>NC_092872.1:463141845-463502470 GCF_028372415.1 Notamacropus eugenii | reverse complement strand
TACGAAGTTTCAGAAGGGAAAAATAATAATCTAAGAAGATTTTGAGGAAAAAGTACTCTGAGCCAGAAAAGGCAATCCTTTCTCCTGACTTGCCAGTTCACCAGGGGACGTACCCTCTTCAATTGTAAGGACAAGTCACTGCCAATCCCACACTCATGCCTAGAATTACACGTTCCATCCAATACCAAACAGAACATAACGGAAATGTCAATCTCTTTATGGCTCTGAGAAAAATTACTTCCCCTGTACCCCAGCTCCATCCATTTGGAGGGTGGCAATGCTCATCTCATTCACCTAGGGGTGCGACCAATGTGCACTTATCCAGTTAGATGTTTGGCTCAGCCCCATCTTGCCAGGAAAACTTTCCATCATGCTTCATTTTCACAGAATTACACTAGCATAGCACAATAAAATCAATCATACAAGAATGGTTTGATTTTATTTATTTATCACACATAAAAAGAAAAGTAAAAGGAACAAAATCAAATATATTAAAAGATTTACTATGTAGGCTCCGTGCTTAAATGAATACAGGCATTCTAAAAACAATTTATAGGTATACCACAAATCCAGGAGTTCCAGAGACATAGTGGAGGTGCTTAGACTCAGACTTCGCCATCAGCTGCTTCCACCAGAAGCTAACAAGCATTTCCCGTCAGCTTTTCTACTCATACCCTCCTAAACAGTCAGTATAGGCATGCAAGTTTCTAAGAGAAGTGAGGAAAGGGTACATTCCAGGCAAGAAGAAGAGCTATATGAGGGCATGGAGACAGGAAGTGGCAATGGAGAGAGAAAACGACGACATGGAGTAAAGAACAGAGGCTTTAAAACAAGTGGTCTTAACCTAAAGTCTATAAATGGATTTTTTTTTAATTTAAATTTAAATTTTTTTGTTTTGTTCTAAGTTCCAAATTGTCTCCCTCCTCTCTCTCCACTCCACAGTAGAGAATGCCACCATTTTATACACACACACACACACTCACACACACAATATACATTGCATATATATACATATAAAACCATACTGTACATAATTCTATTCATCAGTTCTTTCTCTGGAGGTGTATAGAATCTTCCTTCATAGGATCTTTATAGTTGATTTGAGTATTTATAATACTTGCAGTAACTCAGTGTAATAGTAAGAGAAGTTGAAGATCCTCCCTGTCCCTTAATAGGCTCATGTGACCTGCTTTGAGCTCTAGCATAGCCCACAGCTGGAGGCACGGGGAGTCAATGATGGGAAGAGCTTACTGAATGGGTGTAGCAGGAAGGGTGCAGTATCAAGAGAGAGTGCGTTGGAGCTGAGAGAGGGAGCAGGCAGAGCAGAGCAGAGCAGCTAGCATGAGTGAGAGAGGGAGTGATTTTGCCTAAGAGAGCTCGTTTGTGAGGAGGCCTGATGGAGGGAAGGCTTGGGGATGGCCAGGCTCCCTGCATTGATAATGTGTATAGATTTCTTTGTTACTATGATGGATTTGGCTTTCTGGTGTTTGAATAAATGTCTTGGTTTCATCTTTGAGGGAGAAAACTTATATTTTGCAAATTTACCCTGGAAATACACAAGCATATCTATAGTGGCTGCTGTAGATATCACATTGGCACTAAGTCATTCACAGTTATTATTCAAACAGTAGTACTGTTACTGCATACAATATTTTCTTGGTTCTGCTCATTTCACTCTTCATTATTTCATGCAAGTCTTTCCATGTTTTTCTAAAATCAATTTGCTTATCACTTCTTTTTTTAATTTAATTAATTCATCTGTTTTCAGTTTTCAACAATTACTTCCATAAGTTTTAAATTTTCTCCTCCTCCCTCCTCCCTCCCTCCCTGAGACAGCATGCAATCTTTTTTTTATTTAATTATTTGCTTTCAGTTTTCAACAATCACTTCTATAAGTCTTAAATTTTCTCCCCCTACCTCTCTTCTCCTTCCCTCTCTTCTATCCTCCTCGAAATGGCATGCAGTCTTATATGGGTCTATACAGACATTCTTATTAAACACATTTTCACATTAGTCATTTTACATTGAAGAATTAAAACAAATGGGAGAAACTGCGAAAAAAACAATACAAAACATAACACAAGAGAAAAGAGTCTGCTTTATTCTGCGTTCTGATTTCATAGTTCTTTCTCTGGATACGGATGGCATTTTGCTTCAAGAGTCCTTTGGGGATGTTTTAGGTCCTTGCATTGCTATGAAGGACTTAGTCTATAAGCAACAGTACTTGAACACTATAGCTGTTACTGTGTATAATGTTCTCCTGGTTCTGCTTATTTCACTCAGCCTCAATTCATATACGTCTATTCAGGTTTCTCTGAAGTCTGACTATTTGTCATTTCTTATAGCACAATGCTATTCCATTACATTCATATAACACAACTTGTTCAGCCATTCCCCAGTTGATGGGCATTCCCTCAATTTCCAGTTCTTGGCCACCACAAAAAGAGCTGCTATAAATATTTTTGTACACGTGGGACCTTTTCCCATTTCTATGTTCTCTTTGGGATACAGCCCTAGAACAGATATTGCTGGGTCAAAGGGCATGCATATTTTTGTAACCCTTTGGGCATTGTTCCAAATTACTCTCCAGAATGGTTGAATCAGCTCACAGTTCCACCAACAATGAATTAGTGTTCCAACCCTCCCATATCTTCTCCAACATTTATCATCCTGCTGTTTTGTCATGTTAGCCAATCTGGTAGGTGTGATGTGGTGCCTCAGAGCTATTTTGATTTGTATCTCTCTAATCAATAGTGATTTAGAGTATTTTTTCATATCACTATAGCTATAACTTCTTCCTCTGAAAACTGCCTTTTCATATCCTTCGACCATTTATCAATTGGGAATGACTTGTATTCTTGTAAATTTGACTCAGTTCTTTATATATTTTAGAAATGAGGCCTTTATCACAGACACTAGTTGTAAAAATTCTTTCCCAGTTTTCTGCTTCCCTCCTAATCTTGGTTGCATTGGATTTGTTTGTGCAAAAAGTTTTTCAATTTAGCATAATCAAAATTATCCATTTTGTACTTCGTAATGTTCTCTATCTCTTATTGAGTCATAAATTTCTCCATTCCTGCTTATCATTTCTTATAGCACAGTAATATTCTATCACAATCATATGCCACAACTTGTTTAGCCATTCCTCAATTGATGGCCATCTCCTCAACTTCCATTTTTTTTCTACCACAAAGAGATCTGCTATAAATATTTTGAATAGGTTCTTTTCCTTTTTCCCTGATCACCTTGGAAAATAGACCTAATAGCAGTATTGTTGGGTCAAAGGGTATGTACAGTTTTATAATTCTTTGGGCATAAATCCAAATTGTTCTACAAAATGATTGGTTCAGTTCACAGTTCCACCAACAATATATTACTGTCCCAATTTTTCCTCTTCCCTTTCAACATTTGTCATTTTCCCCTTCCATGATTTTAACCAACCTAATAGGTATGATATGATATCTCAAAGTGTTTTAAATTTGCATTTCTCCAATCAATAATGATTTAGAGCGTTTTTCTCACCTAACTATACATAGCTTTGGTTTCTTCATCCAAAAACTGCCTCTTCATATTCTTTGATTATTTTTCAATTGGGAAATGACTCATATTCTTACAAATTTAACAAATCCTCTATACATTTGAGATATGAGACCTCTATCCAAGAAACTGTCTTGAATCCATAGACTTTTAAAAAGCATTTTGTATTTTAATACAGTTGGTTTCCTTCATAATTCTTTTCTATGTATTTTATTTTATTCACTTAAACATATTATTCTTAGAAAGATAGTCTATAGTCTGGCTTCACCAGACTGCCAAAGGGATCCATGACACATACAAATAGGGATAAGAACTTCTAAATTAGTATACAAAGGTTTAGGTCCTGGCTTTGACAATTACTTACCATGTGACCATAAGCAAGTCTTTAAACTTCTTTAAGCCTTATTTTGCTCATATATAAAATAGGGAAAATATTTGAACGACCTATATCATGGGGTTGTTATAATGTAAATGTTTTTTAAACCTTAAAGTAATACATAAATGTGAGTTATTTTTAACATCATAGGTGATGATTCTGGACTCTTAAAGATCATGCCAGTGGAATGTATTTTCCAGCTGTTTCCACCATGTTAGAAAGCCTTTGATTATAGTCCTGGCAACAAGCCATTTTCTGACCATTTCTAGCCTTGCTACAAACAGAGAGGCTCATCACCAGTAGGCCAAACCCCAGGTAATGAACTCTTGAACCATTGCAGCCCATGAAGTAAAGGAAAACACAAAATGAACTTCATTCTAATGCTCTACCCTAGTGCTTCTGCATGAGGAGAAGCATGGAGTTCTAAGAAGAAAAAACGTTAGGCATTTGTAAAATTAGTTAAATTGTTGGTACCTAATTGTGAAATCTCCATCCAATGACTAACAAATAGCTAAATGGAAAGATAGTACCTAGGTCCTCTTTAAGGAGCAAATTAAAGAATTAGTGGAATAAGTTTTATCATTCATTCAAAGAAATATCATTTCATTGGACAGTTGGTCATGTCACATTGTTTGCAGTGCTCACAATGAGCATCCATACCCCACAATGACTGAGGATAATTTCAGTTTATGCATGAATGTCTGTTGCAGAGGATAAGGAGATAAATTCTACAAAGAACCCAATAAGGCCCTCCAAATTAAATCTACATGTTCTTTAATACTGTGACTCCCAGTGCAAAGTTGAGCATAGAGGAGGAAAACTTTATGAAAAATATATTGGGAAACATGGCTCAGGAATAAAAACAAACAAAAAAAGTCAAAGATTAGTAGACTAGACAGAAGTTTCATATCAGTCCATCATGAATATGTTTTCAAGATGATGGCAATTGCCAGACACATGAAGCACCAAATGCCATTTAGAATAGTATGGGGAAAAAGAATTGCTGAGAGTTAACGATCCTGGGTTTACACTCCACTTCTGACACTTACTACCTATGATGTTCAGTAAGTTATTTAACTTCCCTTGACCTTAGTTTTCTGTTCTTTAAAGTGAGGGGGTCAGACTAGATGTCCCTTGATGTCCCTTCTAGCTCTAAATCTATGGTCCTATGAAGTTACTTATACTTTAACATATAGTAATAGTTTCTAAAGCAACTAACTATGTACAATTAGACTGATGACTCATTAGAGCAAAAATTAAAACTCAATAGCAAATAAAGAGTAAAAATGAGAGAAATTAGGCTTGAAATGAAAAGAATGCCTATCTGACCTGTTTAAATAAGCTATGAATTGCCAAAAATGGGAAACAGAGAAAAAGAAGATAGCGACACAGATTATCACCATGTCCCAAGAAGGTCTTGCCAGTGTAAATAAATATCTAAAATAAGGTGAACAAAACATCTTAGAATCTATTATGGACAGCAAATACAGGATCTCCTTACCAGTTTCCCCAAAGCACTGAAGATTTGCCATAGAAACTTAATTATAAAATCTTACAGGACAAGAGAATAGAAAATTGTGAGTAACATTTTCATATAAAACAAAGAGAAGTGGAAGGAAAAACAAATTCACAGGAATATTGGTGATAAACCCAATTAGATCAAATCATAACAAGAGCATTTAAGAATGAAATTGGGAGGAGGATGACAAATAGGTTCACAATAAAAAAGATCTTTTTAAAAATTAGGAGGTAGATCATATACTTTCCACAGTTATGGGTAGGACCATAACTAGATAAGAGGTAGAAACAATTACAAAAGATAAACCAGATACTTGTGATTATATGAAATTGAAAGCTTCTACACAAATAGAATCATCTTCCACCAAACTGATTTCCTATACCTCATCATTATCTCCAGTAATTCATTTTCCAGCAAGATTGAATCAACTCTGAAAGTCACTCTTTCTTAGTACTCCCTGACCCTGGGACTCCTTCCTCTTTTTGATTGAAGTGGGTAGAGGGTGGAGTCAGAAAGCTCCTCCCAGATCCTCAGCACCTACGTCATCATCTCCCACCTGGCTGCAATAGTTTATCATGCCCACAAGTTAGGCACTCTCACCACACCTCTGATTTTCAACTTCTTTTTATGCACTGTCTCCCCCATTAGATTGTGAGCTCCTTGAGGGCAAGGATGTTCTTATCTTTTCTTTGTATCCCCAGTGCTTAGAATAATACCTGGTACATAGTAGGTGCTTAATAAATATTTACTAATTATTGATTGGTTAGGGTAAAAAGGAGAGCAGTTGAATGGGGGGGGGGTTGGAGAATCTATCCAATTTCACAGATAAAAATTCAATTTCTTAGACCTATCTAAAATTAATATATATGTATATTAGAGAGAGCATGCAAAAGCCATGCTCTAATAGATAAATGACAATGGATATGAATAAGCAGTTCATAAAGAATTGCACACTATTACAACCATATGAAAGAATGCTCCAAATTACTAACAGGAGAAATGCAAATCAAAACAATATGAGGTCTTGTCTCACACCTAACAAATTGGCATAGATGACAAAAAACGAGAAATAGTCATTGATGAAAGAACCATTGCGGGAAGATAGAAATACTAGTGCATTATTGGTGGAGCTATGAATTAATACAACCATTTTGGAAAACAATTTGGAGTTATGTAAATAAAGTGAATGAAGTGGCAATACTCTTTGACCTAAAGATCCCACCACTAAACATGTGCTGTAAGAAGGTCATTGTTTTTTTTTTAAAACCTCCATAAACAGCAAAGTATTTATAACAGTACTTTGTGTAGTAGCAAAGACCTGGAAGGAAAAAGGGGACACCTATCAATTGCAGAACAGCTAAACAAATTGTGATACAAGCATGTAATGGAAACACTTATGTGAAATACTTCAGAATGAAGTGAGTAAATTCTAGAAAGTAATATGCACAATGAATACAAAAATGTAAATGGAGAAAACTACAATAAAATAATTAAAAAATATTTTTGCATAACTACAAAAAACAAGCCTGGTCCCAAAGAAGGGATATGAGAAGGCAGCTCCCTTCATTCCTTTGCAGAGATGAAAGGTTCATAGATGTGAAATATTACACAAATTTCAAATATTTTTGATGCATTAATCAGTTTTGCTAACATCTTTCTCATCTTCCTCTTTTCCTTTTAAAAAACTATTCTTTTTTATATGGGATGATTCTCTGGGAGGTGAAGAGGGATATATGGGGAAACAGACTACATAAAAACAAAAGATATTAATTAAATTGTTTTTAATTGAAAGGAGCATTCAAAATTACTTTAACAATCATCTCTCCATCAATGATAGAGAAGCCGCCACAGATGAACACTAACATTACAATTTTTATGTGCACATGATGAAACAAAAATGGCACCATAGCAAAACAAAGATGAGAAAAGCAGCTAGACCAAGTATTTACAGAGGAAGGGCTATGATAGAAGTGACACAAATTTGAAGAGAGTCTGGTTTTCTAGATATCTGAGAGAGGAGACCAAACAAATGGAAATAATAGTGTCTCTTATTACAATAGAAAAATGATGAACAAGGAAACATCTATAACCACTAAACCACAGCCTGCTTTTTCATCTTTACAAAATCTGAGAATAATCTGTAAGTATATTAAGGATATCCTTAATCATGTAAGTCACAGAATATCACAGTTTACAAAGTCCACAAAAACTTAAAATTTCGAAGGGCAAATGGTTAGACTCATGATGGACTTGAGTGGGCTGCAACAAATTATCAATGAAGTGGCCTGAAAGATGTTAGCAGAGAAATAGAGAGTCATATCATCAGGTTAAAGAGATGCATCAATTGCAGGGAGAATACAGATTAGCATGTGATAGAAGTCCTATAGGATGAGAAAACATAAATTGATTGTAATTTGCACCACAGTCTAGAGTACCACATCAAAATCATAGATTTACCAAAGTATTTAAGTATAAATTTTAACTTTTTTATTAATACTAGTGCTCAGATAGGAACAAGAAAAAATTATAAGAAAATCAAACATGTAAGTCAAAACCAACTTACAGATAAGCCCCAAGAGATTGTAAATAAGTGTTCATGTGTATATAACTTCCTTTGTTTACAGATCATTTATTCCTCCCCAAAAGATGAGTATGTTGACTTAAAATAATAGCATCCAAAGCATGCATTACATGCAATTATTGGTATTGCTATTGTCTAAGTGGTTACTATTTGGTTTTTCTTTCTAAATCCTGCCTCATTTCATAAAATTCTCCTAGCTTTTTGTCATCTCCAGATTTAATTAGCATGCATGTATGCCATTATCCATGGTATTAATCAAAATTGTTTAAAAGCACAGAGGCAAATATAGATCCCCAGTTGGGGACTGGCATTAAACCATTAACAAGTGAACTTTGAGTCCTTATTGGAAAATCAGGGCATTTGTTCTTTTCCAATTCTGCTGCACCTGTCCTGATTTCCACAGTCTTCCAGATATTACTGGCAATGGAAATACATTGGATAGTTCTTTCAGTACCTAAGAATATAGTTCCTCAGAACCTGGTAAACTTGAATTCATCAAGGGCAACTTGGTGTTTTCTTAGTACTACTTATGTTTATATCAACTCTCTATTAGCTATGCTTCATCATTTTCATTGCAAAGATGATTCTTCTTGGCAAAGAAAAGAGACAAAATAAAAAGGGAGTAGCTTTTCCTTCTTTCTTTTGTCAGTTATCATCATTCCATCCACCCCAACTACCAGTCACCTCTTTTTTACTTTCTCTTTTTTTTCTCCTGACATAGCTTAGGAAAAAAAAACCTTTCTATTGTTATTAGTGTCTCTTCTCATCTTCAGTCCATTCTTAGCTTTAGAACTCCTGATATGCTGTTTGTTCAGGATTGTGTCATGCTTTTATATTCAAGCTCTAACAATTGCTCTTGCTTCCATCTTCTATGCATATCTTTCCAACATCTAAGATGGGTTCTTTTTGCATTGAGAATTTCATTCCTGCAGGTTTCCCATCCCTCCTGGCTGACATCCCCCTGTAGAATTGTAGTCAGTGAAATCTTGTCTATGCTGCCTCTAACCCCTTTGAAAACTGTTCTCCTCACTGATTCAAATGTACAAGAATATAAGTCATTCCCCAATTGATAAATGGTCAAAGAATACAAACAGGGAGTTTTCAGAGGAAGGAATTAAAGATATCTATAGTCATATGAAAAAATGTTCTAAATCACTATTGGTTAGAGAGATGCAAATCAAAACAACTCTGAGGTACCACATCACACCTATTAGATTGGCTAACATGACAAAACAGGAAGATGATAAACGTTGGAGAAGATGTAGGAGAGTTGCGGAGCTGTGAGCTAATCCAACCATCCTGGAGAGCAATTTGGAACCATTCCCAAAGGGCTACAAAAATGTACACACCCTTTGACCCAGCAATACTGCTTTAAGGGCTGTATCCCAAAGAAATCATAAAAATGGGAAAGGGCCCCATGTGTTCAAAAATATTTATAGCAGCTCTCTTTGTGGTGGCCAAGAACTGGAAATCGAAGGGATACCCATCAATTGGGGAATGGCTGAACAAGTTATGATATATGAATGTAATGGAATACTATTGTGCTCTAAGAAATGATGAGCAGGAAGATTTCAGAGAGGCCTGGAAGTACTTATTTGAAGCGCTGCTGAGTGAAAATAGCAGAACCAGGAGAATATTGTACACAGTAACAACCACAGTGTGTGAGGCATTTTTCTGGTAGACTTAGTCCTTCACAGCAATGCAAGGACCTAAAAAATGCCCAAAAGACTCTTGCAGCAAAATGCCATCCACATCCAGAGAAAGAACTATGAAATTGGACAGCAAAATGAAGCAGAATATTTTTCTCTTGTGTTATGTTTTCTTTTGTCTGGGCTTTTCTCATGGTTTCTCCCATTCATTTTAATTCTTCTATGTAACATGACTAAAGTGAAAATGTATTTAATGAGAATGTATGTGTAGAAGCCCCCCTCCAAAAAAAGAAAAAGAAAGCTGTTCTCCTCAAATTTAGGATGCACATCAGACTGTCCTGGATTTCTTCTACCCCAAAACAAACTCTAGAAGGGAATTTCCTCCTGAGTTCCAATCATTCCTACCCTACCAACTAGTGAGAATATATATATATATAAAACATTATTCCTTCATGGTTCATCTACCTTTTGAAGAATGAAATTGTCATTATGGCAAATCAAGAAGTTACTAGTTGCTCTGTTTTTAGCAACAAGAGACAACTGGATAATTGAAGTCCTCCAACAACACAATATCATGTTTCTGTTCCAGGCCTGTAGCCTATTTATCAAATTCCTTACCTGTTTCCTCTTTTGGTGTAGGTAGTCTGTACTATACTCCAGTGACAAAAATGTTTCTCTCTCCATTGTTCTTTACCCAGATACTCTCTATCATACTTCCCTGATTTCCTCATTTGATTATATCTTCTTAATATATAATGCCATACTCACTCCAATCCCTTTTTACATATTTCATTTCTTTTGAATAAGGTATACCCATCCAGAGCCATATTCCAGCCATAGGTTTCATCCCACAAATTTCCAGTGACATCTGTGAAGTCAAATTTGTTTCCTTGCTTTATTAGGACCTCTTGTTCATCTTCTTTATTGACAAATCTTAGGCATTTGCATATAGATATTTGAGGTATTTTTATTACTAATTCCTTTCTTGGAAGATATCTCCTTTGATGGATGTCTCAACATCTATTCTCTTTCTATCACTGGAGCTAATCTCCATGGTATCAAAAAAGGCAACTAGGTGACAAGATGGATAGAACATGGGATTTGGAGTTAAGAAGACCTGAGTTTGAATCCTGCCTCAAATACTTACTATCTACATGGCAAAGAGTAAATCTATTAACCTCTCAGTTTTCTCATCTGTGAAATGGGAATGTTAATAGCACTTACTTCACAGGGTTGTTTTAAAGAGCAAATGAGTTAACATATATAAAATGCTTTACAACCCTTAAATGCAATAAAATGCTAGTCATTGTTGTTACTATTGGTTTTTTTTTTATTCTTTAACTTAGTAGATATATGTGTGTGTAGATATACCTAGATACATATTTGCTATTTTTTCCTCCCCCATCCTTCTTAATTTAAAACTTCTTGATTAAATTTTCAAGACATGCAACAAAAATTATTATCAGCTTCATAATTCTGTTATCCTTATATTTTAAGCACTGGTCCAAAAATCCAATTCTCATGCTCAGACATTACTTTCTTAGCCAGCAGTTCATTTCCCAAGTTGGTTTCTCCCTTCCATATTCAAAAAGACATTCCTTTTTGAGGCAAAAATGAGAAAAGACAGTACTAAGAAAAATAACCTATAGACACAGGTTTTCAGTTTCTCCTCCAAAACATCATAATAGTTGGTTAAAAACAAACAAACAAACAAATAAACAAACAAAAAAATCTTTTAGGTTCCTTTTAGCAGTATCTTTTGTGCCCATGTGATTTAGAAGTGAACTGTAGCCCTTTAGTAATAAATCTTAGGAGTTCTCTGCTATGTAGATGGTTGTTGGTGGTTGATTATTGTCCTTCGTTTTCGAAGAGGACCAAGTGACATCACCATGATAAAGTGAAGTTTCAGTGTGTCCATCTGTGTCTGATCAGATCAATATGAGCTCGGAATGCTCTACCACAGGTTGGGCACGGATAGTCCACATGAATTTTTGGGGTGGATACTCCAAATTTGCGCATCCTACATTTCCTTTGTGCTGTCTCAATTCTGCTTTGCTCATGGAGCACAGCATTCTTTCTGATGTGAGCACACCATGTTGAGCAGTCCTGTGCCAGTGTCTCCCATGTTGCACAGTCAAATCCAAAGTTCTTGAGAATGTCCTTGTATTGCTTCTGACCACCATGTGATTGCCTGCCCCATGTGAGTTCTCCATAAAATAATCTTTTTGGCAAGCATACATCTTGCACTTGAACAGCGTGGCCAGCCCATCAGAGTTGTGCTCTCTGCAGCATAGTTTGAATACTTGGCAGTTCAGCTCAAGCAAGGATTTCAGTGTCTGGTACCTTATCCTTCCAGGTGATCCTCAGAGTCTTCCTAAGACAGTTCAAATGGAAATGATTCAGTTTCCTGGCTTGGCACTGGTAGACTGTCCATGTTTCATAGGCATACAACAATGAGGTCAGCAAAACAGCTCTGTAGACCTTCAGTTTGGTAGTCAGTCTAATACCTCTTCTCTCCCAAACTTTTCTTTGGAGTCTCCCAAACACTGAGCTAACTCTGGCAATGTATGCATCAACCTCATTGTCAATGTGTACATCCCTGGAAAGTACACTACCAAGGTAAGTGAACTTATCCACAGCATTCAAAATGTCTCCATTTGTTGTAACTGATAGTTCCACATATGGATGGTGTAGTGGTGCTGATGGAGCACCTGTGTTTTCTCGGTGTTGATTATTAGGCCAAAATGAGCACAGGCAGCAGAGAATTGATCCATACTTTGTTGCATCTCAGCTTCAGAGGCTGCATTGCGTGCATAATTATTTGCAAACAGAAAGCTATTTATGGACCAAAAACCTATAGTGCATCACAACTACTCAGTGCTGATGGAGCCACATTGATTAGTGATAAGAACATGATCCTAGAGAGATGGGCTGAACACTTCCATAGTGTTCTCAACAGACCATCATTAATCAAGCCTGAGGTCACTGACTGTTTATCTCAGGTTGAACTCGGTCCTTCCTTAGTTGAACTTTCAACTGAAGAAGAGGTTTTGAAGGCCATTAGGCTCCTTTCATGTGGCAAAGCACCCGGTGCTGATTCTTTTCCAGCTGAGATTTACAAGGTAAGGGGACCATTGCTTGTACAAAAGCTAACCGAAATTTTCCAAAAGGAAGTTATCCCCCAGGAGTTCAAGGATACCTCCATTGTCCTTCTCTATAAAGGTAAAGGGAATAGATTGTCCTGTGACAATCAAAGGGGAGGGGGGTCTCTCTCTTAGTAATTACTGGCAAAATTCTTGCTAGAGTCCTCCTTAATAGGCTGATCCTTCACCTGGAAGATGGTCATGTACCTGAGAGTCAGCATGGCTTCAGAAAGGGCCAAGGAACAGCCCAACAACTCCAAGAGAAATGTCAGGAGCAAAATAGACAAAATACACAACATTTGTAGATCTGACCAAGGCCGTTGACACTGTTAGTCATGAGGGTTTATGGAAAATTATGTTAAAATTTGACTCCTTGGAGAAGTTCATCAGTATTGTAAGTCAATTTCATGATGTCTTTTGCCCAGGTTTTGGATAGAGGATAAATCTCTTGTGCCTAATGGCACTAATGGAGTGAAACAGGCCTGGGTGCTTGCTCCCATGCTTTTTAGCATGATGTTTTCAGCCATGTTGTCAAACGCTTTCAATGAGGATGAACACAGAATCAAGGTCAACTACCATACTGATGATAAGTTCTTCAATTTGAAAAGGCTACAAGCCAAGACCAAAGTGGAGGGAGTGTTGGTGTATGATTTTCTGTTTGCAGATGATTTTCTGTTTGATTTTCTGTTACTATGTAGATATATATCTAAGGAAGACAGTATCTCTATTGCTATCAACAAGTATCTACTTTGATACATCCAAAAACGGAATCATCAGCCACCTTCTACTTCTTTCTCCAACCCTTCCTAAATTCTCTCTTATCTGATGGCTACTTCATCACTTCTTGAAGTATAAGCAATTGTAGTCTGCTTAAAGTATATAGTTCCCTCCTCTTTATAAAAGACCCTTAACTTTGTTTTTAGTTCCAAGTACACAGCTGTCCTTTTCCTTCCTTTCCTCCTTTGTATAAGATTTTTAAACTCTCCAACTTCATAATAAAAATTTCCCTTCTTATATTTCACATACTTGTTTTTGTTTGTTTTAGTCCTTGAAAACCATTAGTATGAAGGGATGTTCCCTAAGACCTTTCAGTTTTCCTCCTAAGAGGGAGACAAACCTATACTTGTCTTAGAACATGAATATCAGTGATATAACATAGATATAAGTCACCTGTCTGGCAGAAATACAAGCATCAAATACTCAATGCAAGTGACTACACAGTTTGCTCAGCTCTCCATGCTAAATGAGATTTTTCAACCTTGGTTTTTATGGTTGTTGTTTTTAAGCTATTGGAGGTATTTGCACCTCATTAATTCATTCAGTCATCCATTTGACAAGCATTTATTGAAGCCTACTATGTTCTAGGCCAGGGATGGGGAACTTGCAGCCTTGAGGCCACATGTGTGACCACCTCTGTGCTGAGAGTTCCTGAAGTTCCTGTTCTGCTGTTACAGCAGCTTCCAAGGCCCCCTGCTGGTTCTCCTGCTGAGCTCAGGTCCTATGCCTATCCATGTGCTACAGACCTCACCTTAGGACCTTCTAAGTTGTCTCTTAGGTTGGAAAAATGTCTCCCTCTGACCTTTTGCTGGCCCTCTTATTCCAAAATTTGATTTGAGGTATTATTTTAAAGTTGTTTGGAGGGATATGTTGGGAGAGTTCAGTTGGGTCCTAGCCTGTGAACTCCACCATTCCCTGCCAACATATCTTAATCTTCTTTAATTATTCATAATTCTACTATTTCTCCTTCAGCTTTCTGTTACTGAAACCTAAAGTAGAATATGCACCTGGAGGTTGGCCCCCTTCAAATTTCCTCAACTTATTCCCAATTTTTCCTCCCTAAATTCAATCTCCAGCCTTCTTTATAAGTCCCAATCCTATGAATTATGCACATAATTTCCCTTTCCTTCTCATTCACTGCAAGCTTTCTCCCTTTCAGGTACACTACTACCACAACCTTCTCTCAAAGAAGTCAGACATGTATCCATTATTTATTCTCTTGTCTTTTCTAAATGAATCATCAAATCTAGCTAAGCCATCTGAAGCTAGAGATAGTTCAACCTATTTACCATAGGTTATTTATTTAATCTCTTTTTACTAGTCTAATTTCTATAGTTTAACATTTCTAGGATTGGGTCAAATAATAATAGTGAGAGTGAGCAATGTCCCCATATTCAAAGTTTTAAGCCTTTTCCATTATGTATGATGTTGGCTCTGGGTTCAAACAGATGTTTGTGAATGCATTCATTTTTTCAAAAATCTGTTCCTGTGATTCTTGCTCTGTCTGGTATAACAATAGATCAGCGCTGGTGTAGTGAGGCTGGGAATGCTCTTTTCCAGTGAATGGTCCTGGCTCTGTGTTCACATGGATCAGGCTCAATCCTGGGGGAGACTAGCCTCTAAAGGGAAAAAAAAGTCATTATTTCTTGTTTTATTCAGTTCTTTATGTCTCACTACCCTCATAAAGTACCACAGGAGTTACATAAGGAATTACATAAAACTTAGGTTTGGCTTGTGTCTAAAGTTTCTCCAAAGGAGATTAGAAAGGTGTTCAACTTACAATGTAGGTCAGTTATAGATAAACTCTTCCTGCCCTTCAAAAGAAATGCTTGAAAGACTCATAAGCACAGTTGGCAAGGACTTAATATGAAACAATAACCTGTACCTCTTAGTATCCTCTCCCCAGAGGCTAATGCTTAAAGCATGAAACAATTAGTGGGACTATTGAATCATCACTTTACCTTAAGCTCATCTCTTCACTGTCCGAACAGTTCCTTCAAGATCCATGTCTTTTAGCTAGCCAAGGCATTGCTTGAACTCACCCTCCTATTGATGGCCATCTTCTCCTCTAAGAACATTATTGCAGTTCCAATGTTGCTAGCATCAACTAAAGAATTTAGGAGTGCCTGAACTCTCAAATTCATAAGGTTACCACCAAGGTTAGAAACATCCAGCCTAAGATTGCCATTCAGTCACCTATGCTAAGGAAAAGAAACACAACACAAAAGGACCTTGAGATCCAGTTCCAAACCACATTGCAGATTTGCACATCACCAAGTGTGAGTAGTCACCACAGTTGCCATCCCACAAACAGGAACTCCAACAGAGAGGCTGGCAGAGCCCCCAACATACTTGACAAACAGGAAGAGAGAAGAGTGCAGGAGCAGAGGATTTTTCCCCCTGTGAGGTCTATTGAGTGAGTTGCTCTTTCTGACTCAGTTCTGTTAAATACAGCCCACATTCTTTGCTGCTACCACAAGAAACAGGGATTTATGGTATCAAACCTATAGCACTGAGCATATGTCTTTCCATAAGTGAGGAGAAGCTTAGATCAGTTTCATGTATGCTCCACGTAGTGCCCTAGTTATAAGTATTTGTTCATATTTTTTTTCTGCATTAATTTATGCATAATCATATTTTTTATTGCTAATATTAGTTTGCTAATTATTCTTCCAACATTAAACTATACCTATATTTTGGTGTAAATTCCACTTGATAACAATAATTTTTTATGTATTGTATTTTGTTTAATTTTCTGATATTGGTCTGGAGTTTTCTTTTGCCTGGTTTTCACTAATTTGAAGTTCTGAACTATATTTGTCACAAAGAAGAACCAGGTAAAATAAGATCTTTTGCTGTTCTTTAAAAAAAAATAGTTTATATGAAATTGGGATTATTTGTTCTATGAACATTTCATAAGAATTCACTTTTGGAAAATATCTTCTTGGGAGATTTTTTCATAGTTTTAAGTTGACAGCCTGTTTGCTTTTTCTTTCTGTTTTCTTTCTCCTAATTGGGTTTAACATTTGTAAAATTTCATAACTTTGTGCTATAATCATTGACTTATTTTCACATTCACTAATCATTATCTTTGTTATCATTACTATTTCTTCTTTTAATTTTTTTTGTAAAATTGTCTTATTTCTAATTAATTTAGCTAACAGATTATCAATGTGTGTGTGTGTTTTAGATTCATTCTATTTGTTGGGTTGTCTTAAGGGTGTTTTGTTGGGTTTTTTTGTTTGTTTTTAATTCTGTTTATTTCTCCTTTGATCTTAGAGATTTCTTCTTTGTGAATATTTGTGTGTACTGACTTAATTATTTTTCACTGCAAATTCAGGTCTGCCCTATATATTTTTCTCTTTTGTTAATATGTTTTCAAGGAAATGAATTCATCTTTTCAAAATGTTTAACAGCATCCTATCAATTTTTATATATTGCATTATTATTATCATCATCTTTGATGTAGGTTTCATTGTTTACATAAGTTGGTCTTAATCTAACCTAATCATTCTTTTTTTAAATTTGTTTATTTAACTTTTAACATTCATTTTCACAAAATTTTGGGTTCCAAATTTTCTCCCCATTTGTCCCCTCCCCCCACCCCAAAACACCGAGCATTCTAACTGCCCCTATACCAATCTGCCCTCTCTTCTATCATCCCTCCCTTCCCTTGTCCCCATCTTCTCTTTTGTCCTGTAGGGCCAGATAACTTTCTATACCCCTTTGTCTGTATTTCTTATTTCCTAGTAGCAAGAACAGAACTCGACAGTTGTTCCTAAAACTTTGAGTTCCAACCTCTTCTCATCCCTCCCTCCCCACCCATTCCCTTCGGAAGGCAAGCAATTCAATACAGGCCACATCTGTGTAGTTTTGCAAATTAATCATTCTTAAGATAGTAAAATCATTAAAGTCAGGGACCCTGACTTTTTTTTCCTTTTTTTCTTTCTATTCCCCCATAATATCTAGCATACAATAAGTATTGATCAATACATTGCCATCAATGAGTTGTCTGAATTAGTTGGACTGAGAACCCCCTTCCTTCCCTTATGGCAAATTCCAAAATAATCATAATGTCTTTCTCCAGTGTTCAAAGACTGCCCTAGCATGAATCAGACTTCTCTATATCAGACCGCCAAAGTAGAAGAAAACTAGAAAGTGGAAAAAATCCTACTTTTCCCAAATAGCACTTACTCTGCCCTCTGAAGACTATAATTCTCTGGAGCACAGGCATGCAGATTTGCTGTTCAGAAAATGACATGTCCTGATCTGGGCCATAGCATCCCCGCAACCCAAAATATGCCATTCCCAAGGCCTATGCTCTTAGATAGGAAAGCACTGACAGGAAATTCAGAATCCAAACCTCCTTCCTATTCCAAGATTTTTGTAAATAAGAGGCATTATCTTTAAAACAGGAAATATACAAGGGAGAACACTAAAAAAAAAACCAGACTAATGGCTTTTGAAGTACCTCAGTCTTCTGAAATAGCCTTCTGTATCATTGAAGGCCTTAAGAGGGCTTTAGAAATAAGCAATTGTAGTGCGGTTGAACTAGTTTCTGGGGCTGGCCCATGGAATGCACTCAGAGTTGTCATTTCTGTTTCTGTTCTGCCAAATCAGAACTTTGAGGTCATTTGATTTTGGCCATGTCATTGGCTCCTGCCACTAAAAAGGTTTTGCCCTTTGTTAGGGTCTGGCAAACCTGAGTTGTCCTTTAGTCATTCTTAACCCTATGATAGTAGCAGCAGGGTAGGGTGCTATATCAGTTAAAAAAAGATACAATTTCTGGCTCTGTCTTTTTCCTCTGACTCTCTAGGTATCATCATAAAACTTTAAGTATTCCTGTTGGAGTGGGGAAAGTCTGGCTTTTCTACACCCTAGCATCATGGTGGTTATGAACACAATGGTATCCAAAGAAAATGTCCTGACTGGGTATCCTTGTACATGCCTGTCATCCCTTCACTGGGGGAGAAACTAGAACTGGTGGATCCCTTGAGTTCAGGAGTTCTGAATTACAGTAGGGCTAAAGACAAATGTAATACTGAGCACTAAAATAATGAACCCTCAGGAGCAGAGAATCTCTAGGCAGCTTAAATAGAGACAACCTGAGTCAGGTTGGAAAAAAAGAACAGATTTAAGCTTCCATACCAAACAGTATTGGGACTGAAATGGTGGGAACTACTGCACTTCCAGCCTGGGCAAAATAGAGAGATCCAGTTTCAAAAATAAATAGATAGAGATATATATACATGAATAAATACACAAGTAAATAAATTACTAAATAGATCAACAAATGCATAAATAGATAAATGAATGTGTAAATAAACAAATGAATAGACATGAATAAATCAGTGAATGAATGAGTGAATGACTAAATGAATTGATAGAGATGGATGGATGGATGGATAGATAGGTAGATAGATAGATAGATAGATAGATAGATAGATAGATAGATAGATAGAGTACATGTCCTACTAGGCAAATCTGAGACTTAATTTGGGGTGTCTCTTTTTCTCTTGTTATTTCCTGATCTTAGGTGAATAAGTATCTATCCTGAGATTGGAGTCCACTTCGTGCATTCATAATGTCTGGATATCTCATTAGATTAAAGCAAATTGACAGTACAAAAGTGCCAGGCCTAGAGGCCTGTGGGCTACCCGAGTCTTACCTTACCTCTATCAGAGGTCTTCGGCTGGCCAAACCGGATACTCGTATGAGAGAAGAGACCTATCAGAGTCGAACAAGGGTTGAGCTTTATTCAGGGTTCTGGTTACAAGTGCAGGAGAATTCTTCCTTAGGAGGGAGAGAGAAAGATCTCCCAAGGAGGCAAAGATCTTACAATAAGAGATTGGAAGTAGAAGTGTAAGTGGGGAGAGAGGGGGAGGGGAGAGAGGAAAGAGGAAATGCGGAGCCTTGTCCACACACGTGGCCCCTCCACCCAAGAGAACTTTCAGGCTTTCCTGACCCTACTTAAGCTCTCCCGTCGCGTAGTTTACACGTCAATACCAAACCTGTTAGGTAACAATAGGTGTGCCCAGATCCGGGACAGCCTCGAGAGCGGGGATGCTCCTCCCATCACGTATCTCACGGGAAGAGGTGGAAATACACGAGATAGCTCGGTCTTCTCCTCGATTCCCTGTTGTTATTATGGGGGGCCTCGTGAGAACTCTAAGATTTAGAAGTTCCCACCTTTACCCGCCCGAGACTGTCCACATGGAATTGAGCTTCCATCCCCAGCACAAAAGGAATCCAATGCTTTGGAAAAGGAGGGCCACCAACAAGAGAACTTATCCCAAACCTGACCATGGACAGTAGAAAGCTGAAGTGAGATGTAAAATGCCTAATTGGCAATGTGGCAAACTGCTTTATGTTTTGATGAAGTTTAAATGTCAGCCTCCCAAAAGATTACAACAGCAATTAAGTTACTAAAACCTGTTTAAGTTATTTATTAATGCATTCCGGGAGTCCTTTATGTTGAGCATTTCTTCCACAAATAGCAATAAATTTCCTGTCCTATAACTGATTCATATTGTACATTGAATACATGTTGACTTCCCTTTTGGGGGAGAGGGAGTGGAACTCTAGACATGAGCTAAGCTATGAGTAAATTTGTCCCTGGGGCACTGAGTTGGGGATTTAATGAGAGAAAAGAGTCTGAGATAAAGGAACCTAACTCCTCTCAATCGAAGTCAGGCTTCCCCAGAGCTGAATCTGGTCCAAACCACAAGTCTGGATACAAAACAGGGTTCAGTAGCAGTTCATCAGATTTAGACAGTATTATTAACTATCATTTACAATAGAACTGTTATGTTATAAATAATAATGTTATAAATACATAATATAAATATATTATATATATAAATATAATGTTATAAATAATTCTTGAATATCTACTCTACATTCAAAACTATATTTTTATTATGCTGCTGAATAGGTGAAATTATTCCTGGATCATTTACATTTTGCTTTCAAATGAATTCTATACATTACTTATTGTGGGACTTTGGAGTAGTTTTTCCTTGGTTTATATTCTCAATTAACATTAAAATTACCCAGTATACCATAGAATTTAGCGTTTGAAGGAAACTTAGAGATGGTCATACAACTCTCTCATTTTATAGATGGGAAAATTGAGTCCCAGATATTAAGGGCAATAAGTGACAGAGTCAGGATTTGAACCCAGGTCTCTGACTTAAAATTGAGTCTTCTCTCAGCTACATATAGTACCTCTGATTCCATACCTTCTCCTACTACACCTGTATTTAGAAACCAGGGACAAGCTTTCTTTCTTGACCTTAAATATCCATGATCTCTGCCCTCTACCACCAGCACCACCACCACCTCCCAGTACTTATCAGTGAGGCCTAGGTATCCTGTTGCCTTGGAATTATTCCACTACTAGAGCCCTGGACCCTCATTCATTTATAATTAACTATATGAAACCTTCATCTATGCCAATCTTTCAGAAATCTCATCAGGACTATCTCTCCATTATGTCTAATGGCTGTACTTAAGATGGATTCCATTCATTCTTGGAGGATCTTAGGGTGAGGAAGCATGGAAAAAAAATTTTTCCCTTCATGAAAAGCAAGCACATACTGCAAAGATATTCTGCTTCTATAAATATGCCTTTCTAAATGTTAAAGGGTTAGAGCAATTTCCAAAGGTCTTTACCTCAAAAGAGCCCTCAGCTGATATTTAATTGAACTGCTTTTGCTTTGAGAAATGCAGGAAAAACTAACATATAAAATGTGTAAATGCCTTTTTGGTTTATGTCAAAAGAGAGGCTTTTAGTTTAAAATAATGGGAAGAAAATTTTTTGTTATTAAACAAAAGAAAAGAAACATAGAGACACTAGATTAAAGGATATGTTCTAAAGTAGTGGGGAAGATATATATATATATAATGTATGCATATATACATGCACATATTAACCCAGTTACTGAAGTTGCTTTTACTTATAAATATCACTAGGATTCTCTCTATATTCATAACCATTCAAAATTTTAAATGAAATATAAACATTTCTACAGTCTGCTTAAAGTTTGGCTTCTCTCCAAACATGCTCTAGAGCTCCCCCAAGGCAAATTCTTTGAACAAGGGAAAGGAGACTATATAGTACAATATAAAATAAGAGAGATCATTAAGTTACAACTCTCTTAAAATGTACAGGGTTATTTTATCATTTCAAATTAATAAAATCTCAGCACCAGAAAGTATATGAAAGATATCTAACATGTCATACTTTTTAAAATTTATTGATAACATTTCTTTTTTCACAACACCTTCATTTCTCAGTGTTTTCCTCCTATCTCCCTTTCCCAAGAGACATCCTTATCACAAGGAATAAGAAAGGAAAGGGAAAAAATCCAAAATTAACTAATATCAACCAACTCTGACACTATATGCAACGTTTCATATCCATAGTTCCCCACTTCTTTTATTGATGTTCTTGAATTTCATTTACATAGTTGTAATTGTATAAAAAGAACCAGGGAAACTATCTATCTATCTATCTATCTATATATGTATATATCTAGATATAGATAGTTTCCCTGGTTCTTTTTATTTCACTTTGCATATAAGCTCACATAACTCTTCCCATGCTTCTTTCTAGTCTTTTTTTTTTTTTGAGGCAATCAAGATTAAATGATTTGCCCAAGATCACACAGCTAGTGACTGTCTGAGACAGAATTTGAACTCATATCTTTCTGACTCCAAGACCAGTGTTCTATCACTTCTCTCTATTCTTCAGAGTCACTGTTGTTTACAATATTGTAATTTCCATTCTATTCTGTTCTGTTCTATTTAGCCATTCTCACATTTGATGGGCATCTACATTATTTTCATTTCTTACTGATAAAGTGGCAATAGTTGGTGAAAATGAGCATTTATTTCTGTCTTTGATCTCCTTGTGGTATATGCCTAGAAATGAGTTCTCTGGTAGGGTATGAGCCCAATCTATATTTAAATGTTAAGTCCAATCCCTTCCACAATATTTCAGTGAAGAAGATAACCAGAAATGGGAAACTGACTACTCCCTAAGGCAATCCACAATGCTTTTGAACAGTGAAAATTATCAGGGAGTTTAAAGTGTATCAAACTATAATTGTCTCTCTGTCACTTCAATTCAACAAACACTTATTAAACACTGAATATTGGAGGTATGAAAACAAATATGAAACAATTCCAGCCTTGGAGAGGCTTACATTTTTCTAGAGGGATATAACATATACACAAGTGTGTGTGTTTGTCCTTCGTTGTCAAAGAAGACCATGCCATCAGAGAAATAATGACATGACTTGCACTTGACTTTGTTTTGAGTGAGGGAGCGCTGTGCAGGTCACCAGCCTCACTTCTCCTCCAGAGCCATCTGAATCCAATGACCAGATATTCATCAGGATGACTGGAGATGACCCAGGATGAGGCAATTGGGGTTAAGTGACTTGCCCAAGGTCACACAGCTAGTGAGTGTCAAGTGTCTGAGGTGAGATTTGAACTCAGGTCCTCCTGACTTCTGCACTGGTGCTCTATCCACTGCACCACCTAGCTGCCCTACACAAATAAGTATATACAAAGTAATGCAAAACGAATTCAAGAGGAAGTAGGTGGTATTAACTGAGGGGAGGGGATCATAAAAGATCTCAATCAATTAACAAGCATTTTTAAGCACCTTTTGTGTTTCAGGCAGTGTGTTGGCTGCTGAGCATATAAAAGAAAAAAATGAAAGAGTCCCTGCCCTCAAGGAACTTACATTCTATTGAGGTAAATAATGTGTGCATGTGTCTAATAGATAGATAGATAGATAGATGGATGGATAGATAGATGGATAGATGGATACATAGATGGATAGATTTATACACAAAACAAATACAATGTAATTTTATGGGAGAGGGCACTAGCAGATGGAGGCATCAGGGAAAACTCCATCATACTTAAGCTGAGCTTTTAAGGAAACAAGGGATTCTATGAGGTGAAGATGAGGAGAGAATGCATTCCAGATATGGAGGGACCACTTGTGCAAATTTATGAAGGCAGGAGAGTCAATGTGATGCACAACTTGGAAGAGTTTGCAGGCCAATTTGACTAGAACAGAAAACACATGAAAGGTATATGAAATAATACTGGGAAAGTATGTGAGAGCCAGACTGTAAAAAGATTTTTTAATTATGCTAAGAATTTTGTATTTTATCCTAAAAGCAGTAGGAATCCACTGAAGTTTTTGAGCAGAGGTGGTAACATAGTTAGATCTGGGTTTGTTTGTTTGTTTGCTTGCTTGGTTTTTCAGAAATTTCAATTTGGCAACAGTGTAGAGGATGACCTGAAGAAAGAAGAGATTGGAGATAGCTAGAACAATTAGGAGGCTATCCAATAGCCTAGGTAGGCAGTGATTAGGCCCCGAATAAAAAGTAGAAGCTGTGTGAGGTGCAAGGAGAAATGGACGCAAGAGATATTGTCAAAGTAGGGTGAATAAGATTTGGCAATTGATTTACATATGGGTGTCAGGGAAGTAGTAGAAGTCAAAGATGACTAAGACTACAAACATTGGTAACTAGAAAGACAGTGTAGTCATCAATAGAAATGGATGAACTTAGAATAAGAATAGTCTTAGGAAAACGGGAACTATAATGAACTCAATTTTGGACTGAGATGCTGTAGGGACATGGAGTGATTGAGTAGGTGACTGGTAATATGGAACTAGAGTTCAGAATACAGATTATGGCTGAATTTGGGGATCATCTGCATAGAGATGATAATGGAACCCATGGGAATAGATGAGATCACCACAGAAAATAGTGTAGAGAGAGAAGAGAAGAGAAGAGAAGAGAAGAGAAGAGAAGAGAAGAGAAGAGAAGAGAAGAGAAGAGAAGAGAAGAGAAGAGGAGTCCAGGACAGAGTCTTAGGGGACACCTACATATAATATACAGGAGGAGGAAGAGGATCCAGAAGAAGAAAAAAGGAACCAGAAGGAATGGTCAGATGGAGAGAAAGAGAACCAAGGAGGAGCAATGAGTGTCACAGAAGCCAAGGGAAAAGAGAATGTTCAGTTGGAGGGATGGTTAACAGTATCAAAAGCTACAGGAAGGTCAAGAAGGATGAGATCTAAGAAAAGGCCATTGGAATTTGAGGACAAAAGCATCAACAACTAAGGGGATTGGGAAAGGTTTCATGTAGGCAGTGGCCTCTCTGCACTGAGCTTTTCAGGAAGGTAAGAATGCCAAGAGGAAGAGGTGCAGAGGGAACATTTTAAAATTTGAGGAGGATGGGACAGTGTGGACTTTCAAGTTTGAACAACAGCTGGTAGGGTCATGGGCTGGAACATAAAGTGTATAAAAGAATAACATAAAATAAGTCTAGGAAAGGAAAGGAAATTCAGACTGTGCAATACCTTAAATACCACGCTGAGGCATTTATATTTTATCCTTTTGACAACAGGAGCTACTGAAGATTTTTAAACCAGGAGAGTGACATGGTCAGACCTAAGTTTTAGAACTATAATTTGACAGTTATGTCCCCTTATAGAGTGGAGAGATTGGAAATAAGGAGACCATTTTTTTTTTAATTTTGTAATGTTTAACAATCACTGCCATACAATTGTGATTTTATCCCCCCCACCTACCCCCCACTCCCCCCCTCCCTCCCCACGACTGCATACAATTCTGTATAGATTCTACATATACTTTCCTATTGAGTATATTTTCACTATAGTCATGCTATGTAGTCAGACTAGGATACATGAAAGAAATCGTATAACAAATCAGAACATGATACACAAACACATACACATACACAAACATGATCTGCTACAATATGTGAATGACTTCCATATTTCTCTCTCTGAGTGTGGCAGGCATTTTGCCTTGAGATCCTTCATTGGGATTTTTTTTTTTTTTGGTAAGAAGTTCTTGTGTTATTACACAAATCTAAGTCTACCAGAAAAAACTCTCAAACACTGTGGTTGTTGCTGTGCATAAAGTTCTCCTGGTTCTGCTCCTTTTACTCAGCATCAGGTCATATAAGTCATAAGGAGACCATTTAACAGGATATTGTAATAGTCCAACTGAATAGTAAGGGAGGTCTGAATTAGGGTGGTAGAGATGGATATGAGAGATATTGTAGAGAAAAAATCAACAAGATTTTATAACTGATTGGGTCTGAGGTCTGAGAAAGAAGAAAGAGTCATAGATAACTTTGACATTGCAGACTTGAGTAACTAGAAGGCCAAAGACACCCTCAGCAGAAATAAGAAAGTATGGAGGTAGGGTATGTTGAAGATGGAGGAAATAATGAGTTTTAGTTTTTATATCCAACCGTTACTCCTACTTCTGTCCTTTGGAACCATGCAGAAAAATTCTAATCTTTATTTCATTGGACAGACCTTCAGATTTTTGAAAATAGTAATTATGTTCCCCCACTACCACTACTTACCAAGTTTTCTCTTCTCCAGGCTAAACATCACTAGTTTCTCTAACTGCTCCTTGTGTATTATGGTGTCTAGTCCACTTATCATCTTAGTTGCCCTCTTGAATATATTTCAGTTTGTCAATAGCCTTCCTAAAATGTGGCACCCAGATTTGAACACAATCTGCCAGATGTGGTCTGACATCCTTGCTGTAGACACTGTACTTTCATAAACGTAGCTGAAGATTACATTAGCTCTTTCAGCTGTCACATCACATTGCAGCACTGAAGTAAAAGTTATCATACTTTCAACTTGTGTCATAAATCAGACTTACCATAAGTCTGAATCCCCCACCTCTACCACTTACTAGCTGTGTGACCTTGAACATTTTACCTCTGAGTCTCTGTTTCCTCCTCTCAAAAATAGAAATAATTCTTGCTCTATCTCCTTAACAGGGTTATTGTGACAATCAAATGAACTCATATATAATAGTGCTTTCTAAAAACAATGTAAATATTAGGGGTTTTTATTGCACAAAGAATTAATTAGAGAATTGAAAACCTTTCTCATAGTAAGGTATATACAATATTCTCATTCCACAATACAGAAAGAACATCCCTCATCTAAAATAAACCATTTCCTTAAATCTCTTCAGAAAACCAATAGTTAATCTCTTCTTAGGCTTTCTGAATAGAGAGAGAAGCCAATAAAGAATGCTTATTTCATCAACATCCCATCACAGTTGGTGGGCACAGCAGCTACAATTCCCACATCACCTATTGTGACACCCGTTCGTATTATCTCATCCTTGCCTCACTTTGTCACCTAGGCACCTTCAGGCTAAGACAAGGATTAATGGGGTGTGTAGAATTAGAAGGGAGAGGATGCTTGCCATGAGGCTGTTACTACACTACCCGGATAATAAGAATTGGTCTCAGGATACTGAACCTCTGCAAGCAACTGTATCCTCACTCTTTAATTGTATTATTTATGTGAGCACCATGTCTTGGTTGAAGTTAAATAAAACATATGCATGAACTAAGCTCACCTAGCTGTATCTAAATCCTCACAGGATGGTTTATTAACTTCAATTTTGTTTTCAAATCTTCATTCTGAACCAGAAATAAAACTCTAGCTAATGAAATCAGATAAAACCAATGTAAGTTAACCATTTGGGACATATGGAAATTATGGTTTGAAACATGAAGATTTCTTTTTTTGTGTGATTACCACATATCAGAGCACTTAAAGAAGGGCAATAGGGAAGCAGATGAAAGCTGTGAGAGAATAAGCTTAGAACAATCTCAATAAAAGACATTATTTAGGGGCCATGCATATCTGCTTTTATAACAAAAAGTTCTTTATACTATAAAAGTTAAGAAAGGAAATAATAGTAATACAAACTATTAATATTACAATTATGCTTAAGAAGAAATCATTTATTTGAATGAGACAGCTTTTTTTAGATTTTGTTCAGAGGACAGGCATCCCAAGATTAGGGATATTAAATATTTAATAACCCATTTCTTGAGGCTGAATTACGAAATGTGTTCAGATTTTTTTAATGAAAACTTCCGAAGATATTGGAAGATGTTCAACTGTATCAATTTAGGAATTTAATTCAACAAACATTTATTAAATAGCAACTGGCACTATGCTAGGCACTGGGAATACGACAAAAAAAGAAAAAGAACTAGTCCCTAGCTTCAAAGCACTTCTATCCAGTATAGGTAGTTGAGTTCTACTCATACTAGTAGAAAGTACAGGAAATCTTCTTGGCTCAAAGATTTAGGCTCTAGGACAGGGGTAGGGAATCTGCAGCCTTGAGGCCACATGTACCATCTAGGTCCTTGAGTGCAGCCTTTTAAGTGAATCCAAACAGGCTGCACTCAAGGACCTAGAAGGCCACATGTGGCCTCAAGGCTGCAAGTTCCCCAGCCCTACTCCAGGGCTTTGAATATTCTTTGCTCCTGCTCCCCAGGTGAGATTCCTATAAATACACACCTCAGAGTCTCACTCTCTACTACTAATATTACTACTGCCCAAAGTGAATTAGTTACAAACTCATTATTAAAAAGAATGATTAAAGACTTTCATTATTCAAAATTTCATCATTCAGTCAATAGACATTCATTAAACACTTCCCATGTTCTAGCACTGTCATAAACGCTGGAGATACAAAGAAAAGTGACAGTCCTTGTTCCCTAGGAGCTCGCCATCTAATTAGAGAGAGAATATGAAAATCACTATTTACAAGCAAGATATAGATATTATAAACTGAGATAATGAATGGATAGAAGGCACTTGAATTAAGGGGGAATCAGCAAAAGCTTCTTGGATAAGGTGGGATTTTAGCTGGGACTTGAAGGAAGACAGGAGGCAAAGATGAAGAGGATGGACATTCTAGGTAGAAGGGAACAACCAATAAAATTCTGGGAGATGGGAGATAGAGTGTCTTACTGGAGAAACCACAAGGAGGCCACAGTCAATAGTTCAGAGGTGGGGTATCAGGTATAAGAAAACTGGAAACCTAGGAGACCCCCAGTTTGGAGACTACTTTCACTGATACAGATCAGCAGCTTATTTGTAACCCTAATGGATGAGGAACAGGTTAACAGATTAGAGTCTGGGTAAGCTGAGAGATGGGTGCAGTCATTTTCCTTGACCTTTAGAGAAACTTCTGCCAAGATATTTTGCAAACTGAAATGGGTAAGAAATTTTGCTGGAGCCTCCCAAGTCTTCCTACTCTGTAGCAGAGGGTAGAAGATAGGGTACACTATGCACATTGACCAAAGCAGGAGGAGGATGCAAAGTACGAACTGAGATCTTTTTGAGGAGCCTTTCATATAGCTGTCTGACAAAAGTGCTGACAAAACCAAGAACAATCTAGAGAGAGCTGAAAGAGCTGGAGGTTGTGATTGAAAAAGAGGTAAAAACTGCCATTTTCCATGAGTAAGATCAAGAATTCCAGGCCCCATCTATTTTTCTCTTTTTTTCCCTCAGAGAGCTTTGTAAAGAGGCTTCCAATAAAAAAAAAAAAAAGGCTGCTCAATCCCTTTTCCTTCCATTTCTCACAGACCTGGTAGGAGGAAGAGTGGGAGGGAAGAAATCAACCTCCGGTTATAACATTATTACTTTTTGAAGCATTGTTTTGATTATTTTAAGTTTGCTCTTCTATCTGATTGTGTTAATAAAGAGGATGGGCAGTTAACAATGAATTGTTAAACTCTGTGAGTCGGGGGAGATGCAACTGAAGGGCAGGTAAAGCTGGCCCATGGGAGAAAATGGGGACTTCAGCCAAGGACATCTGTAGTGGTCCCTACATTAAATTCATGTCTATCACAACCCTACCAATCACAACCAATAACATAACTTAAAATTGTAAGGCATTGTCTGGGGCACAAAACGGTCAAGTTATAATATAGCTCATATATATCAGAGGAAAGAATTTAACACAAATCTTCCTGACTCGAGGTCAACCATTCAACACTATTCCCAGCTGCCTCTAAACAAAGATCATTATTAGCACTTGAGTCTCAAAACAACAACAACAAAGAAATAGTGTAGAGAAAAGTAGGGCATTGATAAGAAAGTGGGCAGCTCTTCAAAATATTTTGCATCATCCATTGGTTCATTCATTCCATATTGATTAAATACCTACTGTGTGGGAGGCACTATGAGCTTTAAGGTCTTTTATGACTGAAACAACTTTTCATCTTTCCTACCAAGACTCATTCCCTCACTGACTCCCTATTTTTGTCAAAACTACTCTCAGTGACAAAATTTAAAACCTGAGAGTTTTTGAATCTTTCCTAAATCACCCCCAATCTATACAATCTCCCCATCCTCTGCAATCCCCTAGGTATAGGAATCTCTAGGAATTACTGAGTATTTCTCATATGCATTATTTTACTTTTCATTTATTATATGTTTTAAGTTCTCAGTCAGATTGTAAGCTCCTTCAGGAGAGAAAATAAGGAAGGGAGGGAGGAAAGAAGGAAGGAAGGAAGGAAGGAAGGAAGGAAGGAAGGAAGGAAGGAAGGAAGGAAGGAAGGAAGGAAGGAAGGAAGGAAGGAAGGAGGGAGGGAGGGAGGGAAGGAAGGAAGGAGGGGAGGAGGGAAGGAAGGAAGAAAGAAAACAAGCATTTATTAAGTGCCTACTATATACGAGACACTGTACTAAACAAATATTATCTCATTTGATCCTGACAATAACCCTGGGAGGTAGGTGCTATTACTGTCTTCATTTTATGGTTGAGGAAACTGAGGCATATAAGTTCAGTGGCTTTTGAGGCCTGATCTGAATTTGTGTCTTCCTGGTACCAATCCCAGTGTTCTATCAGATCATGTCTAATAATAATTTTGATTTTTTAAGGAGAAAAATTCATGATGGTTACAACAATAAAAAAGACAAAAAATGTTCTTTTACAATGGGTTGAATGGTTTATGAAGCACTTTCACAATGGTCTGATCCTAATAATAACACTATGAAGATTTTCTGATTTCAAAGATAGGGAATCTGAGGCTCAGTCTTCTACACCATTATATAACCCTAGAGTATATAGTAAGTGCTTGATAAATGTTTATTGGCTGAATAAGAGATGAAATCCTAGATTACACACTTATAATGAGTTAACTCTAACAAAACCTCAGTGGGAATGTAAATCTACTGGGAGGAAAAGGGATAATACATTTCTAACCCAAACACGAGAAAGTGAGTCAGAGTTAAGAGTTGCCCCAGAGTTAGAAAGACACAGTTCCAAGTCCTCCCACTGACATGTGCTGACTACGTAAACATGGGCAAGTCACTTAACCACAATGCTTTCCCACCTTGCTCCCACAGCTCTTAAAGACTTAGTTACCAAAAGTTGTCCAGCCTTTTAAAAAAAACCCTCAAATATAAAGGATTTATGGATTATCTGTTGTTTCAAATTATGCATTGTAATAGCTCCCCTCCATTTATCATGAATATGTAGTTAAATATACATCCTACAATTCAGACTTTTTAAAAGTGCACCTCTTAGCATATTGTTCATCTAGACAAATTTACCTCCATAAATAAGAGCTTATAGTTGTGTGGAGCTTCTAACTTTTCAAAGCATTTTACAGCCATTATTTCATTTAGCATCCTAGACTCAGTGCTGGAAGTGAACTTAGAGGTCATCTAGACAAACTTCGCACCCCATCTATTAATTCCTGCTGAACAGCCACTATATGAGGTACACAAAGCAGGCATGCTTCCGCCCCCCCCACTTTACAGGTGAAAAAAATTAGATGTTGAACAGTGTGTCCAAAATCACAAAGCTAATGACCCAACCACATTAGAATCCAGCTGTCCCACATCCAGGGTCCTCCCAGGAGAGCACAGTGCCTGTCTGGTAGGTGAGTGCACACATTCATTCCCCAGAAGCCACCATCCCCATCCTGTAACACATACACTCAGCACATCCCAGTTTCTATTATTTCAGCCTTGAACATCTTTTGAATGACAACACTATCTCTCAAATCCAGTGATGGTAATTACTGCAGAAATAAGCAAGAGCTATCACTTCTCATAAATGATGGGGATTCAGGGGGAGGAAGTAATACATACAAGAGTGTTAACCCGCCACCCGTATAACACTGGCAAGGCAATTTTCTTCATTTGGCAATATTACTGAAACTCTCGTAAAGTGACACCCATTTCAAACGTGTGTAATGTTGCGGTGCAATCTACAAAATTTGTATGCAACATTGCAACTCTATTTGGGAATGCTTTGCCTAAAAGACTAGACAGCTGTATTACAGTGACAAAGTGAGAATAACTTGTCATTCTGGTAATAATCTAACCATATATAAGTATCTGTCATCATGGAAATTGGCCTCTTCCATTTCAATTTATTTTGTCAACAACCCAAGCAGAGCCAGAATATATTTTACAACACCATTGCACACAGACCAAATAGTGTAGGGAACTTTAAAATAAAACTCATCATCATACTGCTAAATATTTACATTAAAAAAGATTCCCTCTTCTGGAAGAGATCCCAACTCCACTAATCGTCTCTGCCAATACACCTGCAGCTTTTTGTAACTAATTAAGGAACTCCAGAAAAAAAATGCATTCAAAAATGCCTCCACAAACAGATGCAAACCCCATTAATTAAACAAGCTGGAGCAATCACCCAGTCTGTAATTGGAAAATTTGCTTCTTTCCTCCATTTTAAGGAAATCATAGTTATTTGCAAATGTCTTTTGATAGATTCTCCAAAGAAAAGGGCTTCAAGCAGCATGCTGTGGGTCCCTGTAGTAGGTTGGGAAGGTGCTTGGCAAACATTGTTCTGGGCACAACACAGAACTGCCTTAAGCATGCTAATTATCTTCAGCTCCATTTTCATCCCCCACCCCCAAAGGTTGTATTCATGAGAAAAAGGACTAGATTTCAACACCCAAACCTCACTCGTCTAACCATGGAGTTCAAATATATTCTATTTCCTACCTTGCCATAGTTTTTAATAAATTATGCCCTTACACAAACAATGCAAAATATGTATTGGTGTCATTCAACCAACAGGATAGCATTGTCAACTAAGTATTCATTTTGTACATAGCACTGCACTAAACAATGATGTGGGAATCATGGAATCACAGCTCTTCAGATGAAAGAGACCTTAAAAGTCACCCAGTCCAACTGACTAGTTCTTAAGATTAAAAAAAAAAAATGAGGATTTGAAAGATCTAAAGTAAACACAAGTAGTAATCAGCAGACCTGGCATCTGAACTCAGGTCCTTTGACTTCAAGTTCAGGTGGAAAGTTCCACCCTCTTTCCACTGCACCATGAGGGTCAATGAATAAAAAGGAATATATAAATTAATAAACTAATAGCCCTTTATAATGGGGATATGGGTTATCCACACCACTCTAAAAAGGACCATTTCATAAAATTCAAGTGACATTTATATAGTGTTCTGTGATTCCACTTTTACGTATATTAGTTCACTTTTTCTCACAGCAGTTTTATGAGACAGGGAGGATAAGTACTTGTCCCCATTTTACAGATGTTGAAACAGATGAGACAAGAGTTTAAGTATTTTGCCTAAGGTTATACTGTTAATGAGTGATCCAGCCTTACCATCTGGTCAGAGGAAAATATGTATGCTAAGGATGTTAGAGACAAATTTGGATAGGTTATGTAGGGCCAGATATTGGAAGACCTTGAATGTCAAGGTGGAGAGTTTATACTTAAGGTCATAGGAAATGAAGAACCATCAAAGGTTTGAAGCAAGGAATGGTGATCTTTTACACGGATAATCCCCTATACCTGGGATGCTCCCCCTCCTCACCTATTCCTGGCAGAATCACTAACTTCCTTGAAAGCACAGATCCTGTGCCCCCTCCAGTAGGAGACCTTTCCTAACTAATCCAGTTGTTAGTGATCTCTCTCTCTCTCTCTCTCTCTCTCTCTCTCTCTCTCTCTCTCTCTCTCTCTCTCTCTCTCTCTCTTTCTCTCTCTCTCTCTCACACACACACACACACATTTACATATATATGTGTAGATAGATAGATAGATAGATAGATAGATAGATAGATAGATAGATAGATAGATAGATATACACATATATATACTCTGAAAATATTTTAAATAGAGAGGAACTATGGCATGGTATAGGGTCAGCCTCAAAGTTGGAAAAGTCTCAAGTCAAATTTTGATTCTAGCACATACTGTCTACGTAACCCTAACCTATGCAAATCTGGGACTACCAATTAGAGGGGATATCAAGCCCGTTGGTAAAGGAAATTTCCTTAACCGGTAATCAAATTATGCAAATGCGTAATTCTTCTACCTGAGCCCTCCTTCGTCTCATTCCTCCTAGTCTCTTTCTCCGACAGTTCTCTTCTTGCTCTCAAGTATCTTTATTCCCCCATTCTTTCCCTCTGCCTATAATTATGCTCATATTTCCTCAATCACATTCCTCCCTCAAAAAATAAGCCTCTCCATGACTTTTCTATCCAATCTAGTCACTGACCTAGCTATCTCTTCCCCTACTCTGCTAAACTTCTTGAAAAATTTTTCTACTACCAATCAGAATGGCTAATGTGACAAAAAAAGGGAAATTATAAAGGATGTGGGAGAATTAGGACACTATTAGGAGTTGTGGACTGATCCAACCATTCTGAGAGCAATTTGGACTATGCTCAAAGGGCTCTAAAATTTTGATCCAGCAATACCACTACTAGTTTTGTATCCCAGAGATCATTAAAAATGGGAAAGGACCTACATATGCAAAAATATTTATAATAGCCCTTTTCACAGTAGCAAAATATTAGAAAATGAGGGGATGCCCATCAATTAGGGAATGACTGAAACTCTTTGAGGGCAGGGACTTTCTTTTTTATTGCATTGGTATTCCCAGCAGTAAACATAGTACCTGGCAGTGGCAAATGCTTAATAAATACTTGTTGAATGACTAACTAATCAAACAAAAAATATAAATGGTCACAAAAGATGCAATGATACTTTAATTACACACAAATAAAAACGTGTACACAAACAAAATCAATGCAATTAGAAGAATGAAAGTTATTGGTCTAGGGGAAGATATTTGCATCAAATATCTCTGAAAAGGGTCATGAATCCAAAATATACAGAGAACTAACATACATAAATAAGACCAAGAGCTACCTTCCGATGGATGTTTCATCAAAGGATATAAGTAGTTCTTCCCAAGAAAAGAATTTCAGACTATTAAGAATGCTATAAAAAACTTCTCCAAATCAGTAAGAGAAGTGCAAAGTAGCCCTGAGATTTTACATTATATATAGCAAATGGGCAAAAGTCACAAAAGATAGGAATACTTAATGTTGATGGGTCTATAAAAATACAGGAACACTATTACATATTTGGTGAAGCTGTGAATTCATCCAACCATTCTGGAAAGCAATTTGGAATTATGCTACAAAAAGGGCTAAAATGTTAACACCATTTGACCAGAGATCCTACTGTGAGACATAGATCTCAAAGAGGTCAAAAACAGGGGGGGAGAAGGCTTCATATATAAGAATTATTTATAGTATTACTTTTTGTAGTAGCAAAAAAATGGGAAATAAAGTTATCTACTTTAACTACTAACCAATTGGGCAATGACTAAACAGATTGTGGAAAATGAATATAATAGAATATCACTGCAGTGTAAGAAACAATGAATATGATGCATTAAAAGAAACAAATTAGATATATAAACTGATGGAAAATGAAATAAATAGGAGAAGGAAACCAAATATATACAATGATTCCAACAATATAAATGGAAGGAAAGAAAAGAAACTGAAAACAACAAATCTTGTCCCCAAGGAACTCCTTCCCTTCTTTGCAGAAGTAAAAATTATGGACATGGAAAATTTCATATATTGTCAAATTTTGTTCATTTAAGCAAGATGGAGGACTAGACAGTTTTTCTAATCACCAATTTTTTTTAAAAGTCCTCCAAAAGAGTAATTATGTACCAGAAGTAGAGGAACTATAGTCGAATCCATAGGACAAGAAAGCAAGAAGTTGAACAAGGTAACAACTTTGTGAATTAACACTAGAGAATGCCAAACTTTAATGTCCTCCCTCAGGCGCTCCTGTGCTACACTCTTACAGGGTACATAAACCAACCGATGAACTTGTATATTAGAATCCATGAAGGAGTTTCCCTTCTGCTTCTGAGAATCTGCTGGCATTTCACACCACCATATTGTCTATCTGATTGCAACAAACAACAGATATTGACTCTGCTTAGCCATATCAGGAGTAAGGGGAGAATTAAGGGGGAAAAAACAGGCTTGATTCTGCTTCCTTCAAAATTTAGGTTAGGGATCCTCAAGACCACAGAGACTTTGCCCAGAATTCCCACTTTTTCTTCTTCCAAGTTTGCAAACATTGACAGATGCTAATTCAGACCAACCAGAGAAGGAAATAATGAATGAAACTGGGAAAAAGAGCCAATGTATATGACCCCAGGTCTCTATTCATTTTTCCACAAAACAAAGAAGCTCAAGATGCAACTCAAATCTGCAAGCCTGATCATAGTCATTGAACTGATAATTAATTTAGGAAATTATGAAATAGGGGCAGTTAGGAGACTATCTTAATAACCCAGGAAAGATAAGGGTGTGAACTTGAGTAATGGCTATGTAACTAGAGAGGAGACAGATTTGAGAAATATCATGGAGGAAGAACTGATTGGTGTTGGCAACTTATTAGCTATAAAATGTGAGGGAAAGTTAAAAATAGAAGATAGCTCCAATATTGCAAATATGGATAACTCAAAGAATAAGGGTGCCATCGATAATAAAAAAAAAAATAGGAGTTTGGAAGCAGAACAAACTGGGGCTGGGACGAGAGGGAATAATGAGTTCCATTTTGGATATATTGAGTGTGAGATATGTTGATGGAAACATGCAAGTAGAAACGTCTAGTTGACAGCTAGTTATATGGGTTTGGAAGTCAGGAAAGAGATGAGCTAGATAAGTAGATCTGATAGTCATAGCCTCCAGATAGTCATTGAACATGGCAGTTGAGATCACCAAAAGGAAAAGTGTGGAAGTTGAAAAGGACCCAGGACTTAGCCTTGGAAGACCCTCACCCACTTACAAGCAGAATATAGACTATTTTCAAGCAAAGGACACAGAGAGGAAGTGGTCAAGCAGGTAAAAGAAGAACATGGATGGAAAAAATATGCAGGATGATGAGATAAAAAACAGTGTCAAGAATAAAAATAGCTAACATTTATATAGTATTTTAAGGATTTCAGAGCACTTCATGTATGTTATCTCATTTTCTCTTCACAAAAAACTTTATGAAATGGATACTACTATCACTATTTTATAGAGGAAATTAATTTTGAGGGAGGTTAAGTGATTTACCAGGGTCACATAGCTAGCAAGTATGTGAGGTAAAAGTCAAACTCAATTTTCCTAACACCAAGTCATCCCTCCATTGTCATCTAGAAGCCTAAAGCTATCTCAGTTAAGAAAGAAGAAGCCCAAGAAAATGTTGGTAACCTTCTAAAACAACAACAACAGTTCCAGTGATGAAGTTGAGAGCAGATTATAAGGGATTGTGGAAATAATATGTATAAACTGTTTTTTTTCTAGGATTTTGGTTGTGAAAAGGACAGATATAGAAAGATAACTAACTTGAAAAGGGAAACAGATTAAAGTGAAATTTTCTTACATATGGTAGAGAGCTAAACATGTTTTAGGAAGCAGGGAAGGAATTAGGTAAGGAGAGATTAAAAATAGGGGAAGGGAAGAGAGGAGGGAGGGACTTTGAAATGATGAAAAAGGTAAACTTTATCAAAGGAGATTGGAATGGAAGAACTCAGGACACAAGTACACGGCTTGCCTTACAATGATTAGGGTAGAAAAGAGATTTCCTGATAATATTATTTTCTCAGTCAAGTCACAATCAGATCTTCTGCTAGAGGGGAAGAGAGTGAAAGTGAAAGCAGGAGATCTAAGAAGAGAAAAGATTTGAAATACCCACAGTGAAAAGTATGATAGAGTCAATCAGGGGAGAACAAAAAGGGTTTCCATGCAGCAATGAGTATTCTAGATAACAACTATCTAGTGGACTTAGTCAGAGGCAATAAGGTAGCAAAGTGGATAGAGTACTGGGCCTGGAGTCAGAAGACCTGAATTCACATCTGGCTTCAGACCCTTGCTATGTAAACCTGGGCAACCTCTATCTCAGATTCCTATTACATAAAATGGAGATGATAATAACACCTCCCTTCCAGAGTTGTTGTGAGAGGGGAAAAAAAGGTAATATTTATAAAGCCCCATGCAAACTGTAAAATGCTATATAAATGCTATGGTATTAGGATGATTGCGTGTCTTTCTTTAGTATTCCACAATGTTCAAATAGGCAAGAAAAAGATAAATAGTCAGGGTAACCCAAGACTGAGATTTGGCGTGATATGAGTAACAGGAGAACAAGGGGCAAAGAAATCAGTGATAAAGGACGATGCATAGCTGAACAGACTAAAAATAAGGTCAAGACTGAAAGACAAACAAGTGCAACCACCACAGTGGTGATGGAGTGAGAGAGTAAGAAGGCTGGAGACCACGTAGAATAGGTTTTGGAGGCAGGAGACAAAAAGAGAAATAGAAGAAAAGGTTGTGATATAAGAGAACAACCTGAGAGTTCTGTATGGATGTAGAAGTGTACAGAGCTCTAGATATAGGTGATATGACCAAGAGGATTACCATTTCTGTATATGGTTGTATGATTTTGGAGAAAGGGGGAAGGGCGGTGGTTCAGACTAATGAAATAGAAAGCCAGGATGTTTGTATTAACATAGTATTTAAGTCTCCAAGTATGAGGACAAGGGTTAGAGAATAAAAGAAGACTGTGAGTCCACTAATGAACTTCTGGGAAAAGAAGCTGATAGCTTTCTGCAGAAGTCTTGGATGAGATGGTGAACCTTGGAACTACCTGTCTTGGAACAGATAGTGAACCTCAAAAGAGAAATGATTGCTAACTGATAATGACAGAAGGCAGCTCTAGAAGTTAAGTAATAAGTATTATGCCCACTCTTCCTATTGTATGAATGTGTCAGGTTATATAAAAGGATCGCTACCAGTACTGAAAAGGAAGGCTAGGGATACAGCACCTTCTAGGGGTAAGCTAGGTATCCATGAGTACCAGAAGAAAGGAGTGTGAGATAGGAAAGGAGGTCCAAGAGGAAGGAAAGCTTGTTAACAAGAGAATTAGAGATGCAGAGTATACAATCAATCATTCAATCAACAATAATTTATTTATCTCCTGCTGTGTGCCAGATATTGTTTCAGGTCCCAAGATGCAGAGACAAAAATATGAAACAATCTCTATAATTCCTGATGAGTAGATAGGCACTCAAGAGGTGTACCATTATAGAGGGTGGGGTGGAGAGAGTAGGGAGTGGTATCACTGGACAAGGTTTTCCCCTAGGCAGCCTGGGAATTAAGAAAGAGGAAAGTTCTAGGCATTAAGTCAGGCTACCAACCATGGGAGTCTTGTGATGATAGAGAGGAACATCAATTAGTACAGAAATTCTTAATCTGGGGTCAGGGTATTTGGGGTTTTTTTAATACTTTGATAACTGAATTTGAATATGATTGGTTTCCTTTATCATCTTGTGTGTATTATTTTATTCCTCCTAAAATATTATACTGAGAAGGGATCCACAGGCTCCACCAAAATGTTCAAGGAGTCCATGATACACAAAAAGGGTTAAGAGCACCTGAATGAGTGTATTTGCAAGAATCAAGGAAGAAGGGAGATTAAGTCAGCCACCCACATCTCCAAATATCCCATGATCAGGTCCCCTGGGGTCAGACTGCACCAAATTCAGTACCAGCAGCTCCACCTAGTCCACAAATGTCAAGAGATGGTACATAATTTGATTTTCTACAAGGAAGCTACACTTGGCTTCTGGTCAGGTCTGGTGTCAGAGGCCTTCCTTCCTGGATGAGATCTTGGGGGTTAGATTTGGATGACAATTTTGGCAGCCATGTGGAGGCTGAATTGAAAAGAGACTGGAAGAAGCAGTGACAAAATAGGGGGCTGTTTTAATAGTCCAGGTGAGGTATCTGAGGCTCTGATCCTAAGCAGGGTGTAGGCAGCTGAAAGCCTTATGTCAAGAGGTTCAATGGTTATGGAGGACAAAGGTATTATTCATTTTCTAGTCTGGCTTAGAAGAAGAGTCAGGTTGTGCTTTCATAAGCAGCAGTAGGTTCATTCTAAATGGCAATGAATGAATTCATTCATTGTTGTAGTGGCTCCAGATAGAGTGGACTCCAGGGCAGCAGGCTCCCAAGGGGAAGAGAAATCTCCAACTCCTAAGCCCCTTGGGAAGGGGCTGGGCTAAGCCATCTACTCTCAGGATACACTTGGGTCTTGGCTTGGAACAATGCCTCCATTTCTTCACTATTCACTATCACTTCCACTTGCCCTGATCTTGCAGACAAGGTTGCCTATTTCCTCTTCCCCCATGACTCTACTGAAGCTGTTTTGTCAAAGGACACCAAGAATCTCTTAATTTCTCAATCCAGTGGATTTTCTGAGTCCTTAACCTTCTTGATTTCTCTGAAATTTTTGGCATTATTGACCACCACCTTCTGCTAGACACTCTTCCCTCCCTTAGCCTCAGAAACAACACAGGGTCATAGATTTAGAGTCATTCATTTTACAGATGAAGAAATTAAATTTTCTAGGTTCACATAGCTAACAAATGTCAGAGGTAGAGGTCATCTTAATTACAAGTCTAGTCCCCAATCCATTATGCAACACTACCTCTGACCACTTTTGTTTCATTCTCATATTTCCACTCTAAAGTGTACCTAGTCTTTCTCCTTTGCTTAGTCATCATTTTACCCACCCCCTTAGCATGTACATCTCCTCAGCAGTCTTCTCTGACTTCTCTATCTATACTCTCTCCCTTGCCAATCTCAATAGCTCCTATGACTTTAACAACTTCCACTATACAAATGACTCTGAGAATCTGTATCTCCAGTACTGATGTCTCTTCTGTGCACCTGATTAATATCTCCAGTTGCCATTAGGTCATGTCTACTTGTATTTCTCATGAATACCTCACAGAATCATAGGATATCAGAATCATAAGGGACTTCAGAGGGCATCTAGCCCAATCCCTGTGTAAATAAAAATCATCACTATAGTAGATGAGTGGCCTTTTTATTGTTCAGGACACTCCAACTTCCATCTCTATGACTTTAAACTGTTTGTTCACTATGTCATGCAGTCTCCCCTCATTTCCTTCTTTTGGAATCTCTAGTTTCTTTCAAAATTCAGTTTAGGAACAATTTTCTACATGAAACCTTTCTGGATTTTTCAGTACCTAATGCATTAATCCCTCCTCCATTACCTTTTATTTATTTTGTATATGTGTATATGTTTGTACATATGCATATGTACATATTCATATACAAGATTATACATATACATATATGAATGGTATCTCATCCAATAGAATATATACCCTGAGACAGGAACTATTTCATTCTTGTCTTTGTATCCCAAGCAGTAGGCTTATTTATTAACTGAAGTGGTCATCCTTGCCAAGGTCAACTCCTCAACACATGCACTTGATCCCATTCCCTCCTGTCTTCTTCACTCCAAGGAATAGTTTACCTGTCAGATCTATGGAGAAGAGAAGAATTTATGAACAAACAAGAGATAGAGAACATAATCGTCAACACCCAGACCCCAGGCACAGCCAGGGGAATAGGAAAGACACTAGTGCAGATGGGATTCACCAACCACTGAGCTTGCCCATGCTCTATCTCAGGAGACTAGACCTCCTGAAGCCAGATCACCCCTCCCCCACACTTAACACAGCTAGCTCCAGGGTAACTCTGGGGAAACTTAAAAAGACTTCACCCAACCTCTGCTTTGGCACACCAGCCAGCTCAGTACCAGGTAAGCTGCAGCATTTTAGCTTCTAACTGAAAGAACCAGAGACCACAATACACAAAGCCTCAAGTTCTAAGCACAAGAACTGTGGGACAGAGTCCCCTTTGCCCCAGAAGCAGATGTCTGCTTTAAAAGCCAGGAAAAGGGTGATCATCATGAGCAAGAAGCAAACCAGAAAAGAAAAGACCAAAGAATCTTTCTATGGGGACAAGGACCAAAGCACAAATACCAAAGAGGCCAGTATTGAGACTGTACTCCCATCTGAAACTTCAGAAGGGAATATGAACTGGTCTCAAGCCCAAAGACCATTCTTGGAAGAGCTCAAGAAGGATTTTAAAAGCCAAATTAGAAAAGTAAAGAAAAACTGGCCAATGATTTTAAAAATATGAAAAAAGAAATCATGGAAAAATTCAAAAGAAAGATTGGACAAATGGAAAAGAAAGCATAAAACCTAACTGGGAAAATTGGACAAATGGAAAAGCAAGCACAAAAAAAATAACTGGAGAAAATAACTCCTTAAAAAGAACAATTGGATAGATGGAAAAGGAGATGAAAAAGTTAACTGAAGAAAACAATCTGTTAAAAATTAGAATTGGACAAGTAGAAGCTAATGACTGCATGAGACATCAAGAATCAGTCAAACAAAACCTAAAGAATGAAAAAATAGAAGAAAATGTTAAATATCTCATTGAAAAAACAATTGGGGAAGCGGGGACAGAACCAAGATGGCAGAGTAGAAGGACGGACCTACTCTAACTCTCTCCCCAAAGCCCATAAAATACCTGTAAAAAAATGATTCTGAACAAATTCTAGAGCAGCAGAAGCCACAAAATGACACAGTGAAAGAGATTTCCAACCCAAGATATCCTGGAAGGTCTACAGGAAGGGTCTATTGCACCAGGCACAGAGTGGAACACAGCCCAGTCTTGGCCAGGTGGCACAGATAGGCCTGGAGTAGGCTTCAGGGCTCAGAATCACAGGTAGCAGTTGTGGTTCCCAGATTTCTTAACCCACAAATGCCAAAGATAGTTTGAAAGGTCAGTAAGAAAGTTCATTCAGCTAGGTGAGAGGGGAGTATAGTCCTACCCCAGCCTTGGCCCCAGGACAGTGGCAGTTATTGTGGCAGCACAGTCCACTTTTGGAGCCCTCAGCCTAAAGACCCTAAGGGAATCGATCAGCTACTCTGGGTCTCAGTCCTGAGTGGTGATCCTGGGATGAGAAAGAGCAGTGGCATGGTGGAGCTGGTGGAGGCTCTTGAAAGGGAATCCTACTTGTAATTCCAGGGCACAAAAGAATGCTTGTGGTTGCTCACGGACCAGAGCATAAGTCAGGAGAGAAGTTTACTTACTCTCCCTTGATTGTGCCACCTTGGAGGAACTGAGATCTTACAAATCCCTAGAGTATGCCCTCCACTTGACAAAGGACACAAAAGTCAAGTAACTGGCTGGAAAAATGACCCAAAAAGGGAATAAAACTATAGAAGGCTACTTTCTTGGTGAAAATGTATTTTCTTCCATGCTTTCAGATGAGAAAGAACAAAGCATACCATCAGAGGAAGACATCAAAGTCAAGGCTTCTACATCCAAAACATCCAAAAAATATATATGCAATGGTCTCAGGGCATGGAAGATCTCAAAAAGAATTTTGAAAATCAAGTAAGAGAGGTGGAGGAAAAATTGAGAAGAGAAATGAGAGTGATGCTAGAAAATTATGAAAAGTGAGTCAACAGCTTGCTAAAGGAGACCCAAAAAAGTGCTGAAGAAAATAACATCTTTAAAAATAGACTAACCCAAATGTCAAAAGAGGTCCAAAAAGTCAATGAGGAGAAGAATGCTTTAAACAGCAGAATTGGCCAAATGGAAAAGGACTTTCAAAAGCTCACTGAAAAAAATAGTTCTTTAAAAATTAGAATAGAGCAGATGGAAGCTAGTGACTTTATGAGAAACCAAGAAATTATAAAACAAAATGAAAAGAATAAAAAAAAATAGAAGACAATGTGAAATATCTCATTGGAAAAACAACTGACCTGGAAAATAGATCCAGGAGAGATAATTTTAAAATTAGTGGTTTACCTGAAAACCATGATCAAAAAAAAGAGCCTACACATCATCTTCCAAGAAATTATCAAGGAAAATTCCCTGATATTCTAGACCCAGAGGGTAAAATATAAATGGAAAGAATTCACTGATTACCTCCTGAGATTCCAAAAGGAAAACTCCTAGGAATATTGTAGCCAAATTCCAGAATTCTCAGGTCAAGGAGAAAATATTACAAGCAGCCAGATAGAAACAATTCAAGTATTGTGGAAATATACTAAGGATAACACTAGATCTAGCAGCTTCTACATTAATGGATCAAAGGACATGGCATATGATATTCCAGAGGTCAAAGGAGATAGGATTAAAACCTAGAATCACCTACTCAGCAAAACTAACCATAATACTTCTGGGGAAAAAATTGAATTTCAATGAAATAGAAGACTTTCAAGCATTCTTGTTGAAAAGACCAGAGCTGAATAGAAAATTTGACTTTCCTATATAGAAACATGTAAACAGGAAAGAGAAGCCTTAAGGAACTCATTAAAATTGAACTGTTTACATTCCTACATGGAAAGACGTTATTTGTAACTCATGAGGCCTTTTACAGTAGTAGGGTAGTTAGAGGGAATATATATATGTAGGTGTGTATGGGTATGTATGTATGTGTATATTATATATGTGCAGGTATGCACATATATGGATGTATATGTGTATGTATACATATGTATATGTGTGTGTATGTGTGTGTGTATACTAGACAGAGGGCACAAGATGAGCTGAATATGAAGAGAGAATATTTAATAAAAAATTCACTCTTGAATGGAATGTACTAGGAGTAAGAGAAAGGGAGAGGTAGAATGTAGCAAATCACCTCACATAAAAGAGGGAAGAAAGAGCTTTTACAATGGAGGGGAAGAGGGGAGAGATGAAAGAAAATAATTGAGCCTTACTCTCATAGGATTTGACTTAAGGAAGGAATAACACACACTCCACTGGATATGAAAATTTATTTTATTCTGCAGGAAGACAAAGAGGAAGGGGACAGGAGAGGGAAGATAACAGAAGGGACAGCAAATTGAGGAAAGGGATAATCAGAAGCAAACATTATTGTGGGAGGACAGGTCAAGGGAGAGAATGAAATAAATGAAGGGCAGGATAGGACAGAGGGAAATGTGGTTAGTTTTTTTCAATGTCACTATTATGGGAGTCCTTTGTTATATACATTGTTACACATGTATGACCTATATTGAATTGCTTGTTTTCTCAGTGAGGGTGGGTGTGGAGGGAGGGAGAGAAAATGGAACTCAAAGCTTTAAGAATGAATGTTAAAAATTGTTTTAGCATGCAACTGGAAATTAAGCTATACAGGCAATGGAGTATAGAAATCTATTTTGCCCTACAGGAAAATAGAGGAGAAGAGGGATGGGAGAAGGGTGGATAATAGAAGGAAGGACAGACTGAAGGAAAAGAAAGAGTAGATGGGGTGCATGCTGTCCTGGGGTTGACAGTGGGGAGAGATGGGGAGAAAATTTTGAATTCAAATTCTTGTGGAAGTGAATGGTAAGAACCGAAAAATAAATTAATTATGTATGTTTACAAAAACTGACCTGGAAAATAGATCCAGGAGAGAAAACCTAAGAATTATTGATCTACCAGAAAGCCATGATGCAAAAAAGAGGGCAAATCCAGAGGGCAAAATAGTCATCGAAAGAATCTACCTTTCACCTCCTGAAAGGGATCCCAAACTGAAAAAACCAAGGAATATCATTGCCAAATTCAAGAACTATCAAGTGAAGGAGAAAATACTGCAGTCAGCCAGAAAGAAACAATTCAAATATTGAGGAGCTACAGTCAGGATCACACAGGACCTTGCAATTTCTACATTAAAAGATCAGAGGGATTGGAATATGATATTCTGTAAGGCAAAAGAGCTGGGACTACAACGAAGGATCAATTACCCAGAAAAATTGAGCATAATATTTCAGGCAAGGAGATGGACATGCAATGAAATAAGGGATTTCCAGACCTTCTACAAGAAAAGTCCAGCGCTCAATAGAAAATTCGATCTTCAAAGACAAGTCTCAAGAGGGGCATCAAAAGGTAAATGGAAAAAATGCTTATTATTCAATATGCGCAAACTGTTTACATCCCTATAAGGTAAGATAGTACTTGTTAATCTTGAAAATTGTATATTTATTATGATATATAGAAGGGATATACATAGATAGAGGAAGTGGTTATAAATTAAATGATGTGATGATAAAAATGTAATTTAAGGGTATGAATTTAAGGGGGCAGAAAAGAGCAAAGGAAAAGACACAAAAGCATATTACAGTAGAGGGAAAGAGGGGAAAGAGATGAGCATTGTTTGAGATTTGTTGTCATTTGATTTGGTTCAAGGAGGGAACAACAAACTCACTTAAATATAGAAATCTAACTAGCTCTATAGGCAGTAGGAGGGGAAAGGGGAAGGGAAGAAGTAGTAAGGGAAAAGGGGAGTAAAAGGGAGAGGGGCTGAAAGAAAGGAGGGAAGACTGAGGGAGGTGGTAGCCAAAAATTAAAACTCTGTAGTGGAGGGGAAGGGAGAAGGGAGAACTAAAAGCATAAACGGGGAGGCAGGGAGAGAAGAGGATGGAGGGAGACACAGATACTAATCATAACTGTGAATGCGAATGGGATGTGCTCTCCCATAAAATGGAGGTGGATAGCAGAATGAATTAAAAACCGTGATCCAACAATATGTTGTTTACAAGAAACACATTTGAAACAGGGTGATATGCACAGGGTAAAGGTAAAGGGTTGGAGTAGTTGGAGTAGCACTTCAGTTAATGTAAAAAAAAGCAAAGGCAGCAATCCTAATCTCAGATAAATCAAATGCAGAAATATATCTAATCAAAAGAGATAAGGAAGGAAACTATATCCTGCTAAAAGGCGCCATAGACAATGAGGCAATATCACTACTAAACATATATGCTCCAAGTGGTATAGCATCCAAATTTTTAGAGAAGTTAAGAGAGTTACGGGAAGAAATAGACAGCAAAACTATATCAGTGGGGGACCTCAACCTCTCCCTCTCTGAACTTGATAAATCTAACCTCAAAATAAACAAGAAAGAAATTAAGGAGGTGAATAAAACTCTGGACAAAGTAGATATGATAGATCTCTGGGGAAAATTGAATGGGGATAGAAAGAAATATGCCTCTTTCTCAGTGGTACATGGCACATATACAAAAATTGACCTTGAACTGGGGCATGAAAACCTCACAATCCAGTACAGAAAGGCAGAGATAGTCAATGCATCCTTCTCAGATCATAATGCAATAAAAATTATATGTAATAAAAGGCCATGGAAAGATAAACCAAAAATTAATTAGAAACTAAATAATCTAATCCTAGAGAATGAGTGGGTTAAACAACAAATCATAGAAACAATCAACAACTTCATTCAAGAGAATGACAATAATGAGACAACCTATCAAAACTTATGGGATACTGCAAAAGTAGTTCTTGTAGGGGAAGCTTTATATCAATGAATGGCTACATGAATAAATAGAGAAAGAGAAGATCAATTAATTGGGCATGCAGCTGAAAAAACTAGAAAAAAAAACAAATTAAAAATCCCCAAGTAAATACCAAATTAGAAATACTGAAAACAAAGGGAGAGATTAATAAAACTGAAATTAAGAAAACTACTGAACTAATAAATAAAACTACGAGTTGGTTTATGAAAAAACAGTAAAATTGATAAACCTTTGGTTAATTTGATTAAAAGAAAGAAGAAAACCAAATTACCAATATCACAAATGAAAATGACGAACACATCTCCAACGAGGAGTAAATTAAAACAATAATTAGAAATTACTTTGCCCAATTGTATGCCTACAAATTTGACAATCTAAATGAGATGGATGAATATTTAAACATATATATATCTATACATATGTATAGATATATATATATATATATATATAAATTGCCCAGATTAACAGAAAAAGAATTTGAAACTTAAATAACCCCATCTCAAAAAAAGAAATTGAACAAGCCATCAATGAACTCCCTAGGAAAAAATCTCCAGGGCTAGATGGCTTTATAAGTGAATTATATCAAACATTTAAAGAACAGTTAATTCCAATACTGTATAGACTATTTGGGGAAATTAGTGAAAAAGAAGTCTTACCAAATTCTTTTTATGATACAAATATGGTTCTGATATGTAAGCAAGGAAGAGCCAAAACAGAGAAAGAAAATTATAGACCAATTTCTCCAATGAATATAGATACAAAAATTTTAAATAAGATATTAACAAAAAGAATACAGCAACTTATCACAAGAATAATACATTATGATCAGGTAGGATTTATACCAGGAACGCAGGGCTGGTTCAATATTAGGAAAACTATCAGCATTATTGATCATATCAAAAACAAAACTAAAAGAAACCATTTGATTATCTCAATAGATGCAGAAAAGGCTTTGACAAAATACAACACCCATTCCTATTGAAAACATTGGAGAGCACAGGAATAAATGTAGCCTTCCATAAAAAAAAAAAAAATTTAAAAAGCAGTATCTACCTAAAGCCATCAGCAAGCATTATATGTAATGTGGTTTAGCTAGAGGCATTTCTAATAAGATCAGGGGTGAAACAAGGATGTCCTTTATCACTACTGTTATTCAATATGGTACTAGAAATGTTAGCTGTAACAGAGAAGAAAAAGAAATTGAAGGAATTAGAATAGGCAAAGAAGAAACTAAGTTATAACTCTTTGCAGATGATATGATGATATAGTTAGAGAATCCCAGAGAATCAAGTAAAAAACTACTTGAAATAATAAACAATTCGAGATAGAAAGAGAAATCCCATTTAAAGATACGGTAGATACTATAAAATATCTGGGTGTCTCCCGGCCAAAACAAACCCAGGGACTATATGAACACAATTACAAAACACTTTTCACACAAATAAAGTCAGATCTACATAAGTGGAAAAACATCAGTTGCTTGTGGGTAGGCCAAGCTAATATAACAAAATTGACAATCCTACCTAAATTAATTTACTTATTCAGTGCCATACCAATCAAACTACTAGATAATTATTTTCTAGAGCTAGAAAAAATAATATCAAAATTCATCTGGAAGAACAAAAGGTCCAGAATATCAAGGGAACTAATGAAAAGAAATGATAGGGAAGGTGGCCTAGCCCTACCAGATCTCAAATTGTATTATAAAGCAGCAATCATCAAAACTACTTGGTACTGGCTAAGAAAAAGAGGAAGAGATCAGTGGAATACGTGAGGTACTCAAGACATAGAAGTCAATGAATACAGCAATCTACTGTTTGATAAACCCAAGGACCCCAGCTTCGGGGATAAGAACTCAGTGTTTGACAAAAATTACTGGGAAAACTGGATAAGAGTGTGGTGGAAACTGGGTATAGACCAATGCCTGACACTGTACACAAGAATAAAGTCCAAATTGATACATGATCTAGGTATGAAGACTAATATTATAAACAAATTAGGGGAGCAAAGAATAATATATTTGTCAGATTTATGGAGAATGGAGAAATTTTTGACCAAAAAAGAAATAGAGAACATTATGAAGTACAAAATGGATAATTTTGATTACATTAAATGGAAAAGTTTTTGCACAAACAAGCCCAATGCAACTAAGATTAGGAGGGAAGTAGAAAACTGGGAAAGAATTTTTGCAACTAGTGTCTGTGATAAAGGCCTCATTTCTAAAATATATAGAGAACTGAGTCAAATGTACAAGAATACAAGTCATTTCCCAACTGATAAATGGTCAAAAGATAAGAACAGGCAGTTTTTAGAGGAAGAAATTAAAGATATCTATAGTCATATGAAAAAATGCTCTAAATCACTATTGATTAGAGAGATGCAAATCAAAACAACTCTGAGGCACCACATCACACCTATCAGATTGGCTAATAACAAAACAGGAAGATGATAAATGTTGGAGAAGATGTGGGAGAGCTGGAACACTAATTCATTGTTAGTAGAGCTGTGAGCTGATCCAACCATTCTAGAAAACATTTGGAACTATACCCAAAGGGCTCCAAAAATTTTTCACCCAGCAACATCACTTCTAGGACTGTATCCCAAAGAGATCATAAAAATGGGAAAGGATCCTACATGTACAAAAATGTTTATAGCCACTCTCTTTGTGGTGGCCAAGAACTGGCAACTGAGGGGATGCCCATCAGTTGGGGAAAGGCTGAACAAGCTGTGGTATATAGATGTAATGGAATACTATTGTGCTATAAGAAATGATTAACAGGAAGACTTTAGAGAGGCCTGGAAGGACTTATATGAACTGATGCTGAGTGAAAGGAGCAGAAACAGGAGAATTTTGTACACAGCAACAGCCACAGTCTGTGAGGAATTTTTCTGGCAGACTTAGCCCTTCACAGCAATGCACGGACCTAAAAAATTCCCAAAGGACCCTTGAGGCAAAATGCCTTCCACATCCAGAGAAAGAACTATGTAATTGGATCGCAGAATGAAGCAGACCATTTTCTCTTGTGTTATGTTTTGTTTTGTTTTGTTTGTTTTGTTTTTATGGTTTCTCCCATTCATTTTAATTCTTCTATGCAACATGACTAAGGTGAAAATGTATTTAATAAGAATGTATATATAGAACCTATATAAGGTTGCATGCCATCTCGAGGAGGGAAGGGAAAGGGAGGGGGAACAATCTAAGATAAATGGAAGTGATTACAGAAAACTGAAAACAAATAAATTAATATTTTTTAAAAAAGAATTCAACATTGAGGGGATGCCCATCAATTGAGAAATGGCTGAACAAGTTGTGGTTTATGATTGTAATGGAATGTTGCTGTGCTACAAGAAATGATGAACAAGATGATTTCAGAAAAACCTGGAAAGACTTGCATTAACTGAAACAAAATGAAGAGAGCAGAATCAGGAGAACATTAAACACAGTGACAGTAATATTGAAAGATGGTCAAATATGAACTACTTAGCTATTCTCAGCAATACAATGATACAAGACAATTCCAAATGACTTACAATTTTTAAAAAATGCTATCTGCTACCAAAGAAAGAACTGATGGAGTCTGAATGTAGATCAAAGCATATTATTATTCATTTTCTGTATTTTTTATGTCTTTTTCCTTTGCATTTGTATCTTCTTTCACAACATGACTAAAATGGTAATATGTTTTGCATGGAACACATATTAACTATATGAAATTGTTTACTGTCTTGGGGAGGGGGGAGGTAAAGGAGGCAGAAAGAACATTTGGAACTCAACATTTAAAAATAATGAATGTTAAAAATTGTATTTCCATGTAATTGGGGGGAAAATATTATTTAAAAAGAAAAATTTGTCTACACTTCATGCTGCCACTCAGTCCGTTGGAATTTGGCTTTTGACCTCATTACTCAACTGAAACTGCTCTCTCAAAGTTACTAATGATCCCTGAATTGTCAAATCTCTTGGGATGATTAAAAATTCTTCTTGACCTATATGCTACACTTAACACTGTTGACCACCCTCTTCTCCTTGATAGTATTTCCTCTCTGGGTTGTTGTTACACTACCCTTTCCTGGTTCACCTCCTTTCTGTTTGACCATCCATTTTTATCAATGTTTCCCAAGGGCCTTCTTCTTCTCCTACTATACTCTCTCTTGGTAACTTCATAAGGTTCCAAGAGTTTAGCTATCACCTGTATGCAGATGATTCCCATGTCTACACATCCAGCTCCAATCTCCCCAGAGCTAAAGTCTAGGATCACCAGATGCCTAATGGACATTTCAAACTGGATGACCCAGATACATCCCAAGTTCAACATGTCTAAAAATGAACTTGATTATCTTTCCCCCTTCCAAACTTCCTTATTTCTGTCAAATGTAATAAATACTATTCTCCCAACGTCTCAGGTTCACAATCTCAGCATTTTCCTGGAGTCCTCACTATACATCACTCCACATATCCAATTAGCTGCTCAATTTTTATGTTTCTACTTTCATCTGACCTCCTCTCCTCATTCACACATCTGCCACTTTAGCTCAGGCCCTCATTATCTCTCACCTCCTAGTTGGAACAGCCTCCTGACTAATCTCCCTGCCTCAAGTCTTTCATCACTCCATCTATCCTCCATACCCTGACCAAAGCAATTTTCCTAAAGATCAGACTTGACCATGTGACTCCTTTATTCAAACAACTCTTCTTATTGTCTCCAGGAGAAAGTAGAAACTTGTCTGTTTAGCTTTGAAAGTCCTTCAAAACCTAGTCCCAACTTATTTTCTTAGCTTCACTGAGTATTACTCTCCCTCTCATGCTTTGCAATGCAGACAATTTGCCCTTCTCTTCTACGCATGACATATCTTCCTCTGCACTGGCCATCCTCCACACTCCAGAATGTATTTCTTCCTTTCTTCTATGAAGTTTGTGTACCGTCTTCTTCAGGAAGTCTCTCCTGATCTACCTCTTCCCCCGACTGTTAGAGCCCTGCTTCCCAAACTACCTTGTATTTAACTATTTTAAATATATTTGTATTTCTTAACTTTATGATGCATACATTGTTATATAGATATGCATGTATATGTATATGTATACACTTCTTCCCTCCTAAATTAGAATATAAGCTCCTTTCCAGTAGGGATTTTCATTTTTTTATTGGTATCCCCAGAGCATAGGGCAGTGTCTGGTACATAATAACCACTTAATAATACTTGTTAATTGATTGGGCTGATCCAACCCAGCCTTTATTTAAAGACTTCTAGTGAGAGAAAATCCTCCATTACCTGAAGCAGGAAATTTCTATTCTCAGATAACTCTAATTGTTTAAAAAGTTTTTTTCTGACAAAGTCTAAACCTGCTTTTTTGGCAACTTGCACCCATGGTTTCTAGTTTTGCCCTCTGAGGCCAAGCATACCAAATTTAATTCCTCTTCCTCACAACAAGTCCTTCAAATACATGAAGACAGCTATCATATTCCCATTAAATCTTGTCTCTTGAAGTAAAATATTCCGTTACTTCAGTCAATCATCCTATGGGAGGCTGTCAAAGCCCTTCACCTTCAGGTTCAGCTTCCTCTGGATGCTTTCCAGTTGATCAATGATGTCCTTTGTAAAATATGGATTAGAATACTAGATACAAATCTCCACTTGGTCTAAGCAGGGAAGACTTCAGAGAGATTATCACCTCCTAAGAGCTGGACACTTTGCCACTTGTAAGATAACCTAAGATTGTATGAGGTTTTGTTTTTGTTTGTCATCATACTGTTGACTTGTATTTAGCTTACAATCCACTTAAACCCCAAGATCTTTTTCAGTTTATTACAATCTAGTAATGCCTCCCCCATCTTGTTTTTGTGAAATTGACTCTTAAAATCCAAGTGCAAAATTTCATACCTATCTCTATAAAATTTTGTCTCAAGGAAACATCTCTTAGTATAGAGGTGAGCTAAGAATGTGAAAAGCTCTATCAGATGCTTACTATGTTAATTGATTTCATTTAATTGTTTTTCTTTGTTACAAGGAAAGGTTCAATTTATAAGTCAGGGTGCTAAGGATTAATACTATTACGTGACAAAAATGACAAATGGCACAATAAAACTTGTAGAAATTTTAATTTTTTTTTAAATCATCCTATTAGATTTGGCCTAAGGTTCCAGCTTCTTGAAGATTCTCTTTAATCCTCACTTTGTCATCCAATATTTTGGCTGTCCATCCTAACTTTGCGTCATCTGAAATTTTCATTGGCATTCTACCTATGCTTTTATTTGTGCTTTTATTTTATGTAACCTTTGATAAAAATGTTAAAGAGTACAAGTTCAAGCCCAGATACCCAGAACTCTCTACTAGAGACCTGCTACAAATTGATATTGAACAATGACTACTTTGAGTTTCACCATTCAACCACTTCTAAACCTACACCTATTAAACCCATGTGTCTCCATGTTTTCTACAATAATAGCATAAGAAAAGGTCAACTGTTTTAATAAAATCTGAGTAAACTTCATCAGCTGTATTCCCTCACCAATCAGGTTTGCAACCTTGTTCCTAATAAAATCACTGTGTCTCTTAGTTAAAACTTATTCTTCTTCTATATATGTATTAATAATTCATTTAACAATACATTTTATTTATCTTTTCATACATCTCTTGACTCTTGTATTTAAAAGTCAAATTTTCTATTCAGCTCCTGTCTTTTCAACAACAAGAATGTTTGGAAGTCCTCTATTTCATTGAAGTTCCATTTTTTTCCCTTGAACTATTATACTCAGCTTTAGTGGGTATGTGATTCTTGGTTTTAATCCTATCTCCTTTGACCTCTGGAATATGACATGCTAAGCCCTCTGATCACTTAGTGTAGAAGCTGTTAAGTCCTGTGTTATCCTGATTGTATTTCCACAATACTCAAATTTTTTCTGACTGCTTGTAATATTTTCTCCTTACTCTGGAAAGTCTGGAATTTGGCTACAATATTCCCAGGAGTTTTCCTTCTGGGGTCTCTTTTTTTCTCTTTCTTTTTAAAATTTATTTATTTATTTTTAGATTTCAACAGACACTTCCAAAGATTTTGAGTTTCAAATTTTCTCCCCATCTCTCACCTTCACCCAATCCAAGACAGTATCCATTCTGATTACTGCTTCCCCCAATATGCCCTTCCTTCTATCACACTGCTCCCTTCTCTTATTCCCATCACCTCTATTTTCTTATAGGGCAAGGTAGATTTTGATACCACATTGCCTGTATATCTTATTTCCCAGTTGCATGTAAAAACACTTTTTAACATTCATTTTTAAAACTTTGAGTTCCAACTACTCTCCCTTCCTCCCTCCCCATCCATCCCCCATGAGAAGCCAAGCAATTCAATACAGGTTATACATGTGTAGTAATGTAAAACACCTCCATAACCATCATATTGTAAAGACTAATTATATTTCACTCTATCATATTCCGCCCCCCATTTATTCTATTCTCTCTTTTGACCCTATCCTTCCTCAAAATTGTTTAATTCTAATTACCCCCTTCTCGCATTTGCCCTCCCTTGTATCACCTCCAATTCCCACTTGTCCCCTTCACCTCCTACTTTTCTGTAATGTAAGACAGATTTTCATACCAAATTAAGTGTGCATGTTATTCCCTCCTTAAGCCAAATGCAATGGGAGTAAGTTTCACTCTTTCCCTCTCACCTACCCCCCTTCCCCTCTATTGAAAAAGCTTTTCCTTGCCTCTTTTATATGAGAGATAATTTACCCCAGTCAATTTCTCCCTTTCTCCTCCCAACATATTCTTCTCTCACCCCTGAATTTTATTTTTTAGATATCATCCCTTCCTATTCAACTCACCCTGTGCCTTCTGTCTGTGTATATATAATCCCTCCAACTACCCAAATACTGAGATAAATCTCAAGAGTTACAAATATGATCTTTCCATGTAGAAATGTAAACAGTTCAACTTTAGTAAGTCCCTTATGATTTCTCTTTCCTGTTCACCTTTTCATATTTCTCTTGATTCTTATTTTTGAGAGTTAAATTTTCTATTCAGCTCTGGACATTTCAACAAGAATGCTTGAAAGTCCTCTATTTCATTGAATGACCATTTTTCCCCGAAATATTATACTCAGTTTTGTTGGGTAGGTGATTTTTGGTTTTAATCCTAACTCCTTTGACTTCTGGAATATCATATTCCAAGTCCTGTGATCCCTTAATGTAGAAGTTGCTAGATCTTGTGTTATCCTGATTATATTTCCACAATACTCAAATTGTTTCTATCTGGTTGCTTGCAATGTATTCTCCTTGACCTGGGAACTCTGGAATTTGGCTACACTATTCCTGGTAATCTTCTTTTTGGGATCTCTTTCAGGAGGCAATCAATGGATTCTTTCAATGTCTATTTTACCCTCTGTTTCTACAATATCAGGGCAGTTTTCCTTGATAATTTCTTGAAATATGATGTCTAGTCTCTTTTTTTTTTATCATGGCTTTCAGATAGTTCAATCATTTTTAAATTATCTCTCCTGGATCCATTTTCTAGCTCAGCTGTTTGTCCAATGAGATACTTTATATTGCCTTCTCTTTTTTCATTCTTTTGGTTTTGTTTTATAATTTCTAGATTTATCATAAAGTCATTAGCTTTGATTTGCTCCGCTCCAATTTTTAAAGAATTATTTTCTTCAGTGAACTTTTGGACCTCTTTTTTCATTTGGCTCATTCTGCTTTTTAAAGCAATCTTCTCCTCATTGCCTTTTGAGACCTCTTTTGCCATTTGAGTTATTCTAATTTTAAAGGTGCTATTTTCTTCAACATCTTTTTGGATTTCCTTTAGCAAGCTATTGACTTGTTTCTCATGATTTTCTTGCATCACTCTCATTTCTCTTCCCAATGTTTCCTCTACTTCTCTTACTTGGTTTTCAAAATTCTGTTTGAGCTCTTCCATGGCCTGAGACCAATTCATATTTTTTTTAGAGGCTTAAGATTCAGAATCCCTGGCTTCATTATCTTCCTCTGGCTATATGTTTTGATCTTCTTCATCACCAGTGATGCAAGAAAATACCTCTTCCCCAAGAGAGTAAGAATATATAATCTGTTTCTTTTCCTCCTATTTGCTCATTTTTCCCAGCCAATTACTTGACTTTTGAGCTTTGTTAAATGGAGGACTCCAGAAGCAACCTCTGCTTCAGCAGTGGCTGCCACTACCCTGGGGCTTGGGCAGGGGCCAGACCATGCTTCCCTCTCAGGCAAGTGAGAAACCCTTCCCATTGACCTTTGAAGCTCCCTTTAGTGTTTGTGGGTTGAGAAGTCTGGAATTCACAGCAGATGCCAATGATTCAGGCCCCTAAGGCCTGATCCTGCTCATTCTGACACTCATACACACGCATTTAATTTATTATAAAAATCCATCTTATCTAGCAGGGAAGTAAGAGGAGAAGGGGACAGGAGAAAGGGGGTGCTAAGAGAGAAAACTCATTAAAGCAGGTAGTGTTACGAAGTAAAACAGACTTTTGAGGAGAGAGAGAAGTATAAACAAAAGAAAACAGGATGGAGAGAAATATTCTGTTGTTAATCATAACCTGAATGTGAATGGGTTAAGCTAACTCATAAAATGGAAGTGGATATCAGAATGGATTAAATACAAAAATTGTATGATATGTTGTTTAGAAGAAACACATTTGAGGCAGAAAAACAGAGAGAGAGTGATGGTAAGGGTTTAGACCTTTAGACCTTTAGAGAAGATTCTATTATGCTTCAGCAGAAGTAAAAAAAAGCAAGAGTAGCAATCATGATCTCAGACAAAACAAAAGCAAATATAGATCTAATTAAAAGAGATAAGCAAGGGAGCCGTATCTTGCTAAAAAGGTACTATAAGCAATGAAATAGTATCAATACTAAATATATATAAACCAAATGATATAAAATCCAAATTCTTAAAGGAAAAGTCAAACAAATTACTGGAGAAAATAGACAGCAAAAGTATATCAATAGGAAATATCAGCTTAACCCCTCTCAAAACTGGGTTGATCTAACCATAATATAAACAAGAAAGAAGTTAAGGAAATAAATAGAATTTTAGAAAAGTTAGAGGATAGACCTCTGGACAAAATTGATGGAAATAAAAAGGAGTATACCTTTTTCTCAGTTGAGCATGGCACCTCCACAAAAACCATGTGTTATTAGGGCATAAAGACCCTCACACCCAAATGCAGAAAGGCAGAAATGTTCAATATATCCTTTTCACATGATGCAATAAAAGCTACATCCAATAAAGGGCTATGGGAGAATAGAATAAAAATTAATTGAAAATTAAATAATATAGTCATAAAAAATGAGTGGGTCAAAGAAGAAATCATAGAAACAATCAATAATTTCATTAAATAGAACAACAGCAATGAGACAACATTCAAAAATTTATGGGATGCAGCCAAAGCAGTACTTAGGGGAAATTTTACATTTCTGAATGCTTACATCAATAAAAAGGAGAAAGCAGATCAATAAATTGAGCATGCAACTAAAAGAACTTCAAAATCCCCATTTTGAACACCAAATTGGACATCGTGAAAATCAAGGGAGACATTAATAAAAATTAAAAGTAGAAAACCATTGAATTAATGAATAAAACTAAGAACTTGTTTTATTTTTTTAAATAGTTAAACCATTGATTAATTTAATTTTTTAAGAGAAGAAAACTGAATTACCAGTATGGAAAATGAAAAAGTCTAATTCACCAATGAAGAGGAAATTAAAGCATTTATTAGGGGTTTTTTGCCCAATTATATGCCAAAAAATCTAACACTCTAAGCTAAATGGATAAATATTTACAAAAATATAAATTGCCCAGATTAATAGGAGAGAAAATAGATTACTTAAATAACCCCATCTTAGAAAAAGAAATTGAATGAGGCATCAGTGAGCTCCCTAAAAATGAGTACCTAGAACCAGATGAATTCTCAAATATTCTACCAAATATTAATTCTATCAAATATTACTTCCAATACTTTATAAACTATTTGGAAAAATAGGCAAAAAAGAATCGTACCAAATTCCTTTTGTAACAAAAATCTGATGCTGAATCTCAATCAGAAAGAGCCAAAACTGAGAAAGAAAACTATAGACCAATTTCCCTAATGAATATTGATACTAAAATTTTAAATAAAATACTAAGAAGGAGATTGCAACAATATATCACAATGATCACATACTATTAAAAGGTGGAGTTTATACAGAAATGTAGGGCTAGTTCAATATTAGAAAAACTATCAGCATAATTAAATATATCAACAACAAAACCAACAAAAATCACATGCCTATCTCAATAGACACAGAAAAAGCTTTTTGACAAAACAGAACACTGAGTCCTATTTAAAAAAAAAACTAGAAAGCATAGGAATAAATGGAGCTCTCCTTAAAATGATGAGTACTATTTATCTAAAACCATCAACAAGCATTATCTTTAATGGGGATAAGCTAGAAGCTTTCTCAATAAGATCGAGGTGAAGCAAGGATGCCCATTAGCACCACTATTATTCAATGTTGTACTACAAATGTTAGCTATAGCAATGAAGGGACAAAAACATTGAAGGAATTAGAATAGACAACAAGGAAACAAAACTATCCTTCTTTGCAGATGATATCTTGGTATACTTGAAGAATTCCAGAGAATTAACTAAAAGAAAACTAACTAAAACAATTAACAACTTTAGCAAAGCTGCAGGCTATAAAATAAACCCACATAAATCATCAGCATTTCTAGATATTACCAACAAAGTCCAGCAGCAAAAGATGGAAAGAAAAATTCTATTTAATTAACTGTAGACAATATAAAATACTTTGAAATCTACCTACCAAGACTCATGAACACTTTTCACATAAATAAAGTCAAATTGGAACAATTCAAAAAATAGTAATTGCTCATGAGTGAGCTAAGCTAATGTAACAAAAATGATAATTCTACCTAAATTAATTTACTTATTCAAGTGCCGTACCAATCCAAACTACCAAAAAATTATTTTATGGAAAAAAATAACAACCAAATTGATCTGGAAGAACAAAAAGTCAAGACTATCAAGGGAATTAATGAGAAAAAAGTGTGAAGGAAGGTAGCCCACCTCTACCAGATCTCAAACTGTATTACAAAGCAGTTATCACCAAAACAATCTGGTACTGACTAAAAGAGAGTAGTGGATCTGTGGAACTGATCAGGTATACAATATGCAGTTTATAATGACCATAGTAATCTAGTGTTTGATAAATGCAAATATCCCAGCTTTTGGGAAAAGAACTATTTGACAAAATCTGCTGGGGAAACTGGAAAATAGTTTTGCAGAAGATAGGTATAAGCCAACATCTCACAATGTATACCAAGATAAAGTCAAAATGGGTATATGATTTAGACATAAAGGGTGATACCATAAGCAAATTAGGGGAGCATGGAATAGTTTATCTGTTAGATGTATTGACAGGGGAAGAATTTATGACCAAACAAGAGGTAGAAAATATTATGAAAAGCAAAATAAAAAATTTTGATTACCTTAAACTAAAAGAGTTTTGCACAAACAAAACCAATGCATTCAATATTAGAAGGAAAGCAGAAAGCTGAGGGAAAATTCGGCAGATTTCTCTAATAAAGGTCTAATTTCTCAATTATATAGAGAAGTGAGTCAAATATATAAGAATACAAATCATTCCCCAATCGATAAATGGTCACAGATATGAAAAGGCAATTTCCAGATGAAGAATTCAAAGCTATAAATAATCATATGAAAATATGCTTTATACCGCAATTGGTTAGAGAAATACAAATTAAAACAACTCGGAGGTACCATGTCATGCCTATCAGATTGGCTAACATGACAGAAAAGGAAAAGGACAAATGCTGGAAGGAATGTGGGAAAAATAGGTACATAATACAATGTTGGTGAAGTTGTGAACTGTTCAAACGATTCTGGAGAGCAATTTGGAATTATGCCCAAAGAGCTATAAAAGTATGCATACCTAACAATACCACTACTAGATCTGTATATCAAAGAGGAAAGGACGGAAGGAAGGAAGGAAGGAAGGAAGGAAGGAAGGAAGGAAGGAAGGAAGGAGGGAGGGAGGGAAGGAAGGAAGAAAGAAAAAAGTATTTGTAGCAGCTCTTCTTGTGATGGCAAAGAATTGGAAATTGAGGATATGCTTATCACTTGAGGAATGGCTGAACAAGTTCTGGTATATGATTGCAATGGAATATTAATGTGCTATAAGAAATGATGAGCAGACTGATTTCAGAAAAACCTAGAAACACCTACATGAGCTGGTCTTTCTGAAACGAACAGAACCATGAGAACAGCGTACCCAGTAAGAGCAATATTAAAACTGATCAACTGTGAAAGATTTAGTTCTTCTCAGCAATACAATGATCCAGAACAATTCCAAAGGACCTATGATGAAAAATGTTATTCAGCTTCAAAGAGAAAGCTGCTGAATTGTAAGTGCAGACTAAAGCATATTTATTGTTTTTCTCCTCATTTTTCTGGCTTTTTTTTTTTGCAACATGGCAAATAAAGAATTATGTTTTGCATGACTTCACACATATAATGGGTACTACATTGCTTGCATTCTCAATAGGTAAGGGAAGTACTAAAAGGAGGGAGAGAATTAGGAACTCAAACTTTTTTGTTAAAAAAATTTTAAAGGGAAGAAATCATATGTTCTCCAAACTGTATGTCTTTTGAGTCTAAAAGAGTTTATATTTCACTAGCAGAGACTTCAAGAATCCAAGGCCACCTTCATACCACAATGAGCTATCAAAGTAGGACTTTACAGAGGAGCATAGCACTATGAAAACAATAAATTATTAATAAATGCTTGTTGAAAGCAGAAAGCTTTGAAACTAACATGTTGAATTTATTATATACTTTAAAAGAATGGCTATACCAACATAATGCAGTTTCACAAATAGTCCTCTTAGCTCCACTGTCTATATGAAGACACTCATTCTAATTGATGTCTGTTAAGTTCAGAATGTTTTTATATTGAGAAAATATAATAAATGTATGTAGAATTTTGAGAGAAACAGTGAATTAGTGTAAGCAAACCAGATTTGAGGCAGGGGAGACAGAGGATGGAGGCAAATAAACAGGCTAGAAAGGAACAGAAAGAAAACAAAACCTATAGTTATTCAACTTTTTTTTCCACCTTTTAGTTTTTTATATGCAAAGGAGAGAATGAAGAGACTGGCCAGTGAGCCTAGTCCTTACAAGGATACAAAATGTGCTGCGGGGCAGTTATAGGTATTGTTTCCAGTCTCATTAACCCAAGAAGAAGAGGAACCTTTTTAATTGACTACTGAGCCGGAGCTGAGCATGCATTCAAGAGTCTCTAACTGGTCAAGGCAGAGTTCTCTTCCTCTTTGCTGCTGGCTGGATTCCAGAAAGGAGGCAAAGTCTTCCAAGAACCATCAGTAGCCCTGCCAGGATCACTGCCATGTGGCTCATGAGCACATGGTCTTGCTCTTGCTTCATTCTGTGATGTGGCAATTCTTTTGTGGAAATATTTTAGGTGCCAGTGTATTAGGGATAGCCATGACCTTATGAGCACTGGAAATCTGGGAGGTGCTGTCTATGATGAGATTTATGAGGAAATCCAACATAGGTTAGGGGGCAGCTAAGGCCCTTCAGACCAAGCAATAGTAAAGATGTGGATTCATCCATCCAGGGAATACTATTTGGAAGCAAAGATGGTTAAGTGACTTCTGAATAGAAACTGTTTTAAGTGTGAAAATATACTTCTGTTTTTCCTATATCTCAATAAATATAAAAACTAACTAATGCTAATTGGTTTTGTTAATTATGTTAATGTTAATTGTTAATACTGAGACATTCATTACTGATGGTTAAGAGGAGAACACGTCAGAATGAAGGGTACAGTCAATGACATTAGAGAATAATCACCCTTGATCTCTCATGTAGAGGCACTGCTAGCACTGCTAGGGAAAAGTAAACTTCCTCACTCTGAGAATTATCAATAAGTGATCACAACAGCATGAGACTTATGTGAAAATTAGATTTATTACAAGAGAAATGAACATGCATGTGGAACACAAAGAGTTCACAGTCCTTACAGAAATTTGCATATTTATGACTGTACAACAAAAGGAGTAGGACAAAACAGGAAGGGGCGTGGCATGGGAGGGGACAGGGGCAGTAAAGGAGGGGAAACAAACAAAACCACTAGGGGTGGAGCAAGGCAGTGGCAGAAGCAGAATTCTTTTCCCTTGGAAACTGCTGGACTATGAAGATTGGAGGGTCTGTTTATCTCCAAAGGATCCCACCTACACAAGCATTTTCCCAGCCTGGCACAGATGAGTTGGCTCCATCTTGCCTCCCAAGGACAAACAGGGAATTCAGCTCAGGATGTAAACAACAAATTATGTCAGCTTTGTCCTTGATACATTCAGGGCCTCCTGCATGCTCTGGGTCCAGTTTTTCTGGAAAATATGGCACTCAAAAAGACAAGTTCAAAGGACCTCTTAACTGCCCTTAACAAAATCCAACCTGCTAGTGTACTAATGAATTGTGAAAGTAAATCCAGACTTTTGCTACAAACAGTATAAATACAGATGCAAAAGAAAATTGGATTAGTAAATTTTTATGTCCTCACATGTGCAGGCATGTACGCACATATGTGTATACATGCATACATACATACTACTCTTGTACTACTATTTATCCTAATAGTACATGTGCTAAACCAAAGAATTTTTTCATGGTCAGGTTCAAAACTAACTTGTACTCTAACAAGATCTTCCTTTATCTCCTGGAATAATCCTTAAATTGCAGAGCAGAGTAAAGGCATGCAGCACCATCCACTTAGACCCTCTAATTTAAAATTGGTATTAATTTAGACATGCTATCCATGTTTCTTTAACATATATAGTTCTCTAAAGACATAGCATAACAAATGGCATACCTTGGGATTTCTATAATCATGCATGGTATACAGGAGAGAGTACTGAATTTAGAATCATAAAAACCTGGGTCAAGTCCCTCTCTAGCCACATGCTAGTTGTGCGTGACCTTGGACAAGCTATCCCCCTCTCTGGAAGGACCTCAGCTTCCCCATCTGCAAAATGAGGGAGCTGGATTTAATGATTTATCAGATTCCTTCTAGCTCTGACACTATATATCCTATAGTTCCATTGCTTCAGCTGCAGATGATGACAGCTTTGGACAAGTCATGTAATATCTCTAGACTTCAATTTCCTCCTCTATAAAATGAAAGGAGTACAGTAAGGTCCCTTCAGGCTCTGAATTACATGATCCTACTTGACTGTGTTCTAGGAATTGTTGAATATGGTCTCCTCACCAGATGGCAATGACACAGCCTGCTGTCCTGTTGCTGTTTCTTGCACTGTGGGCTCTTGGCATGCACTTTGTTCCCTGGTCCCCTGGAGCTGCATTTCCCAAACTAAATTGGCCATAGAACACTTTAGAGATTGAAATATTTTGATGGAACCATAAAAAGGTTGGTCTTGGGGATCCAGGGTTTTAAATTACACCAAATAAAAGGAGAAATCAAGGGAATTTTAGAACAAAATAAAGAAAAAATAATAAAAAATTAATAAAATTAAAAATGGAAAAATTGTCACATAGTAAGTATTTAGGTGGTACAATGAAGACAGCACTGGATCAAGAGTCAGAAAAACCTGAATTCAAATGTGGCCTCAGACAAGTCCTTTAACCTCTGTCTGTCTCAGTTTCCTTTTCTATAAGATGGGAATAATATCTCCAAAATTCGTTGTGAGGGTAAATTAGATAACACTTGTAAAACACTTTGCAAATGTTAAAGCATTATATAAGTGCTAGCTATTATTATTATCATGAAGAATAAGACATGGGATTGGAGAAGCTTGGGTTGATAGGAAAAGTTAAAAATTGCAGATGTGTCCTGAGCTCTGATAAATGATCCATTTTCCTTTTAGACAAGCCAGTTCTCTCAAGACTATGTTATGGTGTTTTAGTTTCAGTTTCTATACAGGGACCTAACATTCTCTAGAAGCATTCTATGAGTTACTACTGTGTCCTCACCTACAATATTGAGGCAACATTCATTATAAGATGAAACAAATACACCTTGGGGAACCTATGTGGAAGCAGGGGTCAAGTATAAAATGGGCCAGTGGATAAAGAGCAATAGTTCTGAAAAAAACAGTCTTGGGGATTTAGCAGACCATAAGCTCAATTTCAATAGCAGTGTGGTGTGGCAGCCAAAAAAAGCTATGTGACTGTGAATTGCATTGAGAGACATACCTTCGAGGCATAGGAAGGTGATGGTCACATTCTATTCTGCTCTCATTAGTGGAGTCTCTGCATTCAGTTCTGGGCACTGCATTTTTGAAAGAACGTGGTAAGTTAATGAAGGTATCCAGCAGAGGGAAAGCAGAATGGTGAGAAGCCTTGAGTCTATGACATCTAACAATCAGTTGGAGGAACTGAGCTTACTGAGGAGGGAGAAGAGAAGACTCAGGAAGAATGTGAGAGTTGTTCTCAAATATTTCAAGGGCTAGCATGTCCAACAGTGACCAAACTTGCTCTATTTGGCCCTACAGGGAAGACCTAGAAGCAACAGGTGGAAGTTACAAAGAAGAAAGTTTAAATTTCATGTTGGGAAAGAATTAGAGCTATGTAAAAGTAGAATGGACTGCCTCACTGGGTGGTAACTGAGTTCCCTGTCCTTGGATGTCCTCAGGTAGAGACTGCATGATCATTCATCAAAGACATCGCAGTGGGGACCTGGTTCCTTACATGTGTGAGTTGTACTAGAATCAAATTTCCTTCCAGCTCCCAAATTCTATGATTCTGTGGGTTCTGAGCAGGTCTGAATACTGAATCAGTGGTATAGGATCTGGACCTGGGTTTTTGTTAGTATAAGGAACTCCCAGGTGAGCTAATTTCCTCACCTTCCAGTCAACTTACACTCTTTAAGAGTCCCCTAAAAAACTGAGATGCTAAATAAATGGTCTAGGGCAGGGTTGGGGAATCTGCAGCCTTGAGGCCACATATGGCCCTTTAGGTCCTCAAGTGCTACCCTTTGACTAAATCCAAACTTCATAGAACTGGATTCAGTCAAAGGGCTGCACTTGAGGACCTAGAGGGCCACATGAGGCCTTGAGGCCACAGGTTCCCTACCCCTGGCTAGGGTCACATATTCAGTTTGTGTCAGAGGGATGACATTCTCAGGTTTTTCTGGTTCTGAAGCCAGTTCTCTATCCACTATGCAATTCTGACTCTCATGGAATTAGTGCTGTTTACAGATGTGGAATTTTTCTGAAAAATAAAAAGATATTCTTCCTATTTTATTTCCTGCATTTAGTGGAAAATCCCTCTCTAAAATAAGTGGGGGGAGGTAAGCTGGAAGTAAATCAACATCCACACTAAAAAAAACAAAAATAGAATCCATATACAATACTTATTATCCAAATAATGTTTACTGAGGAACAGTTTTTACAGTCAACTGAGGTCTCAGGAGGCCTGGAGCTGGAGGATGCTCCAAGGTTTTGAATGAGGGTACGGTGAGCAACAAGAATAGTTTTCTAATTTGTCCCTTGTTATAGAAGAAAACTCCCTTCTCTGATATGTGTTATTTCAACAGTTTTCCTTATTCCCCAGAGAAATGATGAATGATGAGGAAGCAAAGTATTATCTGTTATCTCCACTTCCAGATCTATGTTTGGAGATCTTTGAGCATTGTAATTAGTTGAGGGACATAAAAGAAAAAAAGGAAACTGGAAAAAGATATGCCATGACTGTCTTTGTAAATTTATTAGATTTGTTCTCATACAGATAAGAAGCCTGATCTCATAGCATTGGCTACTAGACTGTGAAAAATATTAACCTACAAATTTCTCACACTCCCTATATAAGCAGTCTCTAGCTTATAAGAAACCTTTATGGAGAAGCAAAAAACAAAACCATCAAGTTTGTTCATGGACCGAATTTCTGTTTTAATTTTTAATTCTACTGAGTCAGGCTCAAGACTCTAAACCATGCAGTAGATATAGTAAAGGGGTTAATGTTCACTCAAGGTTTTTAATTCAATAGTTTATGTATTGGGACGTCTTCCATATTTATGATGAATCCACAGGCACTTCCTGGGGGCTAGAATAGGTATAATACAAATATCCAATCCAATTCCTTGTTTTTGCCTAGTTTGTTTCATTCAAATGTCTTTGTTTTGAAGTCATGATCATGTGGTTTCATTTTGTAAAAAAATCATGGATAGAAGCTTCTTTACCACAGATATGAATAGGTGATAAGCCCAAATGACTTGTGTACAGCTGAGAATTGGATACATTGAGGGGACCAGGTGCTACATTCATAAGGATTCATTTAGAATATATTGTGGATGCGCTAGTATTGCAAGATATTATTAAAATTTTTCTGAGCATAATTTACTTTCCTTTTGAATGATACTGGACAATAGAATTTTATATTATGACTTATTTGGGTCAGACTACATAGCTGATTTAAAAATAACAATTAAACTATTATGTCAAAGTGTCATTAAAGTTGTAATGATTTCCTGAATACCCACCACGGCCATTCAGTTATTGGAAAATGTAAGCACAGTAACAGAAATAAATCCTTATCAAGGACTGTTATCTTCTACCTGTTAATAGTCATGATAAAAATATTGAAATACTTTACACAATTCTCTAGGCACTTTAGAGTAACATCAGGTACTCTCTAAGGTGTACAAGGTCATTAGCTGTCTTGTGTATGCTGTCTGAAATAGTGATTCTTTGTAGCATCTCCAAAGAGATAAGAAGCTATTTAGAAACTAAACTCCCTGCTACTCAGGAAAAAGTTTAAATCCTTCCTGATTAGAGGAGAGACCTTGTGATTGAGTGACTGTGGATGGTGTGAGAATTTTGTCAATGGAAGCCACCCCATTCCCAGCTATTCATCATTCAGGGACAGGTTTCTCTTCAATAGTCAGGAAGTTAATGTTAGCCACCAGTGATTCTATAGCAGTATTTGCCATAATTACTCAGTGGAGGAATAGTTATGTTACTACATGACACCCAATGTGGTCTTTTTCAGGGTGGGATCCCTATCTTCCAACTAACAAAACACTTGATTAGACTGTGTCAGAGCCAAGATGCAAGGATAGCATGAACCTAATGCAGAGAAATATATGTGATCACTAGACTCAGGGGATGTGCTCTTGACATTGTACATACACTGAAGGTGTACATACACCTGGCAATGCTACCAGGTTTTAACATGCTGCAGATGCCAGATAGATAGTCAATTTGTAGTGCTGGGAGGGTCAATAGAGAGAGAGACAGACAGATAGATATAGATAGAAAGAAAGACGGATAGGAAGATAGATAGATAATTGGTAGATAGGTTTAGATATCAGTATAGATAGAGATGATATTGGGCAGCTAGGTGGCACAGTGGATAGAGTGCCAGGTCTGGATTCAGAGTTCAAATCTGACCTCAGACACTAATTAGCTGTGTGACCCTGGGCAAGTCACTTAATCCTGTTTGCCTCAGTTACTTATCTATAAAATGAACTGGAGAAAGAAATGGCAAACCACTCTAGAACCTTTGCCAAGAAAACCCAAATGGGGTCACAAAGAGTTGGACATGACTGAAATGACTGAACAGCAACAACAGATTAGATAATGTGGATATAGACTTAGATATACATAGAGATTTAGATACAGATAATATAGAGATATGAAGATCCTATATACTTCCCAACTGGAGGGAGAGAAGGCCTTAGACTTGGAACTAAACCTAGGGAAACTGCTGCAGAGGGCTATGATCAGGAATACAAGGTGTGGTGTAAGAAGGTAAGAAGGCGTATTAGGTTGACTTAGGTGCTCAGAGAAGCTATATATAACATCATGCTACGATATCTACATAAGCAGAGAGAACAATCCCCTAGCCACTCAGAATTAATGCAGTTAATCCAGCAGATGAAGGAAGAGTATTTACACAGGGAGAGTATGCTGACACAACAAAAAGTAGCCCATCAGGGCTTCAGAAAATTTGCCTGGAGTGTAGGCTACAGAGATCCAAGTAGGACTAAACCTTGAAGGCACATCCCAAGTCAGATCTACTATTCATTCACTTGATTCTTTGAGAAGAATAAATGGCCTCAGGCTTGGAGATTGAGGTAGGCCTTGGAAGCAGCAACAACAGAAGTTGAGTTGTATTTTGCTATAACCAGTCATAAATATGCAAGGGATACCCATTCAGCACTGGTTTGCCAGAAACTAGAGGTATGTGGACCAACATCAGGGCCATGGATGACAGCCACTAATGGCCCCCCAAAATACCATTGCTGGGTCTTTTCCACCGGGACTTATAACACCTCCAAAATCAGAAGCAGGATAGAAGATGTGGCATACCATACTGGACGGTGGATCTTAGGTCACAATTATATTCTAGGCATTTTATGAAGGACACTATATATAGTTTTTTGAAGTTTTATGAAGGACACTAAATATATATAAGGGATAAGTTTCTATGGATTTTGTGCAAGAAGCTACCCATATTTGGGTCATATCAGAGTAAACCTGGAGTCCTCTAGGAAAGTGATAGATATAAGTCAACACAAGAGTAGTTTCTATGGCCCTGTCATGTTCAAACTCAACATACACATCTCTGGGATGTCAAAATTGATTGAGACCAACTACAGCTTGTGCTAACTAACACCATAACGTGACAGACAGAAATCAAGGGCTCAATACCTCGATAACAAGGACGCCTTCTATGTGGAAGCTTGTAAGAAGATAGAAGTCTTCAGAAAAACTTGTAAAGATTTATATGAACTGATGCTAAGTGAAATGAGCAGAACCAAGAGAACATTATACACGTTAACAGTCACATTGTGCGATGACTGACTTTGATAGACTTAGCTCTTCTCAGCAATGCAAGGATTGAAGACGATGCCAAAAGACTCACGATGGAAAATGCTGTCCACATCCGAAGAAAGAACTCTGGAGTCTGAATGCAGATGGAAGCAGACTATTTGCTGTCCTTTTCTTTTGTTGTTTTGTTTCTTCTTTCTTGTGGTTCCTCTCATTCTTCTTTACATCATAACTGATGTGAAAATATGTTTAATATAAATGCATAAGTAGAGCCTATATCAGATTCCATGCCTTCTTGGGAAGGGGAAAAAGGAGGGGAACAAAATTCACAACTCAAAATCTTATGGAAGTGAATGTTGAAAACTAAAAACTGATTAATTATACAAAAAAAAGAAGATAGAAGACAATGATAAAGACAGAGAATAAAAAAAAAAGCTAGTGAACCCTCCACCTTAAGGGTGGATACAGAGAAGTTTCATTTTGTCAATTCTCTAGAATCTGAGGAATAAAGGAGCAATTTAAAAAGAAGTTCAGTAAGAAAGCAGGTATTTTCTCACTGCATATGTAAGATTTCAGGTGAGCTCAAGGTACAGTGTACACAGTCCAGATCAATGATTCCCAGCTTTGTTGAGAATGATATAGGAAACTCACTGTCTCAGAGAGAGAGGAACCCAGGAACCATTAGGAGAAATTATTAGTCAGCAGTACTTTCACAGAATCCCATTAATTCATCTCATGGTAGATAGGGAAAAAAGACTGGGAAGATTGTGTATTATTGAACTTTGAAGAAGAGAACTAGTGGAATTTGATAAACCATGTGAGGAGTTCTGAATTGTTCACTGGATAACCCCTGATTTTCACAGTTGGATCTGTGTAGTGAGAAAAAAGTAAGAAAAATAAACCTTCATAAGTCTAATAGAATTCTGCCAATGTGAGTATACAGCCCATGGAATTTGTGGATCCCACCACTTTCCAATGGCTTATGATGAAGGCAGTTGGTAAGAAAATAGCATAATAGACAAGAAGTAGAAGGGACCACAGAGGCCATCTAATCCAAACCTCTAATTTTACAGATAAGGAAATTGAGACCTAGAAAGATCAATTCAACAAAGTTCACTCATGTAAGAAATAACAGAGACAAAATTTGAACTCAAGTCCCCTAAATCCAAAGCCAGTGATCTTTCCATTGTATCACACTGTGTCATCGTTTTAGGAAAGACACAACAAGTACGAATAAAGGCTACTGAAAGCATTAGATCAACCAGAAGTCATTGGTGTCAACTGGCCAATATCGGTTCTGAGAAGGCAATGTCAAATAGTTAGCTAATGTCTCAACAGATAGGGCTGATTCCAAAATGTTTGAAGCATTCAATGCCTGACTGTGTCTGAAGACTTTTCAGAGCTAAAGACTTTTCTAAGATTTGTGGTTGCTATCACAAATATATGAAGAAATGTGCCATTATTGATAATCTGCTCAATAATCTCATGGGATAGTATATTTAGAGCTGGAAGGGACCTTAAAATACTCAATGAGAACAATCCTAATTTTATAAAAGAAGAAATTAGGCTCCAGACAGGTTATGACTGCCCAGTGCCACGTAGGGGTTAAATGTCTGAGATGGAATTCATACCCAGGTCCTCTTGACTCCTGGTCCAGCACTCCATCCTAAATGGATGGACATTTTCCTTCATTCATGGATATATGCTTGAAAAGAAATAAAAGCAGAAAGGGACAAAAGGGGAACAATCTGTTCTGAAGTCTCTGATACCAAAATCACTGGATAAGAAATGTGGCCAGCTCTTCAAGGACTTGGTCAATTGTTTCACTTGTAAACCAGGGTTGGCTTTTACAAATCCAAGTGAAACCTTTATATTACATGCTATAGCAGTCTAGAGGACATTGGGGACAATTTTGTATCAGAAGAAAAATGGACACCAGGATTCTACTGCATTTTGTGGCAAAGGATTTGCTGACAATGAAATTCATTATCCCATTCACAAATTAGAGTTCTTGACTTTGATGTGGTTTGTCATCAATAAGTTCTGTGATTATACGTATGGAACTCAGTTGCACATTACAGTGGATAGTAGCACAGCTACATATTTTCAATACACAGTAAGTTGGATGTTTCCTGTCAGAGATGGGTGGCAGCATGAGTCAATTCCAAATTGAGAGCAATATTGGCCAGGAAAAAATAATATGGATATGAATGCCCTAACTTCCGGGGTCTGGATTTATGAAGCCCTATTTATAGCCATATTCAAGATGATCTGTGGCATGTAGGGAGATGGGTCACTAACATGAAAATGCAGCTGAAAGTCCAGGACTTCCACTGCGGAGTGAAACTTCAGTGCATACAAATTTTGTTACTTTGGACCAATCCTCCCTTCTCTATGTATCACTTGATGACTAGCAGCAGGAGCAACTGCTTGCTAAATGTTTATGAGAATTAAACTTACTAAAAAATGGTTATGAGCCTCTGAGTCTCATGTTTCTTTCCTCAGAAGACACCCTAATGTTGAGAAAAGAGCAGATATTGAAGCTATAAAATTGAGTTCTATACTAGTCCATAACTGTTTCAATATAAAGAACAAAAGAAAGAGTCGTTGGCGATACCCAAGCCATATTGATCCACACTTATGAAAGTTTTACATGGTGATTTTGGATACTCTGGGCCAACAAAGAATTTTGGAGAATTCTTCTAATTCGAGATGGCATCAGATGTGTGTAGGACCTTTAAGACTGCACTCACAGGGTTCGCAGGAAAATGGAATAGATTCTCATTACTTATTAGGGAAGTATTTGTACCAAAAATATTGCAACTTTTGTTTATACTGTGGAAGGAGAAAGAAAAAAGATAAGCAATAAGCCAATAATGACAAACTATTTCACCTAATATGCACAGGCAAGCCCTAGGGACTAGGAACCTTCTATAGTTACCAAGGTGTCATGGGAGAAACATTACTCAGTGTCTAGATAGTTTCCATGCCAAGATTCATTCTGACTGACCAAGGTTGAGATATTAAGAGTAAGCTACTCAAGAAGATATTAGCTTAGACAGGAATCAAGAAATTTAAAACTTTGCTTTACCAAATTCAAGGAGATGCTCATAGTATTTTAGTATTTTACTCCATAGTATTTTGCTCCATAGTATTTTAATCACACACTATTGAATATGCTACCGACCTTGAGACTTGACCAAAAGATTCAGGGGATTCAGTACATATCATTTCTAGTGCACACATATGATGCCATCAAGAGTGACAGTACTGGCTTTACCCTACACCTGCTGATGTTTGGACAAGAACCAAGCTTACCTATTGATAGATGCTTTGGAGTCTCATAAGATAGCAAAGTAAAGACACAATCAGCATATGCCTGAGCTTAATTGAAGAAAGCCTAACACTTACAGGTGGCTTATATGTGGCTTCAGCTCAGAAAACCTCGAGGGAAAATAAGTAATGGTGTTATGCTCAAGTTCATTGTCAGGTACTCCAGTCAGGGTATAGAGTCCTCCTAAGAAATCTTGGTTTTCAAGAAAAATACAAAATAGCAAAACAAGATAGTAAATAGTCACCCCTTACCAAGTTCTTGAAAGATTATGAAATCTGCCTGTCTGAAAAATAACTGAAGAATGACGTTTTGCAAATTTAATACATGTAATAATAAAATACATAATATATAACATAATGCAATATAATACAACTACTCAATGCCTAAAGAGAGTTACTTGGACAGCCTGTTGCTCAGAACACGCCTACTGTACAATTAGTCAAATAGTCTCTGAGAAGTGCCTGTCTGCCAGTTGCAGACAGTGATGGTTTACATAGAAAGGATACAGACCATGATTCAGGTGAAGAGGAAATTGCATACTGATATTCTCTTGAGATTCAGGAAATCAGTCAGTCATGGTTGTCTCTAGCCTCAAAGGAACCTCTGATCTAACAAGGGCTGTATCCAAAGGCTTCTCCTTTCCTGCTTTCACTTTTCCACTATGGAAGTCCCAGGAAAGTTTAATTGACCACTTCTCAGAATGTTTTTAAACGCAGATGTAGCACTAAGAGCAGGCAAGGTAGATTAGATTTCACTCTTCCCTACAGGGTTCTCTGGTACCATAAATGTGATTTGGGGTTTCTACCTAGATGTGGGGTAGCTTGGTGGCTCAGTGGGTGTAGAACTAGACCTAGAATCAGGAAGACCTGAGTTCAAATCCTGCCTCAAATTATTTTGTCTCAGTTTCCTCATTTGTAAAAGGAGGGTTGGACTAATTCAGGGGATCTTACCCTGGAGTCTGAAATTGTCTTAAAAGTATTTATATTACTGTATTTCAATATAATTGGTTTCTTTTTTTTATTCCTGTACATGCCACTTCCAAGTTCTTCCCCTACCTCCATTGCTCAGTAACTTCCTTTCCTCCTTTGAGGTTCATGCTGTTCGTATCTACCACCCAGCCTCACTCAAATCCTATTCAATGCAAGTCATGTCCTCATCTTCCTGATGTCATGGTCCTTTTCTAGAATGAAGGACAAACTGCAACGTGTGAATAAGTTACCCAAGGTCACATAGCTAGCATCACAGGAGCACCTCTGGCTCCAGAGCCCATGCTCTTCTCCTCTATACCTATTGCTTCCAACATACATGAACAGAGGCCTCATTGGAATAATTGTCCATATATGTTCATTTTTACATCACTTTTTGGAATGCTGTCTCTAACCCTTACTTCTTGATCTCCACATTGAACTTATCCTTCTCTTGTGAATCTTAGCTTTGAGATTCTTTAGCCTTATAATTTATTTAATTGTGGAATGGTTTGAGTCCATATGGCCTTGGCAAAACTTCTCTTATGCAAGATGGGGCCCTTTCAGGAACAGACCAGAAATATATCAGGGACAAAGCTATAACCAGCCTAAACTATGCCTGGAGTGAATTCATTTGGGAGGGCGGAGATATATGATGCCACCCAGGCTACAGTCGGGGAGAGTGTCTTTATGGCAAAGCAAAAGATAATAACATCAGATTAGTCATGCCAGAAGTGTCTCATCTCCCAAAGATCCTTGTTTCTTCTCCCAACAGGGTTTGGGAAGGAAGATGGGTCCCAGGAAGGGGACAGTAACAAGTCTTGACATTGGTAGCTAAAAGCAGTTGTAACCTAGACCTCTGAAGAATCTTGAGGCAAGCCATGAGGACCATAGCCATTGCAGGAGGTGGGGAAGTATGCTTCCCCAGATGTTGGCTTCCATAGATAAAACCCCAATCAGGCCATGTTAGTTATGGCTGCAATCAGTATTACCAAGTAAGTTAAGTTTTACAGATATATTTCTCCTACATAGATTTCTTTATCTTGGGAGAGAACAGGGAAGCAAGAATTTTGAATATGGAGGGGACCTTTTACAGTAAAACTTGCTGTTTAAATTGCAGTTTAGAAGTGAGTACATACAAGCAAGGATTTATAGAAATCCTAAAGGTGGGTTTGGGAGACAACGTGCTTCCCTATAGTGAGCTATTCAAAACTTTCATGACTTGGAGACCATCTAACAGTCACCTTGTGGCCCTTCATCTGTCACCTCAGTACAACAGGTAATCTCGCAATAGTTGGAAGGATTAAATGAAATAAAGGTGGGCATTTATATAGCACTAAAATACTTATCAGTGCAATTTCCTTTTACACCTCACCACAATCTTGGGAAGTAGATGTTATTTGTCCCTTTCCACAGATGGGGTACTTGAGACACAAAGCAGGCAGCTTGCCCAGAGTCACACAAGCTGGTTTCTGAGGCCAAATTTAAACTTGTGAACACTTTATCCCCTGCACTATCCAGGTAGGTGAAAAGTTCTATAGAAATGCAAGTTTTTACTGGTAGGAGTAAAAGTCAGTAGCCTCTTTTACCAGCAAGCCCACATGGGAATCCGGGTGGGTGTAATGCCAGTTCCTTTGGCTGGTTAAAGATTTTGCAACTAAGAAAAAAGTCAAACGTTCTGTGGGTTGACACCCACTACTTTCCAGTTCCATCCTGCTGTTTATTCGGAAGCATACCCTGGGGCTTCGGCTTACAACTATATGGGAAAGTACAATGTGACAAAACACACTAGAAGGAAGTAAATTGATTTATCATCCCAAGCAACCGCCCTTCAAATTAGGCAATGAGTCAATCCCAGTCTGTAGGGAGATAGCTGCACAGAACAAGCAAACAGCTCCACGGTTTGTCAGAACATTTCTTATCCTGGATTTGTGCTGCAGTTCCAGCACCTAGCTGATTGTAAATGAACTTTCTCAAGAATCTAGCCTACAATTTCAGCTTACCAGTATCAGAGCCTGACATTGCTCCATTTGAACAGGAGGTGGCGCCACAGACACGGGAAGCCCGCAAAGAGATCCTACAAGCCAGAGAAAGGATTTGTTACTTTCTTACAAAAAATTCCTTGTTGATATAGCACAGAGGTAACAAAGTGCTTTCCTCAAATAGAATGGTAAGTTTCAGGGAAGGGAAGATCCAGAGCGAAAGCAGAGAAAGGACATTAGGTGAAAAGGGATTCGGAAATAAATAACGAGTTAAAATCCAAGCTGTACAGCTTCTGATCTGTGTGCCTTTGGTCCTGTTAATTTGCTTCTGTGGATCTGTTTCTTCCTCAACAAAATAAATCTTAAGAATTCTAATGAAAGGAAGGCGATTACAGAGTGGAAACTTGACATCAGGGACTTTTTTATGTTTAGTAGCTAGCTCAGAGCCTGGCACACAGTAGGTTTACTGATTGAAACTATTTTCTCTGAGAAAGTGTCTACAGGTAATGAGACTCTCAACTTCAAATAATTTACTAATACTCTACACCTTTGGTTATGAAAGGCAAGAGGATTCTAGGCATATACCCTAATGATGAAAATGACAAAAAGATCCCATATATACCCAAATAGTCATAGCATCAGTCTTTGTGGAAGCAAAAGACTTGAAACAAAATGAATGCACATTCATTAGGGAATGCATATAACAGAGTATTATTCTGAAGATGAGGAATTCACAGAAACATGGAAAGACATGAAATGGTGCAGAACAAAGAATACAAACCAGGAAAACAGTGTATCTGTCTCTTGTAACATAAATAAAAATCATACTAAAAAGCAGTGGAAATCAGATTTAACATGATGACCAATAATGATTTCTGAGGACATACACCATCCCTCCTGCGGGAGGAGGAGAAGGTGTGACACATTTACTACAGATCAGAAAAACTGTAGTTGCTGATGACACAGGCCATTGTGTTGGATGATTTTATTTGAATATATTTCTTAATTACAGGGAGGGTCTTTAGATGGCAAACAGTCTGTTATAATATAGTTTAAAAAACAAAGCACATCTACAAAAAAAATCAAATCAATAAAAGCCAAGGGTAGTGTCCTAAGGTATGGTCATGATACTCAGGTTTCTAGAGGCAAAGGTATAGGTCACTAAAGCAGGAAAGGTGCCAGATGGAGATGCATGTAAATATATGGTCTACCAGAAAAGAGGTGATATTTAGATACTAGGATTTAGAAGCAGGCTTAGTATAGTAAAAAATTGAGTTTCAGGGCTGGTAGAGCCCTAAAACATAGAATGGCAGAGACACAAAAAGATCTTAAAAATAAAATGTAAGAACAAGAAAGGATCTTAGGAATTTACCATATTGGGAATAAAATGAACCTTAGGGATCACTCTGATCAAAATCCTCCTTTGAAATTAGGAAAATGAAGCCTTAAGAGGCAAAGAGATTTGCCCAAACACATACAATAATAGAAAATCTAGGATTTAAACCCAGGCCTTCCAACCTTGAGAAGAAAGAGGGCATGATAGCTGGTTTTCAAGGAGTTATCATGGAAGAAGGATCAGATGTCTGCTTGGCCCAAGAGAGGAGAATTATGATCAGTATATGAAGTTACAGAAAGATAGGTTTAGGCTTAACAGAAGGAAAAACCTCTTAACAATTACAGATCTCAGAAAATAAAACAGAATCCTTCAGAATAATCTAGGCTTTCCCTAACAGTCTTCAAGCAGAGACTGGTCAGTTCCTACATTACTACTTGTCAATGACGATGAAGAGGTGCTTCTTAATCAGCTATGGATTGGACTGAATGGCTTTGAAGATCCCTTCTAATTCTGTGATTCTACAGAATCACAGCCTATCTCGATATCCTGGCTAGGAAATCAGAATCATGTTGTGACTCTTAGACTCCTATTGCGGTCTCTCTCCATGCAGTTCCCCATCTCCTAAGTCTCTCTCCACTTTGTTCTCTTGGAAATCTCCTTCCACATAGGGCTCTTCCTCCAGCTCTGAAGTTAAAATTGCCCTCCGGTAAAATTAACCCTGCCTACCTCATGAACCGGCATTTACTTGTGATGTAATCTCCCAGTGCTTTAGGTACAATGTCCTATGGGAAATGGAGTTCTAGGTCTGTTCCCCAATGAGTGACCACTTTCCATGATCTCGTATCCTGGGAAATGTAGTATTATTGAATATGCAGACCATTCCTTTAGACGTGCTTTGGAAATACATCTTTCACTTGAATGGATTAGGTTGTGTGAAATCTCTTGGAAACCTGAAAAAAGATTGCTTACATGTATGTAACACTTTACAGTTTTTTCCATTTGTCAGAAGGGAAACTAAGTCTCAGAGAAGGTAGCAACTTGCTCAAGGTCATGTAGTAAACCAGAATCCAAATCTTCTGACAACCTTGAAAACCAAAACATAGGAATGACAGGATTGCCCATTCCCTAGGGGATAAAAATCCCCAGCAGTAGTCAGATACAAAGATCCTCCCTTCTACATTTAAGCTGAGAATTACATTGTCATCACAATCCCCAGATGTAGATCTCCAGAACTGAGTTATAGGTGTTTTCTTCCCAGTACTGAGTCACTTCATCCTTCAGGACTGTCTCAGTTTTTGAAATGCAATTTCTTTCCCTTTGTGGTTGAGGAAAACCCTGTGAGTTTCCTGTCACAAAGTCATATCATGACCTTCAGTAGCACGGCAAAAAGAGTGCTAGACTTAGATTCAGGAGACCTGGGTTCAAATCTGAACTCTGACACTTAGTAGTGTGACCATGGACAACCCACTTTGTCTCCTTAAGTCTCAGTTTCTTCATCTCTAAAATGGGGACAATGACATTACTACCTCCCTCACTTGAAGGAGATATAAGGAAAGCATTTTGTAAATCTTTAAAGCTCTATGAAAATCTAAGTTATTATCTAATGTGGTATATTGGACCTAAGATCAGGAATCCCTGGGTTTGAATACAAATTCTGACCCTTACTGATGGGGTGATAGGATGTGGACCCCTAAAAGGAAAAGACCATGTATGTCTTTGAAAGCAACTCAGTCCCTGAATTTTCCCATACATTTCAGCAGCCCAGATCTGTGATGCCTCAATTCAAGGTAACTGGCCCAGCCCAGCTCCTCATTAGCTTACTTGACATTCCTTTCAGTAAGCACCTGGCCTACCCCAGACTACTTACTACTCCTTAATCCCAACCAGATCCTTTCACTGTCGTTTTTGTATAAAAGCATCAATCTCACCCCCATAAAACTACAGGATCACTAGGAACCTTGCCTTCTTCTATTGGCATTATAATAAATTGCCCCTTGACTGGAAGAAGATTTGAGTTCATGAATTCATTCCAGGTGGATGCTACTCTGTACCCTGACATTTCGAGATTCCCAGAAACCCAAAACTCATCATTTACAATGTAACCTTGAGGAAGTCACTGGACTTTCCTGAGTTTCAATTTTCCTTTCTGTAAAAAGAGTTACCTCATAGCATTATTGTGAGAAACAAATGACATAATGCATATAAAGCGCTCTGTAAACCTTAAAACAGTACATAAATGTGAGCTATAGGACATTTCACTTGCCTGGAAGGGGGGAACTTGACTAGATGATCTCTCAGTCTTTTACAGCTCTGTTATTCCCCACCACCCCCCGCTTAAAATGTCAAAGCTGGAAGGGACCTTAGAGATCCCCTAGTCCAGCCCCATCATTTTACAGATGAGGGAACTTTGAGTCGTTTTCATCCCAATCCTGATAAATAAAGTATCATAGGGGTAATGGAGAAAATGAAAATTGCACTGGAACTTGAAGATGGATAGAGTGTGGAAAAATTCCTTTTGAACAATTAATCAGAATAGTTTATATGAGTATTCTACAGTCAACTTCAAAAACACTTAGCAGGTTATTTACTATAACCCAGATGGAGCCTTTTCTCCTGGAGCAAAGCCAAAACAAGATTCAGCCAGAGGGAAATTGTGCTACTGTATTTTTTTTATAGTACTATCATGGCTTTAATTCTGTGACATATAAATGATCTATACCAATCCTCTCATTATATAGAGGAAGAAACCAAGGCCCTTAGAGGTTGTGACTTTCTCAAATTCACACAGCTAACTAATGAGACTCCAGGATTTAAATCCAGGTCTTCTGATTCTAAATCCATTGCACCACTCATCTAAAGTCAAATATAGGATGTTTTGTTTTTTTCTGTCTTGTTTTGTTTTCATTATCATTCCTTATTTTCCACAGTTCTTTCCCCCTCTATTCAGGCAGATAAAATGTTACTTAACATAGTGCAGAAAACAACCACAATCCTTATCCTTGGTTCCAGACATTACAGATTGGTGGGACTGGTCAGGACAAGACAGGGTTAGACAGATGAAGGAAGTTGTGGTTAAGAAACTGTCAAGAACATGATGCAAAGTGGAGGGAGGTTCTAAGGCAGGAGTTTCTCTTTCTCCTGGTTCTCTTCAGTGAGGAAACATTGAAACATGTAAAAGGAAATGTTGACCAGTTTTGGGGGTACAGGCAAACAACCCTCTATGGAAAAAGAAAAAAATCCCTGTCTTTCTGATGATCTGATTTCTTTGCATTATTCCCTTTTCTTAGTAAGGAATTACTTGGTAATTAAGTGACTAAGAGTCATTGGTACATAAAAGAAGGTAGGGATGCTCTGTATATACAAGGAATAGTCAGACAGAGTGTGATGTAAACAGGAACCAACAATGTAGAAAGCCCTTCCAATTAGTTAAGCAACAGACTCTCTAGTCAAGGTAAGTGAAATAAGCACACAAGAAATAACATGTTGTATGTTGACTCTAGTTCCTTATGTGATCAATCAGCCAATGGGGAATTCATTATCTGACTGTACTCTGTGCAATCTTGTCATGTGTCCTGATGGAGCAAGGCACAAATGTGGACTATGTACATCAAGGGAAAGCCCCAGTGGAGCAGAAGGTCCATAGTTTTGGGAAGCCAAAGGTTCTCTTCCTTGTACTATCACTCCAGAGTACTTCCTTCTGAACTGCTTCAGTTTGGGGAATAACGTAGAAAATATTTCCCTTTGAGGTTTAAAAAGACCCTTTCTGTGGAACTTTCTGTGGAAGACATAGGTCTTGGCCAGGTCTTAATTTGGGTAATCCCATTCTAATATCACAGTTTCTACTACCTGGTATTTCCAAATGCCAATTTATTCAGATGTTATCCTTCTCTCTTTGAAGTGATCTACTAAGATCAGTTTGGTCTATAGTATGTTAACTTAGTTTGAATATAATTTGTGGAAGGGCAAAACTTTCTGATAATGAAATCAGTAAATTTACCTAGAACCATACTAGCACATTCAAGCTCAAAGGTGAGCAAATTGGTATTCTCTGTTGCCCTACAATGTACACTTCTTTTTCTCTCTCCTTTTGTGACTTTTTCTTGTATTACCAAGGTGATGGCCCTGAGTTTGCACCCCTTTCAGCGGCCACTTCTAGTGATACAGGCACAGTGGCTAGGTCTCTTCCACTTGCTGAAGGTCATATGTAAATAGAGGTTTGTGGGTAGTCTCTTGGTGTCCATCATGGGTGTTGTAAGGGGAGCAGGGAAGGGTAGAGAGGTGTGCCAAGAAGATTGAACACTGAGGCAGGAGAAGGCTTAAAAGGAGAAATAACTTCTGCTAGCACTCTCTCTTCCTTTCCATTAGTGAGTTAATAATCAAATACTCTCTTCCCTGGACCTTCATTTATTGAAGGGGAGAGGGAAATCTCATTCACTCCCTCTTCCTGCCCTCTCAAACCTGGTGGCAATAGCAACAGACTACCTACGACAACCACTACATATGCTGCCATCTCATGCCAGCTTTCACTTGTGCACTCATTTTATGCTTTTTGGACTAGGAGGTAAAGTGGATAAAGTGCTGGGCCTGGAGTCAGGAAGACTTGAGTACAAATCCAGCCTTAGACATTTACTATGTGACTCTAGGCAAGTTCCTTAACCATGATTGCCTCAATTTCCTCATCTGTATAATGAGCTGGAGAAGGAAATGGCAAAGCATTCCAGTAGCTTTGCCAAGAAAACCCCAAATGGGATTATAGAGAGTTAGAGCATGGCTAAACACAACAACCTTGCCAGTAACATTGTCATTGTGAAATTTCATCATTCTACAAGATTCAATCAGCCTTGACAACTGTACCTTATCAATAGCATCTGCATCTGTAATTGGAGGATGAAATCTTAATTCCTCAACTTCCATTTAAGGAGCAGGGATAAGACAGGCATCCCCTCATTTCCATCCAGTTACCCTCATTTTGGACTTATTTGACTTCACCATGTTCCAATTCTGGATATCCTTCTTTCTCCTCCTTCCTCACCTTTTCAGCTTGTGTGTGTCTATGTTGTGTGTGTGTGTGTGTGTGTGTGTGTGTGTATTGTCTTACCCCAATACACTGTAAACTCCTTGGGGGAAAGAACTGCCTCTTTTTTTGTATTTTTTTAATAATTTTTTTTATTATTTTATTTTCAGTGTTCTACAATCACTACCCTATAACTTAGATTTTTTTTCCCTCCCTCCCCCTCTTTCCACCCTACCTCCTCCCTCCCTCCCTGAGATGGCATACAATTTCATATAGTTTCTACACATACATTCCTATTAAATATATTTTCACCATAGTCATGTTGCATAGAAGAATCGAAATGACTGGGAGAAATTATAAAACAAACCAAAATGAAATACAAAAGAAAATGATCTGCTACATTCTGCGATTGAATTCCATAGTTCTTTCTCTGGATGTGGAAGGCATTTTACCTTAAGAGACCATTGGGAATTTTTTAGGTCCTTGGATTACAGTGAAGTTCTAAGTCTACCAGAAAAAATCCTCGCACACTCTGGTTGTTGCTGTGTATAAAGTTCTCCTGGTTCTGCTCCTTTCACTCAGCATCAGTTCATATAAGTCTTCCAGATCTCTCTGAAGTCTTCCTGTTCATCATTTCTTACAGCACAATAGTATTCAAACATTCAAATACCACAATTTATTCAACCATTCCCCAGTTGATGGGCATCCCCTTGATTTCCAGTTCTTGGTCACCACAAAAAGAGCTGCTATAAATATTTTTGTACATATGGGTCCTTTTCCCATTTTTATGATCTCTTAAGGATACAGTCCTAGAAGCGATATTGCTGGGTCAAAGGGTATGTACATTTTTGTAGCCCTTTGGACATAGTTCCAAATTGCTCTCCAGAATGGCTGGATCAGCTCACAGCTCCACCAACAATGAATTAGTTCTTCCAGCTCTCCCACATCCTCTCCAACATTTATCATGATCCTGTTCTGTCATGTTTGCCTATCTGATAGGTGTGATGTGGTACCTCAAAGTTGTTTTGATTTGCATCTCTCTAATCAATAGTGATTTAGAGTATTTTTTCATATGACTATAGATATCTTTAATTTCTTCCTCTGAAAACTGCCTATTCATATCCTTTGACCATTTATCAATTGGGGAATGACTTGTATTCTTGTACATTTGATTCAGTTCTCTATATATTTTAGAAATGAGGCCTTTATCACAGACATTAGTTGCAAAAATTCTTTCCCAGTTTTCTGCTTCCCTCCTAATCTTGGTTGCACTGGGTTTGGTTGTGCAAAAGCTTGTCAGTTTAATGTAATTTTATACTTCATAATGCTTTCTATCTCTTCCTTAGGCAAAAATTCTTTCCTTCTCCATAAATCTGATAAATACACTATTCCTTGCTCCACTAGTTTGTTTACAGTATCAATCTTTATACTTAGATCATGTACCCATTTGGACTTTATTCTTGTGTACAGTGTCAGGCATTGGTCTATGCCTAGTTTCTGCCACATTGTTATCCAGCTTTCCCAGCAATTTTTGTCGAACAGTGAGTTCTTATCTCTGACTAGCCCATTTGCTTTGTGTTTTTTTCCTGGGACACAAAAGAACACTGAAGTGGCTGCTGCTAACCTTGGCAAGGAACCTCATGAGTTCAAGAAGTCAGGAGCTCCTGGGTCTAGATGCTGGTTACTCTGCAAGAGGTGATTTTTGAAATCTTGGGAGATTTTCACCACCAAAAAAATAAACCCAAACTATCCACTTACTTGCCAAATGATATGGATTTTGAATAAGGTGCTCAGATTATACAGAATCAAGTTGAAACTGAAATCACTATTCAACATTCCAACAAAATGTTTCATATTTTAAGTATCAACCTCTAGAGAATATAATGTGTGATGGGTTATAAAAGCAAGCACCCCGACATACACAGGAGGGCCTGCTATCACAGGTTCTTTGATGTGCTTTTCTAAAAGGAAAGGCAACTTTCAAGGGATCAGCAATCATTTTAATCAAACACATATATCATTCACTTAGTTCAGGTGAAAAAGTCAGCACCCTGAACTACAGAGAAAAAACAAAGAAATAATAATCTACAGATGTGGCTTCCAACTGTCAGACATAAGCAATACATGCATCTTAGATCAACAAATAACTGTCTGACCATACATACATACTTAACAGAGAGAGATGCACCAATATCTGGGTTTTCAAAGCCCAGAGGCTCTTCAGTGGCTGCCCAGAGTCTCATCTGGCCAAAGAAACACTTCCAAAGAGTAAGCCCCAAAGTAAAAGCTCACCTGAGGGTATTACACATTTTTTGTCGCTGGAAGGCATCACAATCCTAGAGAGCCAGTGCCTCACTAAAAAAGGTAGGGGCCTTGCTACAAATCTTCCCAGACCCATTAATGGATGGGAAAGATCTTCTTTAATCACATTATTCAATCAGAGGCACTTGATTATACTAAAACAAAAACAGTAAAAAGATCCTACTTTGCTTGCCATTACACGGGTAATCATAGTAATTCTAGCATTTGATAATTTGAAAGACACAAGCTTTGGGGACAAGAGCTCACTATTCGACAAAATCTGCTGGGAAAACTTGAAAGCAGTTTAGCAGAAACTAGGTATAGAACAGCATCTCACACCATGTAAGATAAGGTCAAAGTGGGTAAATGATTTAGACATAAAGGATGAACCATAAAATTAGGGGAGCATGAAATAGTTTACCTGTCAGATCGATGGATGGGGGGAGAATTTATGACCAAACAAGAGAGAAAGAGCAGACTATGAGATGCAAAATGTTTAATTTTGATTACCTTAAATTTAAAAGTCATTGCATAAACAAAACCAATGCATCCAAGATTAGAAGGAAAGCAAAAAGCTGGAGGAAGGGGGACCATCTTACAGCAAGTTTCTCTGATGAAGGCCTCATTTCTCAAATATATAGAGAATTGAGTGAAATTTATAAGAATAGGAGTTATTCCCCAATTGATAAACGGTCAAAGGATACGAACTGGCAGTTTTCAGATGAAGAAATCAAAGCTATCAACAGTCATTTGAAAAAAATGCTCTAAATCACTAATGATTAGAGAAATGAAAATTAAAACAACTCTGAGGTAACACCTCACACTCATCAGATTAGCTAATATGACAGAAAAAGGAAACTGACAGATGTTGGAGGGGATGTGGGAAAACTGGGATACTAATACACTATTGGTAGAATTGTGAACTGATCTAACCATTCAGGAGAGCTATTTGGAACTATACCCCAAACACTATAAAACTGTGCATAGCCTTTGACCCAGCACTACTAGTTTACATCTCAAACAGATAAAAGAAAAAGGAAAAAGACTCATATGGACAAAAGTATTTATAGCAGTTCTTTATGTGGTAGCAAAAAAAAAAAATTGAAATTGAAGGGATTCTCATTCATTGAGGAACAAGTGATGGTATATGATTGGGATGGGATACTACTGTGCTATAAGAAATGATGAATAAGATGCTCTCAGAGAAATCTGGGCTTACATGAGCTGATGCAAAGTGAAATGACCAGAACCAGGAGAACACTGCCCACAGTAACACTGTGAGATGATCCTCTATGACTTAGTTCTTCCCAGCAATGCAAGGATCCAAGACAATTCCAAAGAACTGAAGAAAAAAATGAAGAAAAAATGCTATCCACCTCCGGAGAAAGAACTGAGGGAGTCTGAATGCAGGTCAAAGCATACTCTTTATTTTTTTTTAATTTTTATGTCTTTTTTTGGATCAGTGTTTTTTCACAACACAACTAATGTGGAAATATGCCTTGCATGACTGCTTACATATAACCTGTAGCAAACTGCTTGCCTTCTCAAAGGAGGAGGAGGGGAGAGAAGGCAGGGGGAGAATTTGGAAGTCAAAATTTTTATAAATGTTTTAAAAATTTACATATAATTGGAAAAAATATTTTTAAAAAATAATGGTTGATTTGAATTTGCCCCATTAACTGTTATGCAAATCTTTAAGCAAGGGTTCTTACCCTTATCTCCCTGTATTTAAAAAAAAATAATTTGATAATTATATTTCAATACAACCAGTTTCCTTTGTAACCCAATATATTTTATGCATTTAAAAATATTATTTTGAAAAGGGGTCTACAGGATTCATAAGACTGCCAAAGGGATCGATGACGCAGAAAAAAGTAAAGATATTAGGTACAACTACTAAATTGAGAGACGCCTGGATAGAGGGTTTTTTGCCCTTACTCAACATGGCCGCCCAGGCTGGCTCTTGCAGGAAACGCCTCCCTCCCTCCTCCCCCCTCCCCCCTCCCCCAGCAGGGCTTTCCCTTTACCTCCCTTTGACAAGCTTGCCTCCCATGATTAGGACCCGCCCCCTCCGCGTCGGGCGTGCGGCGCGCCGTGATGACCGCTGCGCACGCGCGGTGGCGCCGCCCCGGCCGGTGGCAGCGGCGGCGAAGGGGGGGGGCGCGGCCCTGCCTTCCCACAGTTGCCGTCCTGCGGCCCACGGAGCGGGATGGTTTAGCGGAGCTTTCGGTCCGCGGGGGCCCGGAGCGGCCGGGAAGGGCTCCGGGGGCCGCTACCGCCGGTCGGATCTCTGGATCGGGCCCCGGAGGCCGGGCCGGGCCGGCCCGGGCCCTGGAGAAGGAGCAGCGGCCATGGCGGGGCGCTCGGGCCAGGCCGTGCTGGACGAGTTCACGGCCCCCGGGGAGAAGACGGCGCTGCTGCAGGAGAGCCGGGGCCGCATCGAGGGCCTCTTCGGGGTGTCCCTCACGGTGCTGGGCCCGCCCGACGCCCCCACGCCGCTGCCAGCGCCCGGCCGCATCTGGCTGCAGCTCAGCGGGGCCAAGGAGGCCGTCCGCAGCGCCAAGGTAAGTCCCAGCCTCCCCCCCACCCCGTCCTATCCCACCTCATCACGTCCCGACCCCGCGTGTGAGCGTGTGCCCACCGCCCCTGCTGCTCCTCAGGTCCGCCTGGCGGAGGACCCCGGACCCTCTGTCCCCTGGAGATCTGGACAAAGTAGGCACTTGCTAAATGGTGGTTCCCACCTGTTGAAATCCAACCCGTGTGTTGCCTCCTCCGCCTGGAAATATGTCCCAATTTTCCTCCTCCACCTACAGCGGAAGTCAGTCTTGATCCTTTACCGCTGGGACCTTGCACTGTTTTCAGACTCCTTACGCGTTTATTTTCACTTAATTTCCCGTGGGTGGGTGGGTGGGTGTGTGTGTGTGTGTCTGTCTGTGTCTGTGTGTGTGTGTGTATCTGTGTGTCTGTGTGTGTGTGTGTGTGTCTGTGTGTGTGTGTGTGTGTGTGTGTGTGTGTGTGTGTGTGTGTGTGTGTCTCACACCAGCAGCCTGCCCTCCTCCTCCTCTCCTGGCAGTCCCGCCCCCGCACACCCAGTGTTCCCTCCAAGCTCTGGGAATTCCACTTTCCACTTATCTCTTGACTTCAGCACTTGATTGGAATCACCTTAATGTAGTCTTCCTAAAACTGTTTATCCCCACGCCACTGACTCCAAAACTTCCAGGGACTTCCCGTGGCCTCCAGGGAACATTTAAACTCCTGGCTCTAGTATTCCAAAGCCCCTCCCTCCCATTTGTCACCGTCCCAGCCTTCACTCATACAGTTCTAATTGGGAGGCTGCGCATTCCATCCAAACTGGACTCCCGGTCACCTCCTGTTTTTGTTTTGCCTTCTCCTGTCTCCATGCCTCCTTTCCCCGTCCCTTCCCCTGCCCTAGAATGGGCTGCCCTCCAGCTGGGACTTTACCTTATTCCCCTTATTACTCCCAGGCAGCTTTTAATCAGAATTTCTATATAAAGAGGCTGAACTGCTTGGTATTCAGTTTGTTCAGGACTGTCAGTAAAAGCTCCCACCTTCATATCAGTCCTGTATCTCCAACTTCTTAAAACTTAGTTTGCCCCAAACTCCACCCTGCCAGTTCACTCCAAACCAGTTCCTTCTCCCAGCCACATAATTTCTATGAATGATGCCACTGTTTTTCCAGTCTTCTAGGGGAGTTATGTTTGGTTTTCTCTTCTTCATCCCCTATATCGAACGTTTTTTTTTCTTTGCCCTATTAAGACTACATCTTAAGTGTTAGGTTGGGGTCTGGGTGCCACATTTTAGGAACAACATTGACAAATAAGAATACAGCTAGTCAAAGGGTAATAAAAAGCAGGATCAGTTGAAGGAACTAGAAATCTCCAAAGAAAAGGCTTAGGGAATGTGATAACTGTTGTCAGTGTTTGAAACTTGTTATATGGAATTTAACTGCTTGACTTCAGAGGGCAGAACTCTTTGCAGAGAGGAAAATTGCGAATTGTCGTAGGAACCATTTTCATAACAGAGTTGTTCAGTAATGAAATGACTACTTTAGGAATCAGCTAGTTCCCCATTATTGAAGATCTTCCTTTGTTGTTTTCTGTCCTTATCAAAGAGGACAGACATCAGGAAGGGGATGCTATGACTTGCAAGTGAATTGGATTTAAGTCAGGATGACTGGAGATGGCCCCAAATCTTAGTGTAGAAGGAAATTTGAAAAATTCTGTTTTAGGCATGTTGAGTTTAAAATGCTCATGGGACGTGTACAGGTGATGTCTAGCAGGCATTTGGAGGAATGAGACTGATGCTCAGGAGAAAGATGAGGGATGGGCATATCAATTTGAAAGTCATATGCACAGTGACAGTAACTGAACCAGTGATAACTGATGAGCACACCGAAAGAGTGAAGAAAAGTATATTTTCTTTGATCCTATATTGCTTTGATTTTATATTGTAATTGAATCTGCATCTGCTTGAAGTTCCCTTTCTGTGTTCTTGAATTGAGCTCAGAAATTCAGCTTTCCCTCTGAATTTGTTTAAAGTTATAATTAAAAGAAAAATGATCTCTTACACTGATAGCCCCTGGGATACTTCTAGGATTTGTGTTTGTTATCTTTAAGCCCACAAGTTAACGTGGTGCCATCTTCATTATCTATCTTTTCCTGGCCTTGTACAATTAGGATAGTTTTTATCTCTTCCAAGGAGATAGCAAGTTGGTAGTTTTGATCCCCTAGCAAAAATTGGAAGATGCAGATGGACCCCATAAAAAAAATTAACATTCCTTAATTTTAATTTTATTTGAAACAAGAGAGAATAGGATCCATGACAAATCCTGGAATACACCTACACGTGGAGGTGGGACATTGAGGGTGATCGTGCAAAGGAAATTGGAAAGGAAACAGATGAAAAGAGAACAGAAGGCTATAGTTCAAGAAAACCTTGGAAAGGGGTGGCCAGCAGTGTCATATTTTACAAAGAGAGATCAAGCAGGGTGAGACTTTAGAGAAAGGATTTAGCATTTGGGAGATCCAAATAACTTCAAAACTAGTAATTTGAGTAACTTCAAAAAGAGTAATTGACTGGAAGAGTCAGAAATTAGATAACTAAGGGTTAAAATGTGAGTAGGAACTAAGGAAGTAGAAATAGCAAATATAGATAGCTTTTGAGTATGCCAATGAGAAGAGATGGGTACAAGTAGAAAGCTTGGTCTTGGAGAAGAGCAAAATTGGAGCAAAGAAAGGGAGAATAGGAAATGATGTTAAGGCAATTTGAGGTGTAGAATTGGGGAAAAGAGTGAGTAAACAATAGAGAACCTCAGTTGGGAAGGGGGTTATAAAGTACAAAATAAGTTCTGCTGAGAGTCATTGTGAGGAAGGCATGGTATTGACTTAAGGAGAAAAGATGTTTGGAACAGATACTACAGAGTGCTTTAGAGAGTGAGGGAAGAATTAAAAAAAAAAACCCTCTGTCCAAGAACTCCTCTTTTTCTTCTCTACACTTTCTTTCAGTGAGCTTTTTGGCTCTCCTGAGTTCTATTATCTCTAAACATATGACTGTCAAATCTATTTATCTTGCACTAATCTCTCACTTGAGTTCCACACCACTCTCTGCTGATTATCTTCACCTACATATTCCATCAGTATCTCAAACTCAGCGACCCTAAATCCAGAAATCCTTATTTTCTTACTATGATCTTGAACAAGTCATTTATCCTCCCTCAACCTCAGTTTCTTTATCTGTAAAATGAGGGGCTTGGATTAGAAGGCCTCTGAGAGCCCTAGCAGCTCTGGGTCTATGATTCTGTAAGACTCCTTCTCTACACTTCCTTATTTCTGTTGAAAGCATCCTTATCATATCAGTAAGCCAAGCTCCAGCCTTTACATCATCCTGGTCTTCTCCCTCTCCTGTCCCCACCTCAACACTTCATTGTTTCTGTTGAAAGTATCCTTACCCTATTAGTAACCCAAACTCCAGCCTTTCCACCATCCTTGACTTCTCTCTCCCCTATCCCTACCTATCTAATCTACAACTATGTATCAAGATTTGATTCTTCTCAGCATTGCAAGGTTCTAAGAAAACTCCATTCCCCAATTGATAAATGGTCAAAGGATATGAACAGGCAATTTTCAGAGGAAGAAATTAAAGCTATCTATAATCATATGAAAAAATGCTCTAAATCACTATTGGTTAGAGAGATGCAAATCAAAACAACTCTGAGGTACCACATCACACCTATAAGATTGGCAAACATGACAGAACAAGAAAATGATAAATGCTGGAGAGGATGTGGGAAAGTTGGAACACTAATTCATTGTTGGTGGAGCTGCGAGCGCATCCAACCATTCTGGAGAGCAATTTGGAACTATGCCCAAAGGGCTACAAAAATGTGCATACCCTTTGACCCAGCAATATCGCTACTAGGACTGTATCCCCAAGAGATCATAAAAATGGGAAAGGGTCCCACATGTACAAAAATATTTATAGCAGCACTCTATGTAGTTGCCAAAAACTGGAAGTCAAGGGGATGTCCATCAATTGGGGAATGGCTGAATAAATTATGGTATATGAATGTAATGGAGTACTATTGTATAAGAAATACATAAGAAATGATGAACAAGAAGACTTCAGAGAGGCCTGGAAGGACTTATATGACTTGATGCTGAGTGAAAGGAGCAGAACCAGGAGAACTTTGTGCACAGCAACGACCACAGTGTGTGAGAGTTTTTTCTGGTAGACTTGGAATTTTGTAATAACGCAAGAACTTCTTATAAAAAAAAAAAAATCCCAATGGTGGTTCTCAAGGCAAAATGCCTTCCACACTCAGAGAAAGAAATATGGAAGTCATTTGCAAAATGTAGCAGATCATGTTTGTGTATGTGTATGTGTTTGTGTATCATGTTCTGATTTGTTATACGATTTCTTTCATTTATCTTAGTCTGACTACATAGCATGACTATAGTGAAAATATACTCAATAGGAAAGTATATGTAGAATCTATACAGAATTGTATGCAGTCGTGGGGAGGGAGGGGGGTAGTGGGGAGTAGGTGGGGAGGGATAAAATCGCAATTGTATGGCAGTGATTGTTAAACATTACAAAATAAAAAAAAAAAAAAAAAGAAAGAAAACTCCAAAAGGCTCATGATGGAAAGTGCTATCCACATTCAGACAATTTATGGAGTCTGAATGTGGATCAAAGCATACCATTTGCTCTCTCTCTCTCTTTTGTTTTGTTCTTTCTCATGGTTCATTCCATTGGTTATAATTCTTCTTTACAACATGACTAATGTGAAAATACGTTTAATATGAATGTATACATAGAGTCTGTATCAGATTGCACGTCATGTTGATGAAGGGGGGAGGTGAGGGAGTGGGAGAAAATTTAAAACTCAAAAGCTTGTGGAGCTGAATGTTGTAAACTAAAAATAAGTAAATTTAAAAAAACAACTGTATCAAGTGTCTGCTGTGTTTAAGCACTATGTTACACACTGAAGATGCTTGGACACTAATGAAAAAGTCAAGGAAATCTGTAAGGGGAGAGAAAATGTGTATAGGAATAATAGGGCTGAACCTGTTGATGGAGAGAACTCCTTGATGAGGAGATTCCTTCTATCAGTGGAGGTTATCACCTTTGCTGTAGCTTACCTTACTAATAAGTTGTTGAGAGCAGTAGTGGCAGACTCACTTAGAAAAAGATCCCTGCAGTCAGCATATGGACTTAGAAAAACCACCAATTAACATTATGTTGTATTTTTATTTATTTTGTTAAGCATTTCCCGATGAAATTTTTATCTGGCTCTGCTGTAGTTGAGACTTTGGGGGATGGGGAGTTTAGTACATCTGTTCTAGAATCTGAAACGATCAAGCTACTTGCTCAGGGTCACCAGGCCAGCTTGTGTCAGATGTAGGACTTGATAGGTACAGAGACTGAAAGTTGAGTATCATGTGTGAGAAACAGAAGAAGCATCATTTTTAGCTGGTTTATAGAGTACATGAAGGTATAATGTATTTGAGACTGGAAAGGTACATTGGAGCCAGGTTTTGAGGACTTCACATGGTAAATAGGAGTTTGTATTTTTTCCTAGAGGTAATTGGGAGCTACAGGAGTTTATTGAGTAAAGGAGTGAAGGGATCTTTTGTCATAATTTTTGGCAGCTATTTTATCTCTTTAAGAGGGAGACTAAAGAGAGAGAGTGGAGAGAGTCTTTGGGGCAGAGGTGGGGAACCTTCAGTCTCTAGGCCACAAGTGGCCCTCTAGGTCCTCTAGTGATGCTCTTTGCCTGAATACAAATAAATCCCCTTAACAAAACTATTTGTTCTGTAAAGCTTGGACTCAGTCAGAAGGCTGCACCGAAGGACCTAGAAGGCTACATGTGTCCTTGAGGCCTTAGGTTCCCCACCCTGTTTTGGAGTATTTGGGGGTGAGTGCTGTACAGATGATACTCTAGCAAAGTAGACTGAGGAGGAGTCGACGGGGAGGAGGACAAAGAGGATGATGTCTTAAAAATCTAAAAAGAGAGCAACCAGAAATGGATCTTAGACTTTGTCGAATGCTGAAGGTTGGAGAAAGGAAGGGCTATGAACTTTGAGGCTTAAGAAATCTTTGATAACTTTGGAAACTGCACTTTCAGTTGAATGAGGTCAGAAGCCATAATGCAAGGGGCTGAAAAGAGAGAAGCAGAATTAGCTTCTTCTAAGAAGTTGACTATGAAGGAACAGAGAAAGCATGATATTGAGATCCCAAAGTCAAATGAAGACTTTTTAAGGATAAGGAGGACTTGGGCATATATGGAGTATATGGAAGGAGCTATTAGAATAGAAGAGATAAAGATTGGGAAGTGAGAAGGAATAATTTTGGCAGCAGTCCACAAGAGTAGGGGAGAACTGAGGTTAATGGAGAAACATCTTTTTTAGAGGCAACTAGGTGGCACAATGGAGCATGGAATCAGGAAGATTGGGTTCAGATTCTGGCTTAGACACTTATTAGCAGAATGACTGTCCAGGTCACTGTGTCTCAGTTGGCTCATTTCTGAAATGAGGATAATAAATACAACCTACCTCCCAGGATTATTGTGAGAATAAAGGGACATAACATTTGCAAAGCATATGGCAAACCTTAAAGGGCTATGTAAAATGTTAGCTGTTATTGTTATTATTTTTGTTGGTATTTTATTTGAGATTATATAGGTCAAGAGGATTAATTAGCATAGAGAATGTTTCAAAAGTCTTAGTGAAGTTTTCTCTTTTTTAATATTTTTTAAAAATGTATTATTTTGAACATTTTTTGAGATCCAGATTCTATCCCTCTAGCTCCTCCCTTACCCACTGAGAAAGCAAACATTATAATACCCATTATTCATGTGAAATCATGTAAAACATATTTCTGTATTAGCTGTGTTAAAAAAAAGCAAGAAAAATAAAGAAAGTAAGAAAATTATACTTCACTTTAAACTTGAAGTTCTTGAGTTCTCTCTCTGGAAATGGACAGCAACTGTCATCGTGAGTCTTTCTAAATTGTCTTGGATCATTATATTAATCAGAGTAACTAACTAAGTCTTTCTCAGTTAATCATCATTATAGTATTGCTGTTACTATGTATAATGATATCTTGATTCTATTTACTTTACTTTTTTTTCAGTTCATTTTAGGTCTTCCCATGTTTTTCTGAAACCATCCCCCTCATCATTTCTGATAGCACAATAGTGTTCCCTCACAATTGTATACCACAACTTTTTCATCTATTCCCCAGTTGATAGGCATCCTTTCCATTTCCAATTCTTTATCACATCAAAGAGAGCTGCTACAAGTATTTTCATATGTATAGGTCATTTTCCTTTTCTTTCATTGCTTTGGAATAGTAACCAATAGGGGTATGCACGGTTTGTAGTCCTTTGGGCATAATTACAAATTGTTCTCCAGAATGGTTGAACTAGTTCACTACTCCACCAACAAATCTTTAGTGTACATATATTCCCATATTCCCTCCAGTATTTATCATTTCTAATAGGTGTGAGGTGATACCTCAAAATTGTTTGAATTTGCATTTCCTTAATCATTAGTGATTTAGAGCATTTTTTTATATGACTATAGATGGCCTTGATATATTTTCTTGAAAACTGTTTATATCCCTTGATCACTTACCATTTGGGGAATGGCTTTTATTTTTATAAATTTGACTCGGTTCTCTGCATATTTGGGAAACGAAACCTTTATCAGAGAAACTGGCTATAAAAACTTTTGACCAAACTTTTGATATTACTTCATTGTCTATGGTACCTTTAGCAAAATGTAGTTGCCCTGATTGTTCTACCTGATTATTATTTTAATTAGGTCTATTTCTATTTTTGCTTTATCTTCCATCATGATTGCTACCCCTGCCTTTTTTACTTCAGCTGAAATAGAATAGATTCTGCTCCAGACCCTTATTGAGGGAAAGAGAGAGTGTGTCTTTCTGATTCAGGTGTATCTCTTGTAAACAACATATTTTGGGATTCTGATTGCTAATCCTTTCTGCTGTCAGTTCCATTTTATGGATGAGTTCATCCCATTCACATTCACAGTTATGATAACTCTGTTTTCCTCCATCCTGTTTTCTTCTGTTTATCCTTCTCCCCTCAAGAGTTTGTTTTGCTTCTGACCACTGCCTCCCTTAATTCACCCTCTTTTTTATCATGTTCTTTTTTCTTATCCCCTTCCCTTTCTACTTCCATGTTGGATAAGAGATTTCTGCGTGCAGTTGAGTATGTGTATGTGTGTGTACATACATATTTATGCATATATGTGTGTGGTATGTATGTATGTATTCTTCCCTTTGAACCAATTTCAGTGAGAGGGAGGTTCAAGCATTGCCCATCACCCTTCCCCATCTTCTTGTCTACTGTAAAAGTTCTTTTATGTGCCTCTTTTTTGTGAGATAATTTCCCCCCTTCTCTGTCTCCTTCCGGTATTTCCTTTTTTTTCTTTTGAGATCATCCCAACATAATGGACTCACTTCCATGTCCTCTGTCTACTACCCTAGTAGTGATAAAGTTTTTAGGCAGTATATCTATCATCTTCCTTTATAGGAATGTAAATAGTTTAACCTTATTGAGTCCCTCATGGTTTCTCTTTCATGTTTTTCTTTTTATGCCTCTCTTGAGTCTTGTGTTTGAAAATCAGGTTTCTATTCAGCTCTGGTCTTTTTCATCAGGAATACTTGGAAGTTCTCTTTCACTAAGTGGATTTTTTTTTTCCCCTGAAGGATTACACTCAGTTTTGCTGGGTAAGTTATTCTTGGTTGTAATCTTAGCTCCTTTGCCTTCTGGAATATCATATTCCAAGCTCTCCACTTCTTTAATTTGGAAGCTACTTAGATCTTGTGTGATTCATACTGTTGCTCCATGATATCTGACTTGTTTCTTTCTGGTTGCTTGCAATACTTTCTCCTTGACCTGGAAGCTCTGGAATTTGGCTAAAATATTCCTGGGAGTTTTCATTTTGGGATCTCTTTCAGGTGGTCATTGATGAATTCTTTCAATTTCTGTTTCGTCCTCTAGGTCTAAGACATCAGTGCAGTTTTCCTTTGTAATTTCTTGAAATATGATGTCTAGGCTTTTTTTTTTTTTAATCATGAATTTCATGTAGTCTAATAATTCTTAAATTATCTTCCCTCAATCTGTTTTCCAGGTTATTTGTTTTTCTGATGAGATATTTCACATTTTCTTTTATTTTTTCATTCTTTTGACTTTTTCTTGATGAAAACAATAACTAGTAATTTTAGTTAATTAGCTTCCACTTGCCCATTGCTAATTTTTAAGGAATTACTTTTCTTCAGTGACCTTTTGTGGTTTTTTTCCATTTGTCCAATTCTACTTTTTAAGAGTTCTTTTCTTCAATGAATTTTTTGTGCCTCTTTTACCATTAGGTCAATTCTGTTTTTTAAGGTGTTATTTTCTTCAGTATTTTGGGAGGATCATTTCCCCAAGCTGTTAATTCTCTTTTCATAGTTTTCTCACTTCCCTCATTTCTTTTCCCAGTTTTTCCTCCACCATTTTTATCTCTTTCTTTAACTCTTCTAGGAATTCTTATTGGGCTTTTGTCCAGTTAACATTTTTCTTTGAGGCTTTGTTTAGAGTTGTTTTCTCATTGTTGTCTTCTGAGTTTGTGTCTTGGTGTTACCTGACACCATAGTAGCTTTTTATAGTCACATTCTTTTTTTGTTATTGTTTGCTCATTTTCTATTCTATTTCTTTTTTTAATTAAGTAATTTGTTTTCAGTTGTTTATAGTCACTTCCATATATCTTATATTTTTTTCCCCTCTCTCCCCACCTTCCTTCCTCTATCCCCGCTCCCTCCCCAAGACAGCATGCAATCTTGTACAGGTTCTACACATGCATTCTTATTAAATACATTTTGGCCACAGTCATGCCGTATAGAAGAATTAAAATGAATGGCAGAAATCATGACAACAAAACAAAATATAACACAAGAAAATATGGTCTGCTTCATTCTGCAATTGAATTCCATAGTTCTTTCTCTGGATGTGGAAGGCATTTTGCATCAAGAGTCCATTGGGAATTTTTTTAGGTCCTTGCATTGCTGTGAAGGGCTGAGTCTACCAGAAAAATTCCTCCCACACTGTGGTTGTTGCTGTGTACAAAGTTCTCCTTCTTCTGTACCTTTCACTCAGCCTCAGTTCATATAAGTCCTTCCGGGCCTCTCTGAAGTCTTTCTATTCATCATTTCTTATAGCACAATAGTATTTCATTACATTCATACACCACAACTTGTTCAGCCATTCCCCACTTGATTGGCATCCCCTTGATTTCCAGTTCTTGGCCACCACAAACAGAGCTGCTATAAATATTTTTGTACATGTGGGACCCTATCCCATTTTTGTGATCTCTGGAATACAGTCCTAGAAGTGATATTGCTAGATCAAAGGGTGTGCACGTTTTTGTAGCCCTTTGGGCATTGTTCCAAACTGCTCTCCAATTCTATCCTATTTCTTGATTTTAAACTTGATATTAAAGTTGGCCTTTCCTCACCTCAGGATGGGCAGACAGTGTCCCAAGCTTCAGCCTTTTTGGTGCTGCTATTTTCAGTTCTGGGGGTCTGCAGGTTTTCAGTGCTTCCAGGGTGACGTGATCTGGGGAAAGATCTGATAACCTTTCATGGTCTTTGCTTTGTTTGGTCTTTACCCAGAAAGTACCCCTGTTCCCCTATAGCTTCAAGTGATAGAATTCTTTTCAACCCTGGAACGAACTGTGACCAGGGCTTCTGCTCCATTGTGATCAACCACAAGCACTCTTCTCCTCCCTGGAACTGTGATCCAGAACTATGTATGGGCAATAGAGCTGCCAAATACACCATGTCCTGCACTCAGTACAGCAGAGTGTTCCCTATAATCTCTTTCCGACCAGTTTTCCAGCTCACCATCTCTGGTTGAGAGTTCTTGAAGCCACTGCTCCTGGCACAACCACCTCTATGGCCACATCTGATGCTGCTATGACCATACCCTATGCATTCCTGGCCGACCTCCCCACCTTTTTGTCATAAACCTCTCCTCCCAATCTCCTAGGTGTTCTTAGGCTGGGAAAATGTCTTACCCTGACCTTTTATTGACTATCACTCCAGATTTCGATTTGAGGTATTATTTTAAAGTTGTTTGGAGGGGAATGTTGGAAGAGTGCTGATTGCTGCCTTTACTCCACCATGTTACCTCCAGCAAGATATTATTATTGTTATTATTAGAGATAGAGTAAATGGAAAATGGGGAATGATGTCCATGGTTTCTGAGATGTAAAGAAGAGGAAGTTCAAGGCAAATGGCACCTATTTTTTCAGTAAAGTTTTGAGGTGAGGTCTTCTGAAAGGATTGGGGGACTTGATAGAAGAAAAGGAGTACAAAGGAGAACCAGTTGGGAAGGAATGATATAATTGTCTTGCTGTAAATGAGGGCTCAGATTAGGTCACACAAAGGAAATAATCTAGCCGTCCAGGAGCTTACCTTTTTGGGGGGAGTATATGTACATACACGAATAAATACAACAGAATGGGCTGTGGTAATAAGGTTGTTGACCAGGAAAGACCTTATTAGAAAGTAATGCTTAGGTTGAGCCGTGAAGACTGCTAGGTATTCTAAGAAGTGGAAGTGAGAAGGAAGTGCATTACAGACAATAGGAGTGAGAAGGAAGTTCATGGTAGGCATGGAAGACAGCCTGGGTGAAGACACTAAGCATGGAGATGGATTGTCATGTCATGTCTGTCATTGCTTGCATCTAACCTCCTCTCCACTCCAACCCCCACCTTAGTTTACATCTCATCATTTCTCACCTAAAATCTTATGTTGTTGGTGTTCAGTCATTTCACTTGTGTCTGACTCTTTGTGGCCCTATTTGGGTTTTCTTGACAGAGATATTGGAGTGGTTTACCATTTCTTTCTCTAGCTCATTTTACAGATGAGGAATTGAGGCAAACAGGGTTTGTACTATCAATTTCCCTGAAATATTATGATAGCCTCCTAATTGGTCTACTTGTTTCCAGTCTCTCCCCTCATCCTCTATACAGATGCCAAAATAATCTTCCTAAAGTAAAGTTCTGGCCATGTCTTTCCTTTACTCAGTAAACCTCAGTGGATCCCTGTTGCCTTAAGGAAAATTACAGACTTCTTAGCTTGGCATGGGCAGCTAGGTAGCTCAGAAGATAAGAGTGCTGGGCCTTCAGCTAGGAAGACTCATCTTCCTGAGTTCAGATGTGGCCTCAGACATGTACTAGCTGTGTGACCCTGCACAAGTCCCTTAACCCTGTTTGCTTTAGTTTCCTCATCTGTAAAATGAACTAGAGAAGGAAAAGGCAAACCACTGTAGTATCTTTGCCAAGAAAACTCCAAACAGGGTCACAAAGAGTTGGATATGACTTCTGAAAGACTCTAGCTTGGCATGTAAAGCCAAAATATGCCTCTAGCTTTCCTTTCCGCATTTCACATAATTTCCCTTCACTTATCCTATATTCCAAACAAAATTACCTACCTGCTATTCCTTGAATCCAGCATCTTTGTCTTTGCACAATCTGTCCTCTCAAGTCATGAATCTGCTCACAGATAAGTACCTCTTAGAATTCTTAGTTTCTTTCAAGGCTTAGCCTAGGTGACACTTCCTACAGGAAACCTTTGTTGATTCTAGTTACTAGAGTTCTTTCCCTCCTAAAAATATCTTGTATTTACTTATTTTTGTATGTAGGTTATATCTTCTAGTAGAATGTAATTTCTTAAGGAAAGGGTGATTTTCCTTTTTTATTTTTCATTTTTAAATAATAATGATAGCTAGCATTTATATTGTACCTTGGTACGTACTGCACATTGTGCTGAGCACTTTCACAATATCCTAACTCTGGGAATTAGGTATTATTATCCTTATTTTACAATTGAGGTAACTGAGGCAGGCGGTTAAGTGCCTTACCTAGGGTCACACAGCTAGTAAGTATCTGAGACTGGATTTGAACTCAAGTCTTCCTGACTCTAAGCCTAGTACTTTAACCATTTCATAACCCACTTGCCTTTCTTCACCCAGTACAGCAAATTGGACATAGTAGGCACTTGAAAAATGCCTTTTGAACTGAGGGATAGAGGATGATGAAGAAAGATAGAATAAGTATAGAGGCACAGATTCTGAGGTATATATTAGTGAAGTAAAGTAAACTTAAGACAATTGTACCCAAAGTCAAGAGAACCTGCATCCAAATCTGCATCAGATATTTGCTGATTGTGTGATCGTGAGTAAGTTGCTTCTCAGAAGCTCAGTTTCGTCATCTGTAAACTGGTTATGTAGTACTTGTACTACATCTCTTAGTGTTATTGTGAGGAAATGACTTTGCACACCTTAAAATGCTATCTGTGAACTACTATTAATAAATTGGCCAAATATTGCTTTATGAACTCAATATTATTGCTGTCTTTAAAATGAAAATACCCTGATTTAGCATTGTATTTATCTTCAAACCTTTAGTTTTCTTCTGTTTTAGGACAGACTTGGTATAGGAGATAATGGTAGGTGTGGGAGTGAGAATTGAGGAATTACTCTTTGAAAAGCAGGAATCAGAAGTGTACCTAGTGGCCATGCCACACAGGAGTATAGAGGACCTAATGTGTTCTGCTAAACAGGACATAACTGTAAAGATAAGTTTGTATCCTAATAACCTGAAGATGTTGAAATAGGACACATAGAAAGCTCTCCTTTGTAAAACTCAAATCTGAACCATTCCAATCCAATTTTTGTTTTAGTCAGGAGCTAAAGAAAGGAAACTGGAAAGAGAGAGCCAAATGTAGACATAGGAAGCCACCTGATCCTAACTTTGTTTTTTCTTAGATATTTGTGGAGTGAAGAAGAAAGTAAATAAAATAGAACTCTAGAGGAGAACACTAATTAGATACTGTCCTGTTTTGAAAACGTCAAGATTGCTTTAGTATACTTTCTTGTTTACTTTGTACCTGAAGAACCACCATAATATATATCAATTCATGGGAGAGTTGAATTTGTTCCTATGTCATATAATTTCAAATACATAAATTACCAATAAAGTGAAATTTGCTTTACCAGGAAAGGAGTTGGTGGCCTTTTATAATTTCCTTGAACTAATGCTTTAAAAAAAAAAAAAAGCTGTGGTTGTAAAAAACCACCTTCTTACGAAAGAGTTCTCTAAGAAAGACTTTTTAAGGTTTTTTCATGACCATCATTTGGAGCGTGATAACAGAAGGTTGTAATAAATGACCCTCAGATTATCCTTGATAGGACTTATTACTGTACTGGAATTTTAAAGTGATTTCTTCTTTCTCTTTCTAGTTCTCGACCAACTCTATTGAGTTTTAGTTAAATCAAGGAGTATATCTTGTTCATGGACACCCCATCTGTACATTGGTGTAATTGCTCAATGCTATTCTTTTTTAAAAACTCTTACCATTGGAGCAGTGTTTAAGCAGTTTTAAGAAAAATTTCTTTTGAAATGCTAAAATATAGCATGTGAAAATGGCATTTCTAAGACTTTTGAAAGGTGACAGCATTAAATATGTATTTCTCAACTTTCTAGAAAATATCTGTGCATTGAAGTCAATTGTTGAACAGGGGCCACATTAGTGACAAGAGAGCTAAATCTATTTGAATTCCCTGAGAAACATTTTAAGTTTTTGACAGGAAGATCTTTCCACCAGTTTTAGATTTTTTTTCCCTTTCATATAGAAAAGACTTTTGGTTTATAACAAATTCTAGTCCCTAATGACTCCTACTTTGGTGAAAGAATTCAATTTGGCGAACAACTACACAAACATTAAACACCTTAGGTACTGTGCCAGATTATAAGAGTACAAAGATTAAAAAAAAAAAAAACTTCCTGCCCTCAGGCACTTCACAGTTTAATGAAGGTAGGAAGAATAAAACATATACACAAATAAATATAATATAAAACACGACATCCTGATAAGGTGCTATAGTAAATTTTATGTAGACTAGGTAACATTCATCTTAGGGTGTCGTCTAACCTCTTTCCTGGGCTCTCTTCTCCATCTGTACTATTTCACTTGGTGATTTCATCAACTTACATGAATTAATCATCTTTATACTGATAATTTTGAAATCTCTTTATCCAGCCCTACTTCTCTGCTGACCTCCAGTCTCACATCTACAACTGCTCAACGGACATCTTGAATTTGGCATGTCCAAAACTGAACTCATTATCTTTCTTCCCCAACCCTCCCTTCACCTTACTTCCTTATTCCTGTTGAGGGTACCACCATACTTTCAGTTATCTAGACTCAAAGCTTAGGTGTCATCCTTGATTCCTCTCTGTCTCTCATTCCTATATCCTGTCTGTTGCCATGTCTTGCCAGTTCTACCTTCAAAACATCTTTCATGTACACATGTACACATGTACACATTCTCTCCTTCAACACTGCTAATGCTGTGGTATTTCTCCCTATCGTCTTACACCTGGACTGTTTTAAAATAGCATACTAGTTGGTTTCTCTGCTTCCTATCCCTCCCCATGCCAGTCCATCCTTCATGAAGTGATATTTTGTAGGTCTGACCAGGTTACTTGACTACTCAGTAATACTCAATTGCCTCCAAGATCAAATCTAAAGTTCCATTTGGCATTTAAATCCTTCATAACCTGCCCCCTCCCCCCCTGATCTTTTTACATTTTATTTCCCTCAGTATTCTCTACAATTTAGTGATACTAGACACCTTGCATGTTTTACACAAGATGCCCCATTTCTACATTCTATGCATTTTCACTGAAGGTATCCCATGCCTTCATATTTTTTCCCCCAATTACATGTAAAAACAGTTTTAACATTCTTTTTTTTCCTTCAGATTTTGAGTTTCACATTCTCTCCCTCCTTTCTTCATTCTCCTTCCTGCCTTGAGAAAGCAAGTAATTTGACATAGGTTATACACATGTAGTCATGCAAAACACATTCCCATGTAAATCATGAGAAGGAAAGCACAGACCAAAATAAACTCCAAGAAAGAAAAAGTATCTTCAATTTACATTCAGGCTTTACCAGTTCTTTCTCCGGGTGGACAGAACCTTTCATCATAAGTCCTTCAGAATTGTCTTGGATCATTGTATTGCTGAGAATAGCTTAGTTATTCATAGTGTATGTGTGTGTTGGTCCTTCGTTGCCGAAGAAGACCATGCCATCATAGAAATAATGACATGACTTGCACTTGACTTTGTTTTGAGTGAGGGAGGGCCATGCAGGTCACCAGTCTCACTTCTCCTCCAGAGCCATCTGGGTCCAGCGACCAGATATTCATCAGGATGACTGGAGATGACCCAGGATGAGGCAGTTGGGGTTAAGTGACTTGCCCGAGGTCATACAGCTAGTGAGTGTCAAGTGTCTGAGTGAGATTTGAACTCAGGTCCTCCTGACTCCTGCACTGGTGCTCTATCCACTGCACCACCTAGCTGCCTGTTATTCATAGTAGATCATCATATAATATTGCTGTTACTGTATACAGTATTCTCTTGGTTCTACTCATTTCACTTTTCCTCAGTTCATGTAAGGCTTTCTGTGTTTTTCTGAGAGCACCCTGCTCATCTTTTCCTAAAGCACAATAGTATTCCATCACAATCATGTACAACTATGTTTAGGCATTCCCCAGTTGATGGGCATCCCTTCAATTTCCAATTTTTTGCCACTAGAAAAGAGCTGTTATAAATATTTTTGTGCAAATCAGTCATCCTTTTTGGTTTTTATCTCTTTTGAGATAACAGGCCTAGTAGTGGTATTGCTTGGTCAAAGGATACGCATGATTTTATAGCCCTTTGGGCATAGTTCCAAATTGTTCTCCATAATAGTTGAATCAGTATACAATTTCACCAATGGTACTTCAGTGTTTTAATTTTCCCACATCCCCTCCAACATTTGTCATTTTCCTTTTCTGTCATATTAGCCAATCTGTCAGGTGTGAAGTAGTAGCTCAGAGTGTGAATCTGAACCTTTAATGTAGAAGCTGCTAAATGTTGTGTTATCCTGACTGTGGCTTCATGATATTTGAATTGTTTGTTTTTGGTTTTTTTGGTTTTTTCCACTCTAGAATTTGTTTGGGGGCATTATTTAAAGGGATTCAGAAGGGTTTGGGGGAGAGTTCAGGCGAATCCTTGCCTTTTCTCTCTACCTCCAGTGATTTCCTTTAAGACTTAGCTCAAATCCTACTTTCTGTAAGAAGCCTTCCCTGATTCCCATCAATTTCAATGCCTCTTCTCTGAAATTACCTCCATTTTACTCTATCAGTGTTTGGAATGTTCATAGTTATTTGCATGTTGTTTACCCTATCATAATATCATAAGCTGGGAGCTTCTTGAGGGTAGAAACTGTTTTTGCTTTTCTTTGTAATGCTAGCACCTAATATAGTCTAGGCATATAAATCAGTGACAGGCTTCTTAGAGTTGGTACCTGACCTTGAAGGAGAAGACTCTCGATTTTAGCCTGACATTTAATAAGTACTTAATAAATGCTTGTTTGTTAAGAAGAGAAATATTTCAGGCAAGTCTGTGCAGGTGACTCCTAGAAATATACATCTATCTCTGATCTCCTGAACTCCAAACCTTCAACTGCCCTTCTGGAATGTTCAGCAACTCAAATTCAGTTATGTACAAAACAATCATCTTTCTCTACTTAACCCCCCCCACCCCACCTTTTTTGATGACATCATCATCCTCCTGTCAACTAGACCTGTAACCTTGGAGTCATCTTTATATATCATAATAAGAGAGAAGAAAAAGTCCATCAATTACTATTTCCTATTGATTCCATCTCCACTTGTCACCTCTGTACTATTTTAATAACCTCCTAATTGGTTTTCCTGCTTTCTTATTTGTCTTTTCTCCAATCAGTCTTTCATACAGCAAGATCAAGACAGATTTAAAGGTAATCCAAGGAAGTTGATGAAGCAGGAGAATTGTTTGACCCTGAATAGAAGGTGAAAGTATTTCTTAGTACTACCCCTGGAAGAGTGGCTCACACAAAGTGGGACTAATTTAATATCAGTACAATTAAGATGAATTTTAGAGCCAGAAAAGGAAGTTTTTATTCATATCTTTTCTTTTTATGTAGCCTGAATTTCCACTTCTATCTGTCCCTTTCTCTCCCAGAGAGCATCCTGTATAATAGTTATTTTTAAAGAAAAAATAGAGAAGAAGAAAAAAACTCAATCTAGGTGCCTCCCTCTGCACAGTAGTTGAGAGAAGTATCTTCTCGTATATCATTCTTGGGACCATGCTTGTTTGTTTTTTTTTAATTTGTAGTACCCTTTTTAAAAAAAAATGTTTTATGATTTTTCTTTCCATTTTCATTGTTATTGTATGTATACATAGTTTTTTTTTCCCTTGGCTCTGCTTACCTCATTTTGCATTAGTTCATGTAAGTCTTTCTATGCTTCTCTGTATTCATCATATTTTTCATTTCCTAGAGTACATTAATATTCCATTACATTTGTGTAGGGAAGAGAGGAAATGAACAAGCATTTTTAAGTACCAGGCACTATGCTGTGAATGCCTTACAAATATTACACAAGTCTATTAACTACTCTTGTTCAGAAAAAGTAAGATTAAAGTGTTTTCCATGGCAAATGATTCTTTAACCATATTTTAAATGAGAATTGTCCCTGTGGAATGATATATTGATGATATATTGATGAATAAACATCTATTCGAGTTGCAGAGCAGGTATTTTTGAAGTTGAGGAAAATGTCAAAAATATTTTGAAAATGACTATTTCATAAATGTAGTCACTTTATCTTAGAGTATGAATGGGAGAATTTTGAATTAACTTACTTAAAGGATTCTGTTTTTCAGTATTATTTACCAAATACATGTTTCAGAAGATCATTTTTGTTATAAATAAATTAACTTCATCTTATTATCACAGAATAGCAGTTTCTTCTTTTAGCTTAAACATCCTTCAGAGTACTTTGGTACAGGAAAGCCAGTACATTCTGCAATAATAAATAGTAACAAAACTAGGTAGGCTAGTAAAGAGTACTGGACTTAGAGTTAGAAAGACCCGAGTTCAAATTCAGTTTCAGATACATACTAGCAGTGTGACTGTGGGCAAGTTAGTTAACTTCTGCCTGCCTCATTTTCCCTCATCTGTAAAATAGGGATAATAATAACACCTACTTCCCAGAGTTGTGATGATTCAGTGAGAAAATGTTTGTAAAGTGCTTTGCAAACATTAAAGCGCTATATAAATGAGATCAGTAAAAAGTCTGAAAGACAAGGTTTCTGGGTAATTAACAACCAGTTTATTAATTAGAATAGCTGATGGTCAACAGTTCTGTGGATAGCCAGACACCTCATGGAAACAATGAATGCCTTGAGTATTTTTTTTGAAAGGGAATAACTCCGAGAGGAGAAATCCTCTCTGATTTGATGAACAATTAATGAGAGGGTGGATTTTTAAATGAGAGGTGGTCTGAAGTCTTGAGCCCCACCTTCTGAGAACTGACTTGATCTTGAGACTCAGCCATCTCCAGCAATGTGAACAAAGGAATCCATCTCCACCTTGACCACTCTGATTGGTTCTCTCCTTCCTGAGCTGAGTTACATCAGACTCCTTTGGCAGGGTACAAGGGTATAGACTTGATATTTTAGGGCTAGAATTTGCCTAGATTAGATTCTGTTTCAACTCTGAATAGAAGTAAGGTCTCCTAGTTGGAGACAGAGGTAGAGGAGCATGTTCCTGGAGAATTTGGTCAAGGTCCTTCAGAAACTGACTAACCTCTTTACAGGGCCTGATCTCTGAATGAGGAAATAAAAAGCCTAGATCCTAATTAATTGATATATTATGTTTTAATAATTACATTTCTCTCAATGAATGCTAGTTATTTTTATTGTAGTTGGTGTTATGTAGGTTCACCATGCTCTTTCTCATATCATCACACAGTTTTACAGCAAGCCTTCCTTTTAATGGACAATTTTTTGTAGGTTTGATTACTCTTGTAACAAATTGCAAAATTGCACATAGCTCCATGTTCATTTTTCTATGCAAATGATTACGATGAAGAATTTAATTACGGAAGGGACACATTTTTAACTAGTCCTCATAGACTTGGCTTTTATCCTAATCTTGATTACACTCATGTTCTAAAAGTGCAAAGTTCAATGCAGTTTTCCTATGTTAAAATATTTTAATTTTTTAGATATACTAGTTATAGTGAAAATTTCTCTTAATGTGACATTGCCATCAAAAGATTTGCATAAACATGGTTAATATGGAAATCTGTTTTACATGACATCACACATATAATCAGTATCAAATTGCTTGTCTTCTCAAGGAGGCGGCAGGGAGAGAATTTGGAACTCAAAATGTTAAAAAAAAAAAAAAGCAAATGTTAAAAAATTTTGCATGTAATTGAGAAATACTGAATGAGATAGAAAAAATATGAAGAGGCTTGCAAAGTAACATCTTCCCTAACAGTTTGGATAGCATATTGTACTTCTATAATCTGATAAGCATCTTTACTTCTGTTGCTTTACCCGCTTGCCATTAAAAATAGGAAGATTTTACTTTCTCAGTTAATTGATTGCATAAATCTTCCCACAAATGGGCAGTTCTCTTTCTCTCTGATCCATAAGAAGAACCATTCAAGACTACGTTGCATATGATTCTCCAAGCATATCTGTAGATCAACAAACATTTATAAATATCTGCTACATGCCAGGCACAATGGTAGGCACTGGGTACCAAGACAAATATAGAACAGACTTACAAAACTTCTAGGAACTTAAATAATTTTTAAAGAAACTATGTGTGTATACAAGGAATCCCGAAAATTTTAGTATAGTTTTAAACTTTAATAACTTCAGAAGTACAAATGCTACAAACTTCCAAAAAAATTTTGAAAGGTTTATCATTTAAATATTTAAAATACTTTTGTTTCCTATTGAAATTCAATATAATTCTTCATCTTCTTCTTTACAGCACCTTAGTTGCTTTTTCAAACCTTGTAAAAAATTTTCATTAGTTGCTGTTCAGTTACTGAAAGGATTGTATATATAACTGATCCTTAAGGTCCAGAGAACAAAATTTTGATGCATATGTGACAGTTTGGCATGACGCCTACAAGAAAAAATCTAATAGAGATGGTTGACATGCCCAAAGTGGTCATCAAGAGGACTTCCTCTACCACACCATAGGTCTCAGAAAGTGTCATCCAGAAAATAAAATTTAAACTTAAAACTTATTACTTACATTCAAAAAACTAAACAAGCATATAAGAAATTTTAAATAACATAACTTTCAAATGCTTATTAAAAGTTTGTAGCTTGTATGCTTCTAAAGTTATTAAAACTTATAACTGCATTAAAACTTAGGACACCTTGTATAAGTATACGCAGAATAAATATAAGGTAGTTGAGGAGTTAGGAAAAGCTTCATGTAGAAGGTAGAGTATAGTTTCAGTCCTACTAATAGCAAATAGCACCAAATATACATCTTATGGAATGAGGCTAAATTTTTAGGCCTAGCAGTTTTGTAAGCAACCTTATTTATTGTGAACTGTTCTTTTGATGCCATAGACTTGGTTTTTGTAAAAATTCTTTTTCTAAAGTTTTTTTCCTGAAAAATTTTTATTTGCGCATCTAATTTTTCTTTCTGGAAAAAATTCTTATTTTGCCAGCATATTTTGTATGTACATTTTCAATATGTTTCAGTGTGTTATTTGATTTCATCCTATTTGCATCTAAAGCATTTGTACAGAGAAAACACATCTTTTCTCATCATCATTGATAATGCTTGTGACTCTCAGTGATAAATATAGTAGAGCATATTTCCTGTATTTGAGCTTTTTTATATACCTTTTTGTATATATTAACAAAATACTTGGATTTTTGATTCTTAAACTCTTTCTGTTGGCTTTGCTTGTACAAGTTTTAGCTGCTCTCATGGCTTTTCTCTTGAAACCAGTTATGTACTTTAGTATCATGAAGGAATATCCTATTTTTTTAAAACTTGAGAAATTCAGATTTAAGAAATTAAATTTAAATTTGGAGGCCTCTAAGTGGCACAATGGATAGAACACTGGGCTTGGAATCTGTAACATTTGTCTTCCAAGAGTTCAAAACCAGCCTCCGACATTTCCTATCTGTGTCACCATGGGCAAGTTACTCTGTTTGACTCACTTTCTCTTCTGTATAATGAGCTTGAGAAGGAAATGGTAAACCACTCCAGGATCTTTGCCAGGAATACCCCAACTGGGGTCATGAAGAGTAGGGCACTAGTGAAACAATTGAACAACAACAGAATTTAAGTATAAGAAGTTTACATTTTAATTGTTAAAATTTTCAACTGATTTCTGTGAACCGTGTCCAAGTTAATTTAGTTCTTTAAATTTGCTGGGATAGGGATGAGGGAAAGCTAGTTTATTATAGTGTACTTACCAAAATGAGTGAACATGGAAAAAATATAATTGATGTGTTACTCTTCCACACAAAGATTGTCTACCTTTGAATTTGAACACTTAATATTCAAATTCAGCAAACTGTGCATTTACAGCTCATCTGTCTTAAGAGCCTGAGTTGACTAAAAATGATTGTCACAAATTGCCGACTCAAAATTTGACCTCATGTGTATACTATAATAAATGATCACTGGACTATATTTACCATGAATTAGAGGGACTTTACCATTTGATTTCAACTTTGTTTTTATGAGACTAGTGGGTTTAAGTGAAAGTTGTAATAAAAAATAGTATTTTGGACCATTATATACCTCCTGTCCCAAAAACACATGACAATTAGGAAAATTCTACCTTAATGGAAGCATTACCTAAAAGCTTTCTTTAGCCTTCTTCCCAACCTGTCTCCCCTCCCCCCCTTCACTGATCTATTTCTATGACTTCAGTTCTTACATCTGTATTTTGGGGTTATTATGTTTCAGTTGTCTATCCACTATGCCACCTAATTGCCACTCCTGTATAGACCATACCTACATTTATACTTCTGTTCTGGACTTTTAGCCTGAAGTGTAAGCCCATTCATCATGGTGGTGCAGTGGATAAAGTGCTGGACCTGGAGTAAGGAAGACTCATCTTCCTGAGTTCATATCAGGCCTTAGATACTTACTGGTTTTGTGACCCTGGGCAAGCCTGTTTGCCTCAGTTTTCTTATTGATAAACTGAGTTGGAGAAGAAAATGGCACACTACTTTAGTATCTTTGCCCAAAAAAAACTAAAACAAAACCCCCCTGGGGTCACAAAAAGTTAAGACACTACTCAAATCACTGAATCAAAACAAATTTCCCATCAGACATCTCCATCTGAATATCCTGTCAGTTCCTCATTATTTTTACTCTCCCAATTTCCCTATTTCTGGTAATACACTGGTCTATTCTCTCCACCAAGGCTCAGCACAACCTCTATGTCTTCTTTGGTTGGAGCCTCTCCCTATTCCCCAACCTTCATGCACTTGCAAATCTTGTCAGATAAACCTTAATCTTCTCTCCATGATCTTGACCTTTTCCTCCTTTTAACTCCTACCTTAACTCTACCTTCACTACTCTAGACCAGCACCTAGAGAACTACGAGGGAACTACTCTAATTTTTTTTTCACATTTTTTGACCATGGGATGATCCAGTATTTATCCTTTTTGTACCTAGTCCTCAATCTGTCTTCCCAGTGCACAGACCTAACCATATCATTATCCCTTCACAGTGACTGCCTGTAAAGTTGGTACTCTTTAGCCTGGTTTTCAGTAGTAGCCTTCATTAACTAGTTTCAGTTTGCTCTTTTTTAGTCTCAACTCACCATTTCCCAAAAATAGTTCCAGTTTTCCCCAATATTTTGCCTATACTTTCAGTTCTCTATGCCCAGGGAGGACTTCCCTTGTCCTTGAAAATACTACTCACCCTTCAGGATCCCACTCAAGTGCTATATGCCACCTGTTCTCCAAAGCCTTCCCTGATTATTGTTTGCTTGGACCCCAAATTCCCTCCAGTGCTTTCTCTTTCTGAAAATCTGTGTACCTCTTTTATCCTTTTTTTTTTTTTTTTTTTGCGTTACTGTTAAGTGTGTACATACCTTGCTTTCTAGATTTTAAGGTCTTGAATCTTTTATTTTTCTTTGTTTCTTCCTCAGTGTCTAGCACAGTCACTGCATGTAGTAAACACTTGAAATATATTTAGAAACACAGAAAATCAGAGGTTGAGGGGATATGAGAGCCCCTATGGTCCAGCTCATACTTGAATATCAGTGGCCTACCATATGATTGTTCAAGATTTCAGGACAGTAGAAGATGCCAGCCAACTGTTCTTTTTTCTACAGGAAAAGGAAAGAAGCCCTACTCCCTAGGAAAGTATTTGCCTACTTTGAGCAGAAAGGAGTGTGCTTAGTAGGTGTGTGCTCAGGATATTAGATAGCTGAACAAATTTTATCATGACCTTTGGATAAAGCCCAATAAAATGTTTGATAAAGCATACATGATTGTATATTTAAAGGGTTTGGGCTACATATCCTATAGGGCCCCTTCCAACTCTTAAATTCACGATCCTGTGATCATTATTCTTCATAGATCTGAAGAGCTAAAGTAAAATGTCAGTAACATGCCTTTTTATATTCAAGCATTCAATGAATCAGGTGACTTGTGATAATGTTACATCTTCCTCATTCTTGTTATATTAAATAGAGTCATTTGCTAAGGAAACATAAATGCATTGCAACTTAAACTGCCAGTAGATGTTGCAGTCAGCTTTGTTGTATGTAATCAAAATGATGGAAATGGATTGGACTTAAGAATTACTTCAGAGCTTAATTTAGTATTTTGGACTTGTATCTGACCAGTCATACAAATGTTTGCTTTCAGTTTACTTCCCTTTTGTTGGCATCATTGTCTTGCTTACAGGCAACATTAACTTCTTTCTTGGAATCTGTTCTTTCAGATGTTTTTTGTTTTGTTCACTAACGAATCATTTAGACAGTTTAGTCACTGAAGAAATCGATAAAGAACTGGTGTGGTATTAGACTTTGGCCTGCTTTTTGAGCCCTCTTCACTTTGGCTGTCTTTTGTTGTCTTACCTCTTCTTTTGCTTTTTTTAAGCAAGATATTTTTGAAGTATTGTATTGAAGAATATCTCATAGTTTATTTTAGCAGAAAATGCCTCAACAAGGAAGTTAAGATAAACCTTTGTTTACTAAGCATCATGATGCTGAATTTTCTAGAATGATCTTATCAGAATTTTACATGGACTATTTTTAATAGGAATCTTTCTAAAATGAACCAAATGCTTTCCTACTTATATAATTTAGTACTTTTTTAATGACTTGAGGCATCATTATGAGTATCAGTTATTGTATTGGGCTATAATTCCCTCCAGGGTTAGGAACTAAGGTCCCAGATTGTAATTTTTTTTTTTACTGATGTCTGCATTAAAAAAAATTGTTCCCTTCCATCTGTCATTTGTTAATTCTTACTTCCATCAGTGTCTCCTCTGTCAGTGCCCACTTCTCTTCTCTCATTTGTTTCTAATTTGATAAGAGATATGTAAAGTAGGGGTTAGCAGAATTAAACCTATGGGGTTTTTTGGTAGCTATTTTGCTTCCTTCTGGTGTCAGCTGCATTGTAAATGGTTGAGGTGGCCAGAAGCTAATCTCACAATAACTGAGGGTGTTGCTATACTTAATAAAGAGTTGTACGTGTGAACTGTAAGATGTGGTTTCTGACTTTTTTTTTTTTAACAAATATGTTTATAGATAGAATTTTTTTTTGTTTCCTTTACCAAATAAAAGGGGAATTCTCTGCTGAAAACCCACAAACCTTTCTTTTTTTTCTTTGAATAAGGTGATAATTTAAAAACTGATCGGAAGAAAATACTTTCCACATAAAGGTAATATGGTGCAGCACATGATCAAATCACTAAATAAACATATATGCAAAGGATGATAAAACATCTGTCTTCCCAACCATGCTGACTGTTGGCTACATGCGGACTGTCAAGTACTTCCCTGTTAAGTGATGGTAAATTTCAGTGTTCATTTCACAATCTGAGTGTTACCAAATGTTGAGTTTCTTTTGACTCATATAGTCCTGTGTGAAGGCGAAACTTACAAAAAGGTTTTGAGTTTCCGAATTCCAAGAGCTAGTAGTGTTTTGGGGGGTACACAAACATAAGTAATGAACATTTGATAAGCTATGACAGGTGCTTTTAATTCACTTCTTATTAAGTTAAACTAAGTAACTAAGTGTCATATGTTGGACAGTATTTCTGTTGGCAACAAATTTTAAAATTATACTCAAGAAGTAGAATCACAGACCATAGTGGTGATCTAAGCAAACCTGTACCTGAAAAGAATCCTCTCTCCAGTATACAAACCAAGTTGCTTATCCAGCCTTTGAAGACCTCCACTGCGGTTTCAGAGGGACAGCAATTTCCATTTGGAGATGATTCTAATTGTTAGGAAGGAGTTTTTTCCCCTTACATCATGCCAAAATTTGCCTTTTTGTAACATTTTTGCTCTTTGTCCATTGTTCCTAATACTGCTCTTTAGGGCCTGGTAGAACAAGGCTGATGCCTCATTCAAATGATAAGCTTTCAAATGCTTGAAGACCTCTAGGTGAAATATCCCTAAATCTATCCATCAATCTTCATATGCCATGAACTTAAGGTGCTTTACCATCTTGATTGGGCACCTTTATATGCTCTCTTGCTTATCAGTGTCTTTCCTAAAATGTGACACCTCAAACCAAACACAGTGTTGCAGATGTGTTCTGGCCAGAGCAGAGTATAATAGGGTATCACTCATTATTCAGAGATGCTTTATGTCTCTTCATCCAGCCTAGGATTATATTAGCTTTCTTGAATGTTACATTTTACTGTTGACTCTTATTTGATTTGCACCCTACTAATCTTACCCCTCTCCCCACATATCTTCTTTTATTCAGCCCAATGTTTAAACCTATCAGGATATTTCTGAATCCCAATTTATTATCCTTTGTGTTTACTCTCCTTTCTGTCCTTATGTCATCTGCAAATTTGATAAGTATGACATCAGTGATTTTGGCATTAATCATTAATAAAAATGTTAAATCACATCAGGCCAAGCATATTCCACTTGAGACCTCATTCAAAGTTTACATGGAAACATTAATTGTCTACTCTGAGTCCAGCCATTTTACCAATTCCAAATCTATGCAATTGTACCTTCCTTTAGCCCACACCTCCATTTCTTTTTTTCAAAATTGCTTGGGAATTTTTCAGATGCCTTGATAAAATCTATATATTTTATATCTGTAGCATTTCTCTAATCAGCCAGTTTAATAACCCTGATTAAAAAGGATTAGCGTTTCTAACTTCTTTACCAGTGAGCACTCTAGTGTTGTTACTATCTTCACCTTTAGCTTCTCAACACCTTGACAGTCACACTCAATGTCACACTCAACATTTGTCTTCTCTTTTGACTTTTTACCTTGTTTTATAAAACAATGTATTTTGTGTACTTTTGTTCACTGTCTTCTCTTCCTTCCCCTTCAGCTCAGAATTTTTGCTTTTCCTTCTTGGGTCTTTTACCTTCTCTTCCTTCTTCAATTTCTTTAGTCCTCCCAAATTCATTCTCTGTGCTTCAAAATTCCAAAGTCCTCCAAATCACTTTTACAATTCTTTATCTTATCTTTGACACAGTTGTCTCCTTAGGAGGACAGAAATAGAATGTCATCCTGCAGAATTGCAGCCCTTAAGCTAAAGATAAAATAAATGGACAAAATAGTACCTCCAATTCTGCCCGGGCTGAATGTTAATCCAAACTTCTAATTTCTTAGCTGTAATAACTTTAATTTGACACCAGGGTTCTCTTTATTTATTTTTTAAATTTTTTTCTTTTTTAAAATTTATTTGTTTTCAATTTTGTACAATCACTTCCATAAGTCTTAGATTTTCTCCCCCTTACTCCCCCGTCTCTCCCTCCCTGAGACATCATGCAATCTTATCTGGGTTCTACACATACATTCTTATTAAACACATTTTCACATTAGTCATGTTTTATGAAAGAGTTAAAATAAATGGGAGAAATCATGAGAAAAACCCAAACAACACATAACACAAGAGAAGATATTGTGCTTCATTGTGCTTTCTAATTCCATAGTTCTTTCTCTGGATGTGGATGGTATTTTGCTTCGAGTCCTTTGGGAATGTTTTAGGTTCTTGCATTGCTGTGAAGGGCTAAGTCTGCCAGAAAAATTCCTCATACACTGGGGTTGTTTACTGTGTACAGTGGTCTCCTGGTTTTGCTCCTTTCACTCAGCATCAGTTCATATAAGTCCTTCCAGGCCTCTCTGAAGTCTTCCAGTTAATCATTTCTTATAGCACAATAGTATTCCATTACCTTCATATACCACAACTTGTTCAGCCTTTCCCCAGTTGATGGGCATTCCCTTGATTTCCAGTTTTTGACCACCACAGATAGAGCTAAAATATTTTTGTACATGTGCGACCCTTTCCCACTTTTATGATCTCTTTGGGATACAGTCCTAAAAGCAGTATTGCTGGGTCAAAGGGTATGCACATTTTTGTAGCCCTTTGGGCATAGTTCCAAATTGCCATCCAGAATGATTGGATTAGCTCACAGCTCCACCAACAAGGAGTTAGTATTCCAACTCTCCCACATATTCTCCAACATTTATTATCTTCCTGTTTTGTCATGTTAGCCAATCTGATAGGTGTGATGTGGTACCTCAGAGTTGTTTTAATTTGCATCTCTCTAATCAGTAGTGATTTAGAGCATTTTTTCATATGACTGTAGATAGTTTTAATTTCTTCCTCTGAAAATTCCCTGGTCATGTCCTTTGACCATTTATCAATTGGTTCTCTTGCTTTAAAACAGAGATTCTTAAAGATCTCAAATCTATGAATTTTTTTAAGTCTGAATTTTTTTAAAAATGTTTTGTTATTTCAGTGTAATTGGTTTCCTTTGTAATCCTCTGTGTTTTATTTTATGCATTTAAAACCATTATTCTGAGAAGGGGTCCATAGTGTCACCGTCAAACTGTCAAAACAGATCAGTGACACACAAGAAGTTAAGAATCTCTGTTCTAGAACCTGATTTTTATCTTAGACCTATCTGTGGGTTCCTTTGCTTTTAGAATGGATTTTGCTGACTTTCTTACTCCTGTTTTTATCCTTGATTACTTCCATGGACTTGAGTCCATCCTACAAAGACCTTGTAGCAACCTTCCTAAAGGTCTTTATGACTGTAGGTCACTTTGAAATCCTTTCTTTTGGCTCACCTGCTGAGAGAAAAACCTTTTTATCTGGCCCCAAAAGATTTTCTCCTTTAGCTTGTCAAGTTTTTCTGCATATAATTTACATCTGGCTTCATCCTCTTGAAGGTTTGGGGGCCTGTGTCCCCCCTACCCCAAGCCCCAACTCTTCTTGTTACTCTCTGGATTGGTCTTACATTTAATTGAAGGTAGGTTTTTGTATCTTGTTTTAATTAGACATCTGAGTCTAGTCCTGATGTAGTGGGCATGTGATCAGATGTCATTTATTGTGTGGCCTTGAACCAGTTTTCCCTTTGTTTTCCTTAAGGTTTTCTAGCAAACTGCACCCTTCCTGTTCATATCCTGTGCTTCCTAATGGGTCTTCTGAGTTTTCTTTTCCATGCTGAGAAACTTGCCCTAGTTTTTACAAATCTGAATTGCTGGATGCATCCAGGAACCCAGGCATGTTTGTACCTTTTAGGGTTATTGACATTAATAGTTCTCTCAGTTTTTCTTATGACTTATCACTTAAATGCTTTTATTTTCCCCTAGTCAGTGATTTCCTAAAATATTGTCATTACAACATCAGATTTATCTTAAATATTTGTAAAAGTTGATGATTTCTACCACAAGTGAGCCATTTTCCTCTGTTCGGCCTGTATACTTCCAGTGGGGATCTCATTGTAGCATGAGATAGCTTGTTTTATTTTTGTACACCACTAATAATTTTTTTTTTGATTCTATTCAGCTGAAGAGTGTTTTCTTCCTGTGGTTACTACATAGTTCTACTCTCTCAGCCTGCACAGAATTAATCTAATCTCACTTCTGCATGATAGCTCCTCCACATATTTAAAGGCTAACAGGTTTTCCTGTTCAGTCTCAGTATCCTCAATCTCTTCAGTCATTCCTATGTAACATGTAGAGTCAAGTTATCATTTAGGTCATCTTCCTAGACTTACTGTAGTTTGTCAGTGCCCTTTTAAAAATCTGTTACTGAATTTTGAACATAATATTTCAGATGATGTGTTCTTACCAGTTCCCAGTACTGTTTCTGTTGCTCAGAATCATAGAATATTAAAGTTAAAAGGAACCTTAGAGACCCTTTCTTTGGGGGTAAGGAGTGGGAGTCTGTAATGCAGCCTTAAGTTGTTTAAACTTCCTGAACAACCAGATCACTCTGTTGACTCATATTTGGCATTCAGTTCACTAAAAATTTTGAATGTTTTTCATATGAATTATTTTATGACAATGTATTTCCCCATTTGTAGTGTTTATTTTTTTAAACTTAAAATACAGGACTTTATACTTGTACTGATTAAATTTTATTTTGTTAATTTGTTCAGCTTATTGAAATCTTTTTGGATTTCAATTCTTTTATGCAGAATATTAATTCCCAACTTCTCATTATCCACAGATTTGATTAGCAATTCTTTTCTTTCATCCTGATTAGAAATAGAACAGGTCGAGCCCATTCCTTCTCTTCCATTCTGTACTTCTTTAAAAAGGAGGCCAAAAGCAAAGAGATGGAAAAGTATAAAAGAGTGGTGAAGAGGGAAATACATAATTTTCTCAAAAAAAGCTGGTTGAGTCATGATGATTTTTCAGACCAAGCAACAATAAAAATAGACTTGATTAAAATAAATTGGGGAAACAATGTTATGCTTAAAGGCACCACAAACATTGAATTTATATTCATGCTTAATATATATGCTCTGGATGGCATAGCATCTAAATGCTTAAAGGAAAAATTCATCAGTATTCTAGGAAGAAAGACAGTAAAAATAAAGTAGTTGGAGATCTCAATGAAATTCTCTGACCTAGACAAATCTAACCAAAAGATAAAACAACAAAAGAGATGAATATAATTTTAGAGAAATTAGCAATGATAGATCATTGTTAATTACAGAATGGGAACAAAAAAGGGGTGTGTGTGTGTGTGATTTCTCAGCTGTGCATGGCACCATTATGAAAATTGACAAGTACCAGGACAAAAAAAAACCCCACAAGTTCAGGAAATCAGAAATATTAAGCATGTTTCACAGACTGCTGCATATTACAGTTATGTTCATTAAAGAGCCTTTGAAGAAAAATCAAAAATTGGAGACAAAGTAATTTAATTCTGAAATGATGGGTCAGATCCAATCCTAGAATCAATATAAAATTTCATCAAAGTACAACTATTAGATTATATAACAGAACTTTTGAGATGCAATCAAAGCTGAAGTTCCCTTTTTAAAAAAAAAGATATGTTTAGTGAAGTATAATTTGTTCTTGAAGAATACATGTTGGTTCTAAGTGATTACTGCTTTCCTAAGTGCTTGTAAACTGTATCTTAGAGGTGCACAGCCCAGAAACCTTAACATTTTTGCTAATCTCCTTAAGCCAAAGTTTTTAACCTTTTTGTTGTAATGGACTCCTTTGGCAGTCAAATAGAGCCTCTAGATTCCTCAGAATAATGTTTTTAAATATATAAACTTACAAAGGAAGTTATAATGAAATAAAGATGTTATTTTTTTCTTCATCTAAGCTCTGCTGTAGTCCACTCTGCTCTAAGTAGAGTCAATCAGTAAACCTTTAAGCACCTGTGTGCCATGTTCTGTGGTAATTGCTGGGAATACAAAGAAAGGCAAAAGACCATTCCTGCTCACAGTCTAATGGGGAAATAACATAAAAACAGCTATGTACAAAGGAGAGAAAGAGGGAGGGAAGGAAGGGGAGAAAGAGGGAGAGAATAAATTGGAGATAATCAACAGAGGGAGGCACTAGCATAATTGGGAAAAGCTCCTTATAGAAGACAGGATTTTAGCTAGGATCTGAAGGAAGCCTCAGAAGTTAGGAGGAGGAGACAAGGAAGGAGAGAATGCCAGGCATCAGCAGTAGCTAGTGAAAATTCTCAGAGCTGGGAAATGCAGTGCGTCTTATTGAAAGAAAGTCCAGGAGGCAAGTGCCACTGTCAGGGTCTTTGGGGGATGGGGTAAGGTACTCAGAATACTAGAGGATTTTATATTTGATTTTGGAGGTGATAGGGAACCATTAAGAGTTTACTGAATAGAGGGGTGACTTGGTCAGATGTGTGATTATCAGTTTAACAGCTGAATGGAGATAGCTGGACTTGAGGCAGGGTGATCAATCAGCAGACTATTATAATAGTCTAGGTATGAGGTGTTGAGGGCCTGCACCAGCATGGTGACTGTTAGAGGAAGGAAGGAAACATGTATGAGAGATGATACCAAGGTACAAATGATAGGACTGGCGACTGATTGAATGGAAAGGGTGTGAGAAGAAGTGAAGAGTCAAGTATGGCACCTAAGTTGTAAGTCTTGGTACCTGGGAAGATGGGGATACCCTTGACAGTAATAGAAAGTTAGGAAGAGGACAAAATTTGGGAGGAATGATGAGTTCTGTTTTGAACATGTTGAGTTTAAAATGTTTTGGGGGCATCCAGTTGGAGATACCCATTAGACAGTTGGAGTTATAAGACTGGAACTTCAGGAGAGAGACTAGGGCTGGGTAAATAGTTGGGAGAATCCTTGTAATAGAGATGATGATTGAAACCCTGGAAGCTGATGAGATCAAGTGAAATAGTGCAGAGCAGAAGTGTCAGACACACTAACCCTCAACACTCCTAGAAGTGTAGCCCAAAATGAAAATAATGTCACAAAAATCTGTAGAGCGTATCAAGAAGAATGAGGAAATCTCTGTAGACCCTTACATGGACCCTGCTTTAAATAAACATTTTGTACCATTCTTCATTTTTAAAAATGAAACTAATGCTTTAACAGCCTTTGTAGACACCTCAAAAATACTGCTCTTATGAGAAAGATTTTACATGCCAAGAAGGTTATGGATTTTTTTGGTAATCTCTATATCAGATGAAAATAGATGAGATTTTTCGATAACACTATCTTTAGTAGGTCCATTGTAATTTTGCATTTAACATGTAGCTTCAGTAGGTCCATACTCAGTGTCACCAAGTCTCTTAATGTTTCTTATCCTCATTTCATCTGATTTCCTACTTTGATTCCGAACTTCTCCAATTTCTTGTTTTCCAAAAAAAAAAAAACCATGCTTCAGCTAAGTGGTTTAAAAGAGATTTATTATCCAAATTATCTTTTCCTAATACTTAAATCTTTGTTTTAAAAATCAAGTCATCTTCAGGGTACAGGTGCTTGAATTATATGTTTTGCAAACATATTCCAATTTGGTGATTATTTTTCTTCAGATTAAGAATAAACCATATTTTAAGTATTTTTAGTCAGTTATTCTTTCAAATCTGAAGGCTAGGAATGACAATAGCAAACATAAAGTTAAAAGTTTTATACTATAGCATATAATTTAATTTTATATCTTAACCCTTATTTTTCCCTGTATTTAGCGTGTCATTATTGTATGTGACCAGCACTAGGGCATAAATACTTTTATTTGACTACCTTATCTATATTTTTACTATTAAATTTCAACTCCTAAGATTGGGAAACACTAAAGGATATGACGCAAGATACAATGTCAAAAAATTCATAATTACTGCTTATTTTAGGGTACCAATTAATTTCTTTTGGAGTGATTCTGTTCTGAACCATAGCATTTCATTTCTCACATAGAAATTGTTTTTAATTTTGTTTATTCTGATCTTAAACACATGAAGAGCCTTTCCATATTTATAGCAAAACACAAAAAGATGATTGTGTATGGAACTGAATTTCCATTTTTATCCTGCTTGAGTTTTTTAAGTAAATAATATGTTCTACATACTTCTTTCAAAACTTCCTACTTGTCTGTGCTTCTTTCTGAAAACATTCTGTTCTGTTCTTTTAAAAAAAAAAAAACTTTTCTTCCCTTTCCTCTCTCCCCTTTCTTTCTCTGTGTTCCTCTCTCCCTTTCCTCTCTCCTCCTTTCTCCTCTCCCTCCCCACTTCCACACTTACCGTTGAGCTCTATCACCTCCAAACCACCCCTCCAATTAAAAACCAAGAGGATTTGTTATGAATAAGCATAGTCAAGTAAAACAAATACACACACTGGCTATGTCTAAAATGTATAGCCATCACCTCTGTCAGGAAATGGGTGACATACTCCATCATAGATCCTCGAGTCACAGTTGGTTAAACTTTGATCACAGTTCTTGATTCTTTCGGATTTTTTTTCTTTACAATGTTTTTGTCCTTGTATAAATGTTTCTAGTTCTGCTTACTTTATTCTGTATCAGTTCATACTGAGGATCCTCTGATTCTCTTTCATAATTTCTTATAGTACAATAATATTCCATTACATTTATACCTTAATGTGTTCAGTCATTTCCTAATTGACAGATACCCTCCCTTTTTCCTTTTTGTTCCCCCTTCAGGTTCAAGAAACTTATTTTGCTTGAGGCTGTTCTTTCAAGGTATTATCTTACTTCTGAAGCCCATGCATTCCCACTTATTTCTTTGTTGAGTTTGATGTATTTCTACATTGTGTGTGTGTGTGTGTGTGTTCATGTCTCCTTTGTCAGTTTTTCTAATATCTACTCCCCTCATCCTCTGCTTCTTTCACGTTTGCATAATTCTTTCCCCCATACCCCAGTTAGGAGAAATAGCAAGTTCTACCTCCTTCTTCCCTCCTTTCTAAACTAGTGTATTCCTCTTTTTACTCTTCCTTCTCTTCCTCTTCCTTCAGCTGTTGAAACAAAACCAATCTACTCCACAATCCTCTGCTTTTCTTATTTAACTCTCTCAATACCCTTTGAAGTCATTAAGGTTTTAAAGAGACATATGTTTCTTCTCCTCCATTAAAATGTTAGCATTATATCATTATGCAGCTCCTTCCAAGTCTTCAAATAAATTTACCTTTCTAGATTTCTTTTGACACTTGTGCTTACATTTCAAATATTCAAAAAATCCTCTATCACAGTAAAGGTCTTTTTTTCCCTTGTAAGATAAATTATTCTTGATTGTAAGCCTACCTTTGCCAAGTAGAAACTGCCATTGTTGTTGTTCTGATTTTTCAGTCATGGCTGGCTCTTCATGACCCCATCTGGGGTTTTCTTGGCAATGATACTGGAGTGATTCTCCAGTGTCCTTCTCCAGTTCATTTTACAGATGAGGAAAGTGATGGAAACAGGGTTAAGAAACTTGTCCAGGATCACTCAGCAAAGTAAGTTTTCGAAGCCACATATGAATTCAGTAAGATGAGTCTTCTTCACTCCAGACCTTCCAGACCTAGCACTTTATCCACTTCACCACCTAGCTGCCCTAGAAACTGCCAGATCTTAAGTTATTCTGACCTTGGTTCAGTTTTAAAATACTTCAGTTCCTTGGTATTTGAACGACTCCTTTCTGGATATTTGCAGTATTTTTCCTTTGATATTTGACCTCTCAATTTTGTCTATGAAATTCTTTGGAATTTTCCTTTGGCCTTTCAGATGATGATCTATGTTTACATTGTTTTCTAGTGCTAATAGAGCTGGGCAGTGTTCATTTACCACTTCTAGAAATAAAGCATCTAGTCTTTCGTACACACACACACATATGTATGTATATGAAATTTCAGAAAGTTAGATGATTCTTAAATTACCTCTCGACCTCTTTTCTGGGTAAGTTTTTTTATATCACATACATTACATTTTCTTCTTTTTTTATTTTGTTCTAATATTTCTTACTGTTTAATGGAATCATTGCTTTCTGTTTGGTCTAATCTTATTTTCAGGATATCCATTATTTGAGTAACTTTTTCCACATTCCCTTCTAAGCTATTTTCTTTCCACTTTTTTCTAGAGCTTTAATTGTTTCTCTTTCTTGAATTATATCTTCTAGAGATTTAGGGAGTCCTTGTGGAAAATCCATGTTTTCTTTAGTCACTGCTTAGAATTGTTGTGGAATTACTCTCATAGGCTGCTTTTGGGGGATCTCTAGATCTGCAATGATTTTTTCATACTGGTTGATAACTTCTTTGGTTTATTCTTCTCTTTACCTTTATTTCCTGAACTGAGGCTTTGTGCCAAGACCAGGCTCTGCTCCTGCTCTACTTTTGGTTGAGTTTGTCATCCCTGCTTGGTCTGTATTTGGGTCACCTGCTTCCTTTTATTGACCTCCATTTCCCAGGGATGAACACTCTGATCTTTGAATTTCAATGGTCTGAATATTTAGGGCTCTCTAAAGTATGTCAGAACAGTTCTAAGGAACTTGACAGCCCCTTGACACCTGGGTTGTCCAAAACTGAGCACTGCTAAACATGTCCTATTATTCCACAGGTCCTTTATTCAACCCTCCTGGGACTTCCTCATGGAAACCCTTCAACCTGCTGCCTCCTTACACAGAGTCCTTCAGGCTACGTACCTCTTTTTCCTATCTCTGCTAGTGCTAGGAAATCTCTGTTACTGGATTTGTTTGCCTATCCTGGCTTTACTTCTGACTCCTTTCCTAGTATCTGTGGACTTCTGGCCAACTTATTGTATAGCTCTGGGGTAGAAGTTATTTACTGTAGTTTCTCATTAGAGTTCTTGATCATTATTCAACCTGGTGTCATTTTCAGATTTTTATTGGAGTAGGTGTTTGAGAACTGCGTGGTCTGCTTCCATTCAGAAAGCCATCTTGGAGAAGTAGTTTAAAATTTTAATTTAAAAATAAAATATTACCCATTCCTTAGATGAAAATGTTTTTTAATCCTTTTCAAATTGGCTTGTTGTTTGTAATTACTTGTCATTTATTGAATACTATAAGGGGCTTTTCAACTGCATTTTTTTTTTTAAATCTTTACAGGAATTCATCAAGGGAATCTGTGAACCTGAATTAGAAGAGAGAGAATGTTATCCAAAGGACATGCATTGTATTTTTGTCGGGGCACAGAACCTATTTCTTAAGAGCTTGATCCAGGATACATGTGCTGATATGTCCATTCTGGACATTGGTGTTCTTAGTATCAGAGGCGGTGCTGAAGCTGTTGTCATGGCCAGAAGTCACATACAGCAATTTGTGAAGCTCTTTGAAAACAATGAGAGTCTCCCAAGTACTCAGAATGAATCTGAGGTGAAAAAGCAATTTAAACAATTTGTTGAATCACATGCTGATAAATATACAATGGACTTGTTGATTTTACCCAGTTCATTGAAGAAAGAACTCCTAAATCTTACCCATGGTGAAGATCCATATGAATTAGATTATGATGATAATGATGTTATTGATCTTACAGATCGTAAAACAGAATTTACACACAATGGCATCCAAGAGCTGACCGTGTGCAGTGATAAGCAAGTTTTTGAAGAGGATGAAAGAAAGCAAGCAGGGACCCCTGTTTCTGAGCTAACAAAACAAATGGACACAGTTTTTTCTGGTTCCACAGAGGTTCTTTTTGTTCCTGTAAATGGTGTAGCTCCACCTGAAGAATCTGTTTCCAAAGAGAGGATATGTCACAAAAGGAGGTCTTCTGATACTGAAGAAAGACACACAAAGAAGCAGTTCTCATTGGAAAGTGTTCAGGGGGGTGAGCCTCCACCTGCTACTGAGAAATTGACTGCTGGCACAATGATTAACCTGCTCTCTGATTCCTGTACGATCTCTGAAGATTTAGGCATTGATGTAAAAGACACTACTGAGGAAATGGAGTATAACATTCTGGTAAACTTTTTTAAAACCATGGGATACTCCCAAGAAACTGTAGAAAAAGTTATTAAGGAGCAGGGACCATCTACAGAACCCTTAGTACTCTTAGAAGAAATTGAAAAGGAAAACAGAAAGTTCCAGGAAGAAAAAGAAGTCTTCCCTAGGCACACTTCAGTTTTGTGCCTGGAGGTCACTGAAGCCAAAAGCAAGGGTATTTGCAATAGTCAAAATGAATTTAAAATGAATTTTTCTCCAAAGAAAACAAAGGATCAGATGCAGCAAAACATGATAGAACAATCTCAGTCACCTCTCAGAATAGAAGAAAAACCAGGTACCTCAAACTGTAAAATGAAAACTGCTAGTTCAGTTCCAATAGAACAGAGAGCAGAAAATTGGAATTCTATCCAGAGCCATGTTCCCCATATAGATGTAGAAATGGATGGCTCTTCACCTTCTGTTTCCCCTTTAAAGAAGCTCTTAACTGACAAGGGAATACTTACAGACTTGGATTTTGTTGCCAGAGGAACTCCGAGTCATCAGCCAAGAGTACCAGTTATTCCTGAAAATATTTTGTTTCCAAAAACTGGGATTACAGTTCCAAAGAATAATGTTAATCTTACATGTGAAAGCCAGCTGGGATGTTGCAGCCCTTCTCAAGTCAAGCCAAATTGCCCACCCCTCCCTCCAATGCCTTTTTTTCCACCCCAGCTTCTCCCTTCAGTTACTAGTGTTAAGCTGGCAGGACCATCCAATCGTTGTATTGATTCCTCAGTTACTGGGGTTCAAAGATTCCGGGATACTCTAAAAACACCATACAGACTGGAATTAAAAAATGAACCAGGGAGATCAGATTTAAGGCACATTGTTATAGATGGGAGCAATGTTGCAATTGCGTAAGTATAGTTAATCTTTATTCACTGTACCACAAATTTTTAAGTATTTTAATTGATATAAATAATATCTAATGGATTGATTGCTTTGTCTTATCTGAATAATTACATAGATTTCTGAAGCCATGGAATATCAAAAGTGTACTAGCCTGATATGCTTTGTAGGTACTGCTTATATACAATTTTATTTCATTAGTTCAAATTTTGTTTCTGACCTTTCCTATTAGCAGAATTTTTCTCACTGGTAAACTTCGTAAAGGGAAGGATTATAGTTGTCCTATTTGGAAAAAACTATTAAAATAAGTATTAATTGGGATTTAACTCAAGTTCATCTACCTACACATCTAGAAAGTCAGAAGATGTCTACAGATTTTTTTAAAACTGCATTCAAATAACTTCTTACACAGAGGACCTCTGTGTTTGTCAAATGTGTTTGGTAGGTCACATGATTTTAAACTATCTCTTATTAAAAAGTGACCAAATAATAGGTTTTAGTAACTAACTATACAGTTAAAAACTAATTTAGGTGACAGCCTTTAAATATGTTTTACATAACTGAAAAGATCAAGATTTTCCTTTGTCATTGTTGACATTTTGACTTTTAAAAATATATTTCCAGTAATTTGTTTTCATGAGTGATTACATGATAAAAAAAAATACATTCCGTGTAAAGTTTTAGAGCCACAAGAACTTTAGCTGAATGAATGACCTTGGGCAGCTCCCTTCTACATGTATATTAAATGACACATAGATTACCATGACCTCTGTCTGAAGATATGGAAATTCTCGAATCAGTTCCTATTTTCCAGTGCAGTGTGATCTCTGCCTCTACTGTTGTCTTCCCTCGTGCTTTGTACACTTTCCATATATAAGTTGGTAGTGGTACTAGTGGTGTACTTGCTGGGGCTTGCTAAGAAGGTAAAGGACCAGGTGTTAATTTCACTCTCTTCCCAGTAGGGGCTTTCCCTAGTTCAGGAGCTTAATAAATAGCGGCAGTGGTTGTTTTCACCTCTCTCAAGGGCTTGGTTTTCTCCTCTTAACAAATGAGGGGATTGGACTAGATGATATTTTAGGTTCCTTCTAGCTCAGATATTCTCTCATTCAGTAATCTAGTCCAAACTCCTCATTTTACAGAGAAGGAAAATAAATGCCTAAGAGCTTAAGATCTGGCCTCAGGTCCTGTCTGAGTGGCCAGAGAGCCCAGTTCTCTTTATTCCCATGCACTCTCATTCCCATAACTACACCACACTACCTTCAATTTTCTAAGAAAATTCTTTTTTCATTTTTTGATCAGAAGGCTAATGAGAGTTGTACAAAGACTTTTAAATAAGCAACAAGGATTTTTCTTAGGAAAAAATCTTCCCAGCCCTCATCTGAATGTGAAATTCAGATGCATCTCTTTTACCATTCTTTTGTCAAAAACTCCTTTAACTTTTCCTTTCTTATTTGACTGGTCCATAGTTTAGAAATACAGTAACTTGGAAACAGGATTTCTTCACAATCATTGTCAGAAAAGTAAGCTGTTTTAAAGAGAGAACCAGAAGCTATTTAGCTATTTTGTCTAACAGCCAAACTTAGGCTAACTAGGTAGTTCAATATGTAGTGCATTGTTGGTATTACGGGTCTTTATTCAGTTTTCTAAATTGGGATGGATAATGTGAATTCTATTAATAATTTTGTGCCTTTGATTCTTTTTGATACATAACTTTAGGATGAGAATGACTTGAGCAAAGGTATCCTATCTGATTTTTAAAACTGGCTGTGTTATTTCCAGGTTTGTTGTTCTCTTTTATAAATCAGTTTTAGATTGCTTAATCCTTCTACTTGCTTCCGTCCTTGTTAAATTAAAGTTTCCTGTGCATTTTGTAGTACTTACGTAATCTTATTTTTAAGTTCTTGTCAGTTAAACCACTGGAAGGGTAGTGGTGTTAATCTAAAGGATCATGTCTTAAATTCAATTTTCTCAGTGTCCCATAATGTGATACTTAAACTTTTACCTTTTATAGGAACTTAGATGTTTTATATGGCTGAATCTTTCAAGTTTTGGTATTTCAGGCAGCAATGACTCACCTCACTTTTTTTCTTTAATAGCACATGACTACATTGAGTCAAGAAGCACTTTGCCACATATTTTAAATCTATGAGCTAATTAACATACTGGTTTTCTATTGTCTAATATTTTTTCATTTTTGGGAAGAGCTTTATTCACCTTGAATTAATATAAACTAATAAATACTCCTTTGACAATTCTAGTCCTGATTTCTAAAGGTTTCCCTTTCTGGTTTTGCTAAATCTTTAAGCATTTTCTCTTGAATAGAACACTTTGTTGTCCACATGTAGATTATAGATAGAATTCATTGCTGAACTTGAAGTTGAGGAAGTTCTGATAAAATGTAGAATACTTCATAGTTTAATTTTTTGTGGTTGGATTTGTTTTTTAGAGGGAGGAAGTGGGTGTTAAAACACAATTTCCATGAATGACTTCTCATGAAATCCTTGTTGAAAGAAGTGGAACTTCACCGAGTTTAGTTGTCTCTAGCCTTTAGCAGCTATAGCCACACTTTTTTTGGCATTTAGATTTTTATCTTAGACATAGATTCGTTTTTCATTAGGTCAGAAAGGGAAGAGAAGAAGTTCTGTTTCTAAATACAATTTTAAAAGTTATTCACAGGCAAATGGCATCCCATGAACAGGTAGCATCTTGCAAGTAAATTTGGTGGATCATGTCTAAAGAGTCTAAAGAGATTCAGTTGAAAAGACTTGCTCACTTAGACTCTGAATCAGAGGAGTTGTCCCAGAAGTAGCAGAAGATGAGATAGAAACAGTGAAGGTAGCTTAAAAAATGCTTATGGGAACCCAAGTTTCTCTCACTTTCTTTGCTTCCTCTCTCTCTCTCTCTTTCTCTCTCTGACTACTTCTGGTAGTTTGGACATAGACAACATCAAAAAGGAGAAGTAATTCCAATCCCCAGCCAGGCTGATTATTGACATGCTACCTCCATGCCACTAAAGGAACTGGGGCCATTTTGTCTGGTAGTTTTTAAGACAGCCTCTCATTGGATTGAAGTCTTGAAACAAAGTGAATGACTTGGTGTCCATAGTATGACTCAGAACCAGTTCAGATAATAAGTACATGGAACTCCATTAAATTTGACTTGGTAGTAAAATTAGATCTCTAAATGGTTCAATTTATATTCCCTCACCCATGAAACTTATTAAATATCAGCAGATCTATTGATCACTTCAGTTGATAAGTAGAAACTTGAATTGATAGTACTCTAAGCCTTTTTCTTGACTGACCTGAAGACTGAAATGACACTAAAAACTTAACTCATATTTTAGTCTCATAATTCAAATGAATTGTCCTGGTTAGTCAATGAAGCAATGAAAAGCATGGATAAGGTCTTGGAAGTTGAACTACTTTTTTCCTTTTTACTTTTTCCTTTTAGGTCAAGTTCCTGTCTCCTCATGTTATCTTTTTCTTTTAATTCTCTAACTGATAGCACTCTTGGCGTGGCCTAGAGGACACCTGTTTCTGACCACTTAGCTGGCAACAGCCAGGTAGAGTGCTGGTTTTCCTCCCTCTTGCTCTTAGAATCAGTAACCTCATCTTTTCCAGGAAATCATCAGGGTGAGATTGCATAAAAACTGCCTCAGAAAGCATGCCTTCAGAAATTCTATCTAAACAAACATTAACACTCATTCCCTCAAGTGTTGGTGAAAATGCAGGCAGTTGTATGATCATAAACAGCCTTTCTTAGAGTACTGTACATGTGTCTCCTCTTTCTTAGAAGTTTTAAAGGCTCTGTTTAGCAAACAAAAACAAATCACTCAAATTAGCCTGTCAGTGTTTCAGGATAACCTAGTTTAAGCTTTATTGTGTAACCTACAAGTATTTAAAACTATGTCCTTTTTTACTTTTGGATGTCAGTATTTTAGTTCTAAGTCAAAAGACAGGAAGCAAAACCATGTTTGTCTTCATTTTCAGATGTTACCGTTTCTTATCATTTTGCTTTCTTTTTGGCAGTTAGGGTGGCAGGAGGGCAGAAGATGACCCACAGCTGCATAGTGTTACCCATCAATGTAGTTGCAGTCATTTATAATCTCTTTGAAGCCCAGCACTAATTCCTCATTATCATGATTTGACAAAATGGTGATGTAAAGTGCAAGTCATGATTCTGACTAATACTAATTCACCACCATTTCTTTCTATTGAGTTTTCAAAGTTATACTCAAGTAAAAAGAAACACAAATTAGAACAAAATGGAAGTAGTAAAAATTTCACCTTCTTTTTCCCAAAGGAGGAGCATTTTTTTGACAAGGTGAAATTAAAGGGAAAGATATTTTTTTCCTGAAACTGCTTTCTATGAATTCTATATACATAGTGGTCGTCAACAAAAAAAAATAAGAAGACCGCATTTAGGGTTAGTTCTTTGAAAAGTTAAACATCTAGAATCTTAGAGGGGACCTCAGAGGTCATCTAAGTTGATAAACCAGTAATTAAAATTAACTTTTTTCTTAATTCTAAATTTTTTTAACAACTATAATTGAGAAAACATCACTTTGTATTTATTATGCCTTTTCAACTTCATTTATAATTTTATAGTTAATACAAATAACAATCCAGATAAAAATTTTGCTAGTGCTATATATGATTATTTATTTGAATTTATTTACTATTCACCTATTTCTGAGGTTGTTTTGTACAAGGTACTCTGCCAGATAATGATAGTGAGTGTTGCTGTTGAGTTATTTTTTTAGCCAGTTGTGTCCAACTCTTGCTGTCCCCATTTGGGGTTTTCTTGGCAGAGAAATTGGAGTGGTTTGCCATTTCCTTCTCCAGCTTATTTTACAAATGAGGAAACTGAGACAAGGTAGGTTAAGACACTTGCCCCTGGGGTCACATGACTGACAAGTGTCTGAAGCCAGATTTGAACTTAGGAAGATAAGTCTTTTACTCTGTGCCTAGAACTCTATTCACTGTGTAAGTCATAGGTCTTACCTTTAAGGAGCTTTTATAAAAGACATTATTTGACCTGGGCCTTGAACAGGGAGAATTTTGACAGTCGGCTGTAAAAGAGTAGGAATGGGGGTGCATTTCATTAAGAGGGGAAAGAACTAACTTGAACAGAGGAACTGATGCGGGAAAACGCAGGATATGTCCATATAACTTGACTAGAACATAGGATTTATTCTGGGAAATAGGCTTTGTGAAACAGTGTGGGAAAAACAGACTCTGGCCTGAGTATGGAAGATGTGGGTTTTTGAATCCAGCCCCTTAACATGTACAATAATAAGTCATTTCACCTTTATACGAGTATCTGTTTCCTCATCCATCTGGAAGAATATCTGTAGCGCCTTGTTCCAGAGTTTTTGAGATTACGAACTAAATAATGTATTTAAATCACTTTTCAAGTCATAAAGCATTATATAAACGTAAGCCTAGCTTGAATATCTTCATTATTTCAGACGACACGTAGCTAGGGGAGATTGTTTACCCAAAGGTGTTGCCTACAAAACAAGATTCAAAACGATTTTGACATAAAGTGTTAGGTTGCATCTAATGAGACCAAATTTAATAGAGAAACATATGAAGTCTTGCACTTTAAAAAAATTCAACTTCACAGTGTGTGGGGGAGACATGGCTAGGCAACCTGAAAAAAGATGTTGGTTTGAGCCAACTGAAGCTTCTGATGAATCAGTACTTTGATACGGCAGCCCAAAAAGCTATTACAGTCTGAGTCTGCACAGTGCCTGGGGCAGAGGAGGTACAGTCCTGCTGTTCTTTGTCCTCGTTAGTTCCCATGTGGAGTGCTGGGTTTAAGTCCAGACACCTATTTTAGGAAAGGCATTGATAAGCGAGTGAGTGGAGGACAGCTAGGGTGGTGCTAAAGGATCTTGAGTTCATGTTCTGTGAATATTTGTAGAAGGGACCATGGACATTTCTCCTGGAGAAGAGAAGATTGAGGGAACATGATAGTTGTATTCAAGTACTTGAAAGTCTATCATGTAGAGAAAGGTTATATATTTGTTCTTCATAATCCCAGAGAGTAGAACAAGGAGAAATGAATGGAAGTTTCAGAGACAGATTTATGTGTGATATAAGGGAAAATACATTACTGGGAGAGTTAATCCTAGTTATCCCAAAAGTGAAATGGGCTATCTTGGGAAAGAGTGGGTTCCCCCTCACTAGAGGTCTTCAGGCAAAGACTAGATGACCACTGGTTGAGTGTGTTATCGTGGTGATTCTTTTTGTATAGCAATTGGACAAGATGGCCTCTGAGCCTTTCTGTCTCTGGGCTTCTGAGTACCTTGAATGTCAAGCTAAGGATTTGAGACTTTGTTTAAACAGTGAGGAGTGATTAAAAGTTTACCAGTAGTGGTGTGACATGACCAGAGCTATTCATTCCAAAGATTGATCCAGCAGCAAAGTATAGAGCTGACTGAAGGGGAGAGATGAATGTAGGATTTTAAAATTGTTTAAAGTAACTTGAAATAATGCAGGCAAGAAGTCATAAAGATCTCAAGGATGATAGAAAATATATTCAAAGTATATTATGGAGGTAAATGTTCAGGACTTGGCAATTGATTGGCTACATGATAGCATTTTTCTTATTAAATAGTACTCTGAAAACCTTACTTATTTAATGAAACTGTAGTCATAGGAATTTGGGATATAAGTACTCCCATAAGTTTACTAAATACTAAAAAGCACCCTACCTCCTCCTGTAAACTTAGAGCAAGTCTTATGTTTGCCTGTCCTCTACACATTCCTTAGCTGCTCATTCAAAATATTTGCGAGAAATTCTAGTTCCATTCATTGAACTTGACACATTTTTTACTTTTCTTACCATGAATATAAATAGAAAGTGTTTGGTGTGTATGACCTTCTGATGCTAGACACCCAAGGGACTGACAAATATACGTTGATAGATGTCGCTGTCTGGTTGAGTGCCACAGTACCTCAGGAGTGAGAGAGAGAGTGTATGTGTGTGTGTGTGTGTGTGTGTGTGTGATATGTGCTGTCATTCAGGTGTCAAAAATAGTTACTTTTTTTTTAATGATTTGAAAATATTTCTATAGTGTGTGGCCCTTTCCTGCCTTTTTTACACAGAGGCCACTAAATGTAATTTAGCCTCTTTTTGATGACTCAGCCTTATTACTGTATAGTCTTGTGCACTTCATTTCTTTTTTAGTTTTCTGTTTTCTCCCTCATTTTTAGGCTATCAGCTATCCCTTCCCATTGCTGTCATCATACCTATCTCTAACAACTGCTCCCCTCCATTTTGTAACTTATCACTTCTGTTCTTGTGTGGACTGCAAAACTGATGACTTTCTGGTTGTATGTTAAATAAGAGGTAATAAGACTTACCATCCACTAGATCTGAGAGGAAGTGATCCGTAGTTTTTTAAGGCTATGCTAAGAGAACACGATGGACTATAGAAAGGCTTCAGATATGAACCCTATGGTGGAGAGGCATTTGTTGTCTGAAGCTCATAGATTTACAAGTAATTTTGTCCAGTACCCTCTTTTTTTGCAGATGAGGAAACTGGGACCCAGAGAAGGATATAAATTGCCCCAAATCCCACAGTTAGAAGCAGAACAAGAATTCAAACCCAGTTCCAAACTGGATCCAAATTTACCATTCTTACTAGTCTAGCTAAATTTAGAAAGGCATGTCCTTGTCTAATAAGGCAAAGAGTGAACAGATACTGATGAAGTCTTAGATCTTGAAATATTAAAGTTCAGAACAACCTAAGGACCTACCTTTTACTACAAGAGCAGACTCATTACTGATAGCCTGGATAATTTGGGTCCATGTTCCCCTATGAACAAGAGTATTAAGGTGTACCTTCCCTGTATTCATTCATTCATTCATCAGAAATTTAGTAAGCTCTTGTAACATATAAGGCCTGCATTTGGTTCTGAGGAAGACACTAACCAATATAAGTTGCCCTCTGCCTTCAAGGAGCTTAAAATCAAACAGAAGTGAAGACATCTGTGTATACTCTTGCACACAGACTAAAATGTTAATGTAAAAGATAAGGTGCTTTGAGCATTCATTCTGAAAAGGGATCCATATGCTTCACCAGACTGTGGGCTGTGGGGGTACAGAAGGGAGGGGAGAAAGGATGGCCATGACACAGATCCCTGATCTGTACCAATTGTACTAACTCCTTCATTGTAAAAATGAGCAAGCTGAGGCCCAGATAGGTTAAATTGAGACTTAAATTTACTCAAAAGTAGTAAGTAGGAGAAGCTGACTTTTAGCCTAGGCAGACTGATTCCAAATCCCATACTCCTCTACCATAGTACACTGTTAACTCAAAAGGCAAAGATTTGGTTTCATTATGGTTGGCAGTATGATACAATGGAAAGAGCCCAAGATTTGTAGTCAGAATGCCTGAATCTTATTTCTGTGCCGTTTTACTGCCTAGGTGACCTTGGACAAGTCTGTCAGAATTGGTCAAGGGAATAGGGGTGAGGAGGTCCATGTTGAAAAAGGTAATCTCTGAGGGCCCCTTCGAGCTCTTAAAGCCCTTTGTACTAAAAATTTGGTGTTCTCGGAAGCATTTTAAACTCTAGGTTTTATCTTAAAGGCAGTGGTTTTTGTGGTTATTTCTCAGGATTTCAAGTGTTCCTAGATAATATTGCTAATATCATTTCAGTAGTAGGTTAGTATTTCTTCATCCCTCAAACTGACCCTTTCCTCTACCCCTCTAGAGCAAATTTAAGGTGATCACATTTTCTGGGGCAATATTCCCAACTATACTTTTTTTGTGAATACTGGACAGTGACCCAGAAGAGTGAAATTACTTTTAATACTCCCTTGTTTCCTCATTTTCTGTTGCTAGCACCAAATGGAAGTATATAATAAGAAGGAAAGCAAAGAGAGTTAGAGTTAGTTTTTCTCTGTCAGGCAAGCCAAGAAGCAACTTAGAAGCCTTCTACTTTTGTCATGGTTCTTGAAACATTGTCTCTTTAGAGGACAGAACATAACTTTCTCCCTCCTACTTTTAAAAGAAACTAGTAACAAACTGCTGTATTCAGGATTTACCTTGCAATTGAAGATAGTTAAATTCTTCCATTTGCTGTAGATGATATTCATTACATAAATTACCACTGAATACATATGTTGTGATGTGTAATTAGTGCCTTCTTGTTTCTTGTAAATAATTAATTGTAATGCTGATTGGCCTAACCAGCAGAATTCTTGAGATTTCTGTTCTAAACTATTCAAGCAAAGTATGCATTATTTTCTCAGTCCTCAGCTCTGTTGTTCAGTGCTATGAGAATAGAGAAATATAACATGGTCCCTTAATTTCAAGGAGTTTGGAATCCTTTAAAAGAAATAAAACACGTACACAGTCATTGTACAAAATAGACTCAAAGTATCATAACACTATGAACAATATGTGTGAAAGTTCAGAGGATAGAAGAGATCACTTCTCACTAGTGTGTTCATGGAAGATTTAGCATCATAGATCTAAAGCTGGAAGGAATTTTTCAATTCAGTCTAATTCAGGCTTGTCATTTTACTCATGAGAAAAGAGAGGTCCAGAGAGGTTAATTGATTGTTCCAAGATAATTCAGAAAGTGGCAAAGCCAGGATTTTAGTATTCATGCTTTCTTCGACATGTTGGACCTTAGCAGACTTCAGGGGAGGCTCTGTCATCCCTGTTTCTCACAGGGATTTACCTGTCAGGATAGCTCAGAGGACAAAACCTGTGATTTCATTGGTACAGGAAACTAGTGGGTGAGGATTTGCCCTCCCCTACAGATACAGGCCTGCACTTTCTTAGCAGCTTTTAGTCTTAGAGATGTCTGTGTCACTGAGAGGTTAAGTGACTTGTCCACAGGTAGGATGTATGAGAGATAGAACTTGAACCTTACTTGCCTTGCCATGCTGCCTTTCCTTCACAATGCTTTGTACGTAATGAGTTTTTAAAATGTTGGTGGAATTAGTAGTTTAATCAAGTAGAAATGGAAAGATAAAGAGGCTCCAGATTTCAGGAATTATATCATCAAAAGCACCAAAACAAGGAGGTATGAGAAAGGAAACAGGAGTTTGACCATGTAGAATAAGTTGTAGTTGGAACATCGAAGATTTGAAGGAGTAACATGAGAAAAGGTTAGCAATAGGGGGCTGGATTCTGGGCCTGCAGTGCCAACATAATGAGTTTAGAGTCCAAGGGTGGGAAACCTGCAGCCTCGAGACCACATGTGGCTTTCTAGAACCTCAGGACTTTTGACTGAGTCCAAGTTTTACAGAACAAAACCTTTTGTTAAGAGGAATCCAAACTGTGAAATTTGGGTTCAGTCAAAGGGCTGTACTTGAGGACCTAGAGGGCCACATGTGGCCTCAAGGCTGCAGGTTCCCCACCCCCGGTTTATTAGACTTTATTCATTAAACAGCAGCAAACCATTGAAAGTTTTTGGTAAGGGGCGCAGCATGGTCTAGGAAGATTAATTAGTTTGTGCAGGATGAAGTGACAAGTGGACAAAGTAGAGGCAGGGAAATGATATTAAAAAATAATGAGGAGCTGGACTAGAATACTGGAAGTGGGAAGAGAAAGGAGAAGACACAAACAGGGATTCTGGAAGTGGGGTTGACAGATTTCCAGCCAGTGGGCTATGAACTCCAGGGGTAGCCAAAGAGCTATAACCATCACATATGTGGTTCTAAGTCATGCTTAATCTTTTTTTTTTCCTGTTTTTTTCCTCTCTTTCAATTTTCCTTATCTGATATTTTGGGGGGTTTTATCGGGTTTTTAATAAAATATGCATTGTGAATGCAACTATCATCATGGAAGGATCTGACCAGGGGATAGCAGAGGATAAAGGAGGAGGAGGAATCAAAAAAGACCAAGATTTTGAGCTTGGGTGGCTAGGAGGATAGTGCTACCATTAACAGAATTAGAGAAGTTCAAAGGAACTCTTTTTAGGGTGAAGATGATAAATTTAATTTTAAATATATAATTGAAGTTGAGGTCTTAGTCGATCACTGTGGTAGAAATGTTTAGAAATATTAGTCTGTAGCCTAAAAGAGAAATTGGTTTTGGAAATAGATTTAGGAGTGACAGCTGAAGTTATAGGAATGAGATTTTCAAGAGATGTTTTCCTTTGAACATATCAAGGCATAGTTGGATTTTTGTTTTGTTTTTCGTTTTAGCACATATATTATAAAATGTTTAGCCAAGTATAAATGAATATTAAAAAGTAAATTATTAAGACCCTGTCTTGGACTGTCAGGAACACTCGCATCAATAACAGGACAGGATTGGGATGTAAGTAACCCTTCAGATGAAAATACATTAAATGACAAACTGTGAGCATAAGTCATAGTAAAGGTACAAATTATTTTGCTTTCACAAGCAAACATGAAGTGATTTCTGAGTAATCATGAATACATTTTTTCTCCAGAAGAAAAGGGTTTGAACTAAGCATTAATTCCCAGCCAGGAAGCCATGGAGTCCAGGGGTAGCTAGTTATGATAGGGTGTGTGTATGTATCTAACTCATTCTCAACCTTTTTCTGTTTTCCTCTTCTCTGGTTTTTCAATAAAACATATATTGTGAGTACAGCTACCATCATGGAAGGGTCTATGACTTTTTTTATATTAAAATGGAGTTTTTATACTCATAGATTGGTACTTAATACTCACAGACTTTAAACCACTGATATTAAGGTAATTAGAATTAGGTTGTGTGGGGGCAGGAAGCAAGAAGGTTTGAGATCCAGGTTGACTATTCTGAAAGTTGAACTTAAGTACCAGAAGACATTGACATGTAAGTTTAGCAAAAGGTTAGCAAAGAATTCTTTCCTTCCCCCTTTGGTAGTATGGGGAGCAAAGATAAAGAAGGGAGAAATACCACTTTAATATCTTCACTGGATATAAGAACTAGAAAAACAGAAGAGTCCCAGGCTGTTGGAATTCCATGAATGACTTCGTGTTACATCCAGCCTTGACTGATGTTGTTACTGTACCTGAAAGGGTAGGTGGTCTGTAGCAATGAGGACTTGAAAAATGCATTCATTGTTCTTAATTTTTTGCATTGTAGTAGCAATTTTCTTTCTAATTATTTCAGCAGTACACTGACACAATGGACCATTGACCAAGCCTTAGGCGTAACCATTATTATAATGAATTCTGTATTACTATTTTTGTTGTATTCAGATCTGCCCTATTTACATTTGCAAAGTCAAGTGTTTTATGTCATAACTCCAAGGAATTTTTAAGTACTTTATTGAGACAAATTTCACTTGTTTCTTTGTAGTCATGGTCTGAACAAGTTCTTTTCCTGTCGAGGAATTGCAATAGCTGTTGAATACTTTTGGAAACTTGGCAACAGAAACATTACAGTATTTGTCCCTCAGTGGAGAACAAGGCGTGACCCTAACATCACAGGTGAGGCAACCCGTGGATTTTTCTAGGCTTCTAACTGGAGAGTATTGGTTCCTATACTTAACATTTACTCCTTGGGTTAAAGCCCTCTGCCAACAGGTATTTTCCTTCATTCCTTCCTTCCTCCCTTCCCTTCCTCCTTCTCTTCCTCCCTCCCTCAGTACTTATGTTGCTCTTGATACTTTGTATAGCTCCTGTGTACCTCCAGCTTCTGAAATTATGTCACTGGAAAGTTTAAAACCTATAAATCTGGGATTTCGTAAGAATTCAGGTGAAGAGATTATGTTTTATAGGAAAAGCTGTCTATTGAGTTGATTTTCTTCATGCCTGGGGAAAGTTTTTAATGGTGGTATGACACTCTTTGAATGAGATATGCCCTCTGAGTATTTGACTTTTAAAGCGATCTGCTTTCTGGGCTTACTATAAAATATTTTGTTTCATTTGTGAACATATTACAGCTAAAAGCCACACAAACAAAAGGTTTGAACTTGAGTAATTATTGCCTTAGTAAATTTAAGGCTGTCTCTTAAGGAGGCCACATAAACAGATGGGTGGAAAAGCTCCATAAATAATACCTGCGGTATAATTCAAACAGATCTTTGACCATATGCAAACATAGTAGAGGAAATTAAGAATTGAACAAGAAGTGAAATTTAGCAGGAAATGAAACTTGGTCATTAGTACAACCTGGTTTCCAGAAAGGATGAGTCAACATTTGGTGAAATTACCAGTTGAGATGTAAAGACAAATAAAATTAAGAACACCCATTTCCTAAAGCCCTGTAAATTTAGGACTAAGAAAATCCTTCAGATTCTCTCATTTTTTGAGAATTTGTTTCCCTTAAACATGATCTTTCAGCTTTGTTATATATAGATCCCTTAGGGGACATAGCAGTCTTTATATATTGTGCTTTCAGAATCATAAAATAACTTCATGGGGCTCTTCCACTTAGAGCAACTTCTAGTACCAAGAGTGGGGAACCTCTGTCCCTGAGGTTCCTTCTCCCTACCAAATACATGAAGCCTTCCTATCTACCCTGTCCAGTAGCTACACCTTCATTCCTTCTTGTTGGCTCTCTGGTCAGGGTGGGAATGTTGGAATACTCCTTGCTTCCCATTGCATTCTGAGAAACTGTTCCAGGTTTCTCCCCCTTCCCCATCACTCAGTAACCTCTCTTCCTGTGAGGTTCATGCTGTTCATATCTACCATCCAGTGAAAATCCTGGTACCTATTGTCTACAGACCCCAAGGTGTGACTCCGCTTTCTTCCTCAGTGAGTTGAGTATATGACTCACAGTTTTCTTCTCCTCAACTCCTGCTGTCGTACTTGAAGACTTTAACGTATATTAACTCTCCCTCAAACAGTCTGCCCACTCAGTTCCTAAAACCTACTCCACATGGCCCACTTCTCCACCCTACCTCCCACCACACACAAAACTGGTCATACCTTTGAACTTGCCATTGCCTCTCCAAGTTCAGGAATTCTGAAATCCCCTTATCCAACCATAATTATTGACTTTTCACCTCTCTGCTAAACCTCACTCTTCCTCCACACTTTGACCTCCAATCCTCAGTTCTCTCCTAGGCTATTTCCCTGCACTAATCACCCCTTCCTCTTTCCCCATCTTGACTTTTTGGTGATCCAGTTCAACTGCACTGTTCTCCTCTCTTGAATCCCTATCCCCCTTATCATTTCTCCAGTTATACCCTGCCAACTTCAGCCTTGGCTCACTCCCACTGTTCACTCCCTTTCCTCCTATGCATGCACTGCTGAATGGAGGTGGAGAAAATCACCCAATTGTTCAGACCAGGTCCACTACAGATTTATGTTACACAATCTCAGCTGGGCCCTCATTGCTACTGAGTACCTACATTCTATATCTCCCTTATCAACTCACTATCCCACTCTCTTCAGCAACTCTTCTAAAACTTTATCCTTCCTCAGATCTTCTTCCATGGCTTCCCTCTTGCCCCACCATCTGTGCTGAGAACCTTGCCTCATAGTTCACTGAAAAAATTGAGGCCATTCACAATGAGCTCTTTCTTCTCTGCTCTTCTTCATCTTATGTTACTCTTAAGTCTTCAGCCATTATATCCTCCTTCATGTCTGTGTCACATGATGAGGTGGCCTTACTCCTTACCAAGGCTAACCCCCCCATCTACTTAAGCAACCTCATTTAGTTCTGTCTCCTCTGATAGATTATTTCCTCTAGCATCCCCCCCTCATTTATTTTTTATCTCTCTCTGTCTGCTTGCTCATTCCCTACTTCCTGCAGACATTCCCATGACTTCTCCCATCCTGAAAAGATCCTCATTTGATCCTTCCTTCCCGACCAACTATCATCCCTTATCTTTTCTGCCCTTTTTGGCTGTCTTTGAAAAAGCCTTCCACAGTAGGTGCCATTAGTTTTTCTCCTCTCACTCTCTTCTTAACTCCTTGCAATATGGTTTCTTGCTTCATCATTACACCAAAACTATACTTTCCAAAATTACTGATAATCTCTTAGTTCTTAGTTGTTAGATCCAGTGGCCTTTTCTCAATCCTCATTCTCCTTGAACTATCTTCATTCAGCCTTTGATGCTGTTGTTAATCATTCCATCTCTCTCAAAGGTTTTTGTGTCACCACTCTTTACCACTTCTCTTCCTTTATGACCTCTTCACAGTTCCGCATCGAGATCATGCCCTCTAACTGTAGGTGTCCCACAAGGGTTTTGTCCTGGGCCCTCTTCTTTTCTCCTCTGTACTATTTTTCCTGGTGACCTCATCATTGCCTATGGATTTAATTACCATCTTGTGCTGATGATTCTGAAATCCGCCTCACCATCTCTGCTGACCTCTATTCTCACATCTCCAAGTACCTTTCACACAACTCAACCTAGATATCCTGTAAACATCTTCAACTCAGCATGTTCAAAACAGAACTCATTATTTTTTCTCCCTGACATTCCCCTACTCTTCCCCTCTCAGCACACTTTGCTTATTACTATAGAGGGCAATACCATCCTCCCAGTCCCTTAGGCTCCCAACATAGGTGTCATTCTTGACCCCTCACTGTTTCTCACCCCTCAACATCCAATCTGTTGCCAAGGCTTGTCTTTCACTGTTGCAATATCTCTTGAATAAACCCTCTTCTGTCCTCTGATACCACCATCCTAGTACAAAGCCCTTGTCACCATGTGGCTGGCCTATCACAACAGTCTGCTGTTGGCTCTGCCTGTCTTTCCCTATTCCATCCTCTAATAAGCCACCAAAGCAGTTTTCCTAAAATGCATATGTGACCATGTCATCCTGTACACAGTAAACTCCAGTGGCTCCCTGTTGCCTCCCAGAACAATTATAAGATCCTATTTGGCATTCAAAGACCTTCATAATCTAGCCCCCTCATAACTTTCCAGTCTTACATCTTCTTTCCAACTCATACTTCATAATCCAGGAATACTGGCCTCATGACTGTTCCATGAGCAAGTCATACCAGCTCTCACCTCTGGCATTTTCTCTGACCATCCCCTGAAACATTCTCATCTTCTCTGCTCTGATGTCCCTCACTTCTTTTGAAGGTCTCGGTTAAAATCTCTCCTACAGGAAACCTTCCCCAACCTCTGCTGATACAAGTGCTTTTTCCCTCTCAGTTATTTCCTATTTATCCTACATGTAGCTTGCTTTGTATATATTTGTTTGCATGCTGTCTCCCCATTAGATTGTAAGTTCCTTGAGAGCAGGGACTTTTTTCAACCCTTTTTATATGCATAGTGCCTAGCATGTAGTAAGCACTTAATAAATGTTTACCAATTGAAAAACAAGTTTTCTAGATCTCAAATGTAGATTCATAGATTGGTAGAACTAGATGGAGCTTTAAAGACAATATCGTCAAACCTTTAATTTTACAGATCAGTAAACTGAGGCTCAAAGAGAAGAAGTAACTTTCCTAAGATCTCATTAGGAAGAGTTATGATTAGAAATCTACTCTCTTAGTTCCTATCCCATTGTTCTTTACTCTCATGCTGGCTCGAATCTCTCAGGCTTGTCTCTCCCCAAAACCGTTAAGGTCAACAAGTACAGTTGTATAAAATCAGAAATACTTTGGGCTCTGGAAAACAATCCCTTTTAGTTATGTGCCTAACTCTCAGCCTCTATCTGCAATTGTCTCTGTTTTTCAATTCCCTTACCTGCTGCCTTTTTTAATTTGTTTTTCTTTTTTTCCTGTATATATTAAATGACTGTAATGTGGAACTGAAGTATTTTCTTACTAAACTTTTTTAAATGAAGTTTTATGTTCTCTGTTAATTTTTAAGTCACTTGAATTGACTGCTTTATATTGCTCTAAAAAAATTAAAATAGGATAAAGTTATAAATTGTGTCTTAGGATTTTGTTTCCCTGTCATTGAGTTTAGGGGGAAAGCCTGGGCCTTCCCTGTGCTAGTAAACAGATCAGTTCAGTTTCTTACTTGTGTGTGTCAAAGGTAGTCTTTTTGCTGAATGACTCTTTAATTTATTCTGTGAACAGAGCAGCACTTCTTGACCCAACTCCAGGATCTTGGAATATTATCATTAACCCCAGCTCGGATGGTCTTTGGAGCAAGAATTGCTTCTCATGATGACAGGTATGAAAAGCCGTTTCCTTTTATCTTTTTGGAATGGGGTAGTGAGGAACCCACCTGAGAAGCCGCTAGCACAGTTTCACAGCTGGTGGGGAGCATTTTATTTTTTATTTTTCCCCAACTCACCCTTCAGAGGCTGGGGACTCAAGACAACAGGTCACTAGAATAACATTTAGAGTCATGAAGTTGTTATGTTTGCATGTCTTTGGGATAAAAGACTAAATCAAAGAGAAAGCTAATCTCTTTTCCATCTAATTAAGGTATTAAGAAAGATTTGTACAACAGGAATGAGAATTCGAAACTGTAAAAGAACAGTCTGATATTGAGACCTTTATATTTAAAACCCATTACAAAATAGTTAATCTTCTTGTCTGATAATACACATAGTGTTGCTCTCTGGCATAGTGTTTTGGTCAGTCACTTTATCCTTGTTGCACCTACTTCTCCTTTATCTGAATGATTGAAGGTGGTACCAACGTTGTTTTTATTCCAGGCTCTGTCTGGATCCAACCACCATAATAACTAGATTTGCCCAGATGCTCCCATTGCAAGGAGTCACTGGTCCTTCTAATGTATCCTAAGCCTCTACAAAACATGGTTAATAATAGTAGTCAATCACTAGGAAGTTAGAACAGGAACCTGAAAACACAGAGGATTGCATGTGATGTGGACATCGGAGACATTCTCCATAGGGTTCACATCTATCCAATAGACAGACATTTACTGAATAACTTATATTCAAAACCGTAGTTGTATGTTATGGAGACAGGAGTGTGGAGAGGGCACTAGCTGCCCCCATCAAAACCAAACTAGGACCCAGGTTCATGTCCCACTGCAGTCACTTAACTCACTGTGAGATCCTGGGGAAGTCACTTGATTTCTCTGTGCCTTACTTTCCTCATTTGTAAAATGAGAGAATTGGACTCACCTCTAAGGTCTCCTCAAGGTCAGAATCTATGATCCTATGTGTAAGACATGTTTAAGACATATAGGAAGCTTACAGTCTATTAGTGGGGTACAAGATACATTATATCATAATATTAGCAAGGTAGAGTATAGTAAGTACCATAAGAGATGCAATATGGTATAGTGAAAGGAACACAAGTTGGATTCTGACCCCTTTCGGTGTGACCATAGTCAAATTACTTAACTTCTCTGAGCCTCAGTTTCCCCACCTCTAAAATGACATATTTGCATTATCTGCCCTGCAGAGTTGTTGAAGAACAGCAGGCAAACCTTAAAGTACTTTATAAACAGGGTGCTATTATTTTTTTTTATTCTTATTATCCTCATCATTAACAAAGTGGAAAAGAGAGAAAAAACCCAACTTAGTAAAATCATGGAAGTCTTACTGGAAGAAGTGGAAGGAAGTTATGTGGAAGTATGGTGATTGGTTTTGGCCACAAGACTGGGGACAGAGTAGGTAGAAGAGATGGGTCAGGGAGGAAGTACTCACATTAGGCCTGTAACTGCTGCTCAGAGAGAAGCAGACATCCAGGATTTGGGAAAAAAAGGGCAAGAATGTCTTTGGGGCTGCCCATGAGATGCTGCCATTGAAGAGAGCCTTTTCAATTCTTCTGTCATTGCAACATCCTTCTCTGAAGCCAGCTTTTGAGTCATTTCAAGAGAACTTACACAGGACCCTCCCTATACTAGATTTCAAAAAAAGAGTATACTTTGTGATGTGGTACATATATTCAGAACCCCACCTCTCTTATTAACAACCCTTGCAAATATCCTCACCAGTCACAACTCTCCTCAGCAAAAAATAACTTCCAAAATAGGACCATTACTATAACACCAAAGGGTTAAATCATTTATTTATTTTCCCAGGTTTGCTAACATCAATGAGAATAACAGGTATTTTCTTTATCCTTATGAATATTTGTGCCCAACAATAAAATCAGATGCTATTTATGTTTAGACTTCTGATGCCAATGATTCTCTTAATTCCTTAATTTATTCCATCATTATTGAGTTATACATATGTTCGAAGACCTTAAATCACTTGAGACATTCTGCAGAAATGCAAAGAACCAACCATGTTGCTATCTGAAAATCATTTTACAACACTAAAAGCCAAGCTACTTAGAATTTGCCACCTAATAACTGGCAATAAAAGTCACACAATATTTCTGTTAAATTCAGCTGACTTCCCACTTCTACAAACACATTAGCTTTCCTTTCTAATGCAGTCTCTCCTCACTACTTTGTCTGCTCATGATACAGCTGTACCTTGTTTTAAATAGTTGTATGCCTGAAAAAGTGTACAGACGATTTTTCCCTCAGTTTCCTTTATGACCCATGGCTATAAAATGAGGAGAGTGATCGTTGGGGGTGGCATTGACAGATCAGTCTTGTTGCTTTAGTCTCTTTTGTAAGTGCTTCAGCTTCATTTTTGACTGCTCAGGTATTTAGTAATTTGTTATGTGATTCTTAAATGCATTTGGATGTTTTCCTTTGCTTGGTGAATCCTTTTTGAAAAATGAATAATTACTACAGATGTTTGTTTCATGAGTTTTGGTTTTTGTTTTTTTTTTTTAAGTAGGGCACAGCTGTACATTTTAACACCTCTCATGTTATCATAGGTTTCTGTTGCACCTAGCTGACAAAACTGGTGGCATAATTGTAACCAATGATAACTTCAGAGAATTTGTGACTGAATCAGTATCTTGGAGAGAAATTATTAAAAAAAGGTAATATTTACTTCTTTTCCATCAAAAATATTTGAGTATCTACTATGTGCTTCTTACTAGGTACTAAGATGGTACAAAAGTAAGTATCAAGCATGGTCCTTACCCAGAGGTATTGCTCTGTAGTTGGGAAAAAAAAGCCATACCTACCTGAGATGGGTAACCACAGTGACACACACATACACACACACACACACACACACACACACACACACACACACACACACACACACACGCACGCTAAGTTGTACAGACAGTAGAGGTGGTGTGGTATGATGGGAGAAGTACCAGCCTGAGACTCATGAGTATTAGCTCTTCCTCTGAACTACCTGTATAAGCTCATACCAGCTTCTGCCCTGTCTCTAGGCCTCATTCTTCTCTGTAAAACAGGGATTGAACTAGATAGATAATCTTGAGGTCCCTTCTGATACCCTATCATTCAGATACAGAAATTGGACAATGTAGAATGCTGTGCTAATTCTCTCACTAGTTTCACGGAAGACAAAAAATAAGGGTGCTATTAGAATTTGCATCATTTGTCTGTTTTGGTGCCAAGGTAAAGTCATGCGATATATTTTGCTGTTTTGCTCACCCATTTACCACGTGTCAGATATTTTGGTTTTTCACTAAAGAATGAAAAGTAACCCATTTTCCAGAGAATCAATCAGCATTCGTTGCTAAAGCAACAAAATTGAACTTTGCCTTTCTACACATAGTTCACAAGTCACTATTAATGCTTTTCTTGACATGTGTTTGCTTAATCTTTGTCCTGTGCTCTAGGTAGGTTCCCTTTACCAACATGTGTTTATTGGCCCCATAATCTACAAACACTTGGATCCACATGCTCTTGGAGGACATAAGACCTACATATTAACATGGAGACACAAAGCATACTTGTGACAATAAACCTCAGGCCATTTAGGATCTTTACACATCTCTTAACTGTCACTAAGATAACATCATGACTTCCAGAGGAACTTGTCACTTTCTTTTAAACAGTTCTGTTTTCAGAATGGATTGCCTTGAGTTGCTCCACAGCTTTCCCCAGACTTCCCTGACAGGAACACGGTCAGGGTTTTAAGCCTCTCTCTTCACTTGATAGTTAAATGCAAACATTTCTCAAAACCCAGAGAAGTATCTGAAAGACTTTCAGGTGAAATCCTGATAAGTAATGGAAAATGCAGCTGATGGAATTCTAGCTCTTCTGAGTTTTTATTCAGAAGAAGAGAATGAAGCTAATTTGAGAGAGTTTTTTCTTTAGGTAAGCAAGCTCCGAGTTTGTCAAGTGACTTCTGTTTTGGATTTAGACGGATACCTCACGTAGTATTAAAAATGGCAAGTTTGCTCCGAAGTTCAGAAACTAAGTGTTATTCTTACTGTCTTCTTCACGTTGTAGGTTGCTTCAGTACACGTTTGTTGGGGACATATTTATGGTTCCTGATGATCCCCTGGGAAGAAGTGGACCCAGATTAGAGGAATTTCTTCGTAAAGAAGCCTTCCTTGGGTATTGCCTTTTTCTGGTATAATTTGGGGATTTTCACATTTTTGTGGGGGAGAAATTAGTGCCCTATATTTGAAAATTTTTATAATATAGTGTATTTTTATGAATACTTTTAAGTAAATGCTAATGAAAATATCAAAGCTAATCTCGAGGATACCCAGAAAGACCAGGCTTAGAGTTATGTTCACTTTTGCTTAACTCATGTTTGTCTTATGATATGTTGGCACCATATACATCATAGATTGATAAAAACCAAAGCAACAAAACATTATTTTCTGTGCCAGAAAGACAAAATAAAGATAAATTCCAAGATGGATGGTCTCATATTAACAAAGGTAAGCAAACATGGGCTTCCTCCATGTGAATGTCACTTTCTTTTCATTTTCATAGGCAGTTGTTTTGCTTAAGTTGGTGGGGGCTGGGGATGGGGTAGGGTAGGGTGGGGGAAGGGGGTTGTATGTGTGTATGTGCCCGTGCTCGCATGTGCATGTGCACGTATGATCAAGTTTTTAGTATTGCACATTTATGGTGGTCTAGCAATTACTTCATTAAGAAATCATGTCTGCTGCTCTTTCAAATTACCTGGAATTTATTTCATCTTTTTTGGGGGCGGAGGGGGGAGCAGTGTTATAAAATTGATTTTTCAGAGTTACAAAGTAATTGTCGTTTGAAGTTGATTATCCATCACATTAATAAGCCTTGTGACTAGATGGTTAAAGGCCACTCTTAACCTTGTTGGAAATGACTTGCTCAGAATATTATTTCTCAGAAAATATTAGTACTAAACTTCTAAATTAGGAGCACAGCTGCCCTGAAATTCTAAGTTCTCATTCTACCTTTAAGGTAGTAGAACTTTTCAAGCCAGCCTTTCAAATGTATACTGACACCATTTGGGCTTAATCATCTTGTGAAAATGAGATCAAAGCAAATGCTGGTTTCAGACCATGTGAATGATGTATAAATCTTTTTTGTCTCTTACCTTTGAATATGATATTGAGAGTCAGCACCCAAAGGCCACAACTTTTTACTCCTGAAACTGTAAGGCCGATTTTAACTGTATGGTATCTGCTTAAGTGAGGCTTTTTTCTCTAAGGTCCTTGAAACTTGCAGGGTGATCAGTGCTAATGGCTTCACACACCAAGGGCAGCAAAAAAAGATGATTTTGAGCAGCTTGAAGAACACACACACACACACACACACACACACACACACACACACACACACATGTCAGCAAGTTTCTCTACCTTCTTCCTTAGCAGAGCTCTCCTGGATCCTATTCTGGTTTTTACCTAGCTGTTAGACAAGTCCTGCTAAAGTGTTCATTATAGTCTTACTGATAATAGTCTTACTGATGTGTAGTTTAATGTATAACCCTTCAAGGGTATTTACTTTTGAGAAGGGGACTGTTGAAGCTGAAACAATAACCTTGTGTGGAAGAACCTGAACCCAAGATCATCAAAATGGGATGTAGAGACATAAGTCTTGCCCCCAAAAAAGAACGGGCCTGACCACAGTTCCCTTTCTCGTTTTCATTCCTTGATTTTGCCACTGATATTTTAAGGCTCAGAGCCTTTAACTGGGATGTGATGTTCTCTCCACAGGACCATGGCCATTCCCCTTTCATAGTCTCACACCTCATTAGCTTCTGGCCCATTGGCACTGTGTATCACATGCTTCTATTTCTGACTCCTGCCCTATGTTATCCTTTTGCCTCAGGAGTCCAAGGAACAGAGTTTTGAACCATAAGCATACACAGTGATATTTTAAGGGAATTTCCCTTTTGTTCAATAAGCTTGCTTACTTGGGCATTCTTCCATTTGTAGGGATTTTCCACCTCCACCCGGAGCTCTGCCAAGTGGAGGACTTCATGAAACTGCCTTCAGGGTCCCTAGCACCAGCCGACAACCCACACCCCCGATTCAGGGAGTTCTTCCAAGCAACTGGATTCCCCAGCAACCTAACCTCCCAATCCTACAAAATCTAGCCAATATCCAACCAAGCCTGCCAGTTCCACCACAGAGATCCCCAGCAGAAACCAAACAACTGAGGGAAGCCCTCCTGAAGATATTCCCAGAGTCAGAGCAAAGAATGAAAATTGATCAGATCCTGACAGCACATCCATATATGAGAGACCTGAATGCACTGTCAGCCATGATATTGGATTAAGGGTATATTGGGGAAATCTGCAATCTCAGCAGAGAGAGTAAACCTTCAAGTAACATCTGCACATGTTGGGAATTGAAATAATGTGAAGAAATCAATTTGCCAATATAAATCCTATTTGAACAAAACAGAATCAGATGTTTTGTGTATAAAAGATCTGTTTCAAAAACTGGCTATATATATATATATATATATATGTATGTGTATATATATATGAATATGAATGTGTGTGTGTATATACATACACACACATATATAAATGATGCTGCTATTACAGACTTAATATTAACATTTTCTGTAAAAGGAAAGTCTACATTTTCTGCCTGTTCAGAACTGTTTCATAGCAGCTTATTCTAGTGTATTAACGTTTTTATGTGTTTTTTTAAACTATTTTCCTTAAAGATGAAAATGTTGGCAAAATGTGATATAATTAGCCTTTGTAAAATAAAGAGGAGCTTTCTTAAGGAAAGCATAATCTCTTAAAGTATATTTTCCTGAGGTGAACATGTTATGTCCACTGACATGAAGTATGCCCCTTGAAATAAAAGTAGGGGGTAGTTAAGCAAGAAATGCTTTCGCCCATTGGGGATTTTATTTGTTTGTTTTGGGTCTTGGGGGCTTTTGTAGTATTGGACGAGTAATGCCACTAGATGGCACCTTCTACCTTTTGGTTTTTGATGACCAAGGAGAATGCAGGCTTTTTACAATGCTAAATCTACAAAGGACCTTAGAGTTCCCTTAGTCCAACCTCCTCATTTTATAGAGGAGGAAAGTGAGCCCCCCAATGAGGGTAAAGGACTTGTCTAAGGTCTCACGGTGGCAGAGCTAGAACTCCTGATTCCAGATCAGTGCTCTTTCCACTATGCATTGCTACCTCCCCAGTGAACCCATTTGACTGAAATAAATTCTTAGCATTTAAAGACAGCAGTGAAATATGAAGGAGAAACTGATTCAGAGAGCCCCATCGATTGTGGTAAACAGGTATGTTCATTGTCCACACATGGGGGTTTTGATTATGTCTTATATGCAGACTTTGCCAGAAAATGGTTTTGTTTTGTTTGTTTTTTTTTTTTATTATCACAAGTGACCCAAGCCAATAAAATAGCATTAATAGCTTCACATGGGAATTTCTGAACTCCTGTATTTATTTGTTCTATGTGGATCTGCTTATAATTGTCTAATCTATTCTCCTACAGCCATGCCTGCATCTCAGTCTCTCTCTACACCACCCCCCTCATTACTTTCTGTCACATTTTCACTGTTTCCTCAAACTCTGTACAAATGAAAGCTTTTGCTAAGGTACTTCTGGGCATTTGATGGGCTTTGTGTTGTACACAAGGTTATTTGTCTGAGAAACTCAGGGGTTTATCTTCTATCAATTATTTGTGATGGCCCCAGACCCAGAAGCTCATATTAGGGGTGATTTCCCTATGGGATAGTGAAGGTACTTGGAAGTAGGAAAATTCGTTCAGTCTCATACAGTCAATCTGGGTCGATCTCAATGGGACACTCTCCTTTAGTCGTCTTTCTTAGTGGGTCTGTTTAATCCTAGCATCTGTAGTTTACAGATGATTATAAATCCAAACCTGCCCTGACAGAAGACTTTTACTTCAATCGTGTCTTATATTTCAACATGAAATTAGCTCTAAATTCTCAGTTATGTTTGGGTGTGAAAGAGGGGACCAAAGAGAAACGAGGCTAAACCAGTAAGATAGGTTGGTCTAGCCCCCACTTGGGTCAGATTCACCTGCTGTCCTCTGTGATCTCAATAGCCCCTCCAGCCAAACTTGTAAATTTGTGACTGGTTATTAAAAGGCATCCTTTGTCCTAGAGCTGGGGCTTTAGAGCAGCACTTGGGCCACCAGTATTTCATAGACACAAACACAAGTTCTTATGCTCAATTCCATATTTCCCTTTCTCTTACAATAAACATATCCGAATGCCCAAGAAAAGTTCTGATACCTAAATGATCTTGGCAGGGAAAGAACTGGATTTTCACTAATGGAGGCATAAAGGAAAGGAATAAGCATTTATTTAATGCCAAGCACAGTGCTCAGTGCTTCAGAGCACTGTGAAAACCAGTTGGGGGGGGATCAGCATAGCCAAAGAGCTGGAGAATGGGGTGAAATTGTTTCTTGGCTCTGAGTGACTTGCTGTCCAACTTCTGACAAGTTCTATTTCTGCTCCCTGTCTGTAAGAGATATATACTATCATTTTCCTGTTTCTTTAGTAGAACAATTAAGAATATATAGCAATGTCTTCCAAAAGAGGTTTCAAGTAGAAACAAAGTACTCTTTTACTATTTTAAAACCAGAATGCATATGGTTAAGGCCTGAGAGATGAGAGATTGTCAAGAAAGGATCACAGTCCTTTCTGACTACCTTAAACTTCATTCACTAAGGCTCCAGTTAGCCACAGATGGAAGAGGAAGAAACTGCCTACTCCCAGCCTCTTCCTCTGTGTATCTCTTCTCAGTATGCTAGTGCGTGCTTAATAAATACTTGTTGAACTGAATCAATACCTGTTGATAGAGCATGTATTTACTTTTGATTAAAAAATGGTCATACTTTAGAGTGCCAGTGTTTCTCAGGGGGGTGTGGGGGGGGGGGTGTGGGTGTGTGTGGGTGGGTGTGTGTGGTACATCTTAAGCTAACCCTAGTGTGTTGCAGAAATTATTGCTATTTGGGGTTTGCCTAGTGTCTAATGCAGTTTCATATTCAGTTTTACATGGAGATTACCCCATTTGTTTTATCACAGGCACCCCCTTCTCCCATACACACCCCATTGGGCAAGTAGACTGAGACTATTGTCATCACTTGATAATTGGAGAAACCAAAGGTCAGTTTTATCTGAGGTCACCTAGCTAGTAGACAGCTTGGCCTAGAACTGTGGATCCCTGGCTTTCAGTCCAACAAACTTTTTGTTTTTTTTTCCCCACAGAAAATCTTTGTACAGAAATGAAAGTACAGCTTTTCTATATGTCTCTAAAAGTCTTATGATGACTTTTAATCCAAGAAGCCCAGAGCTGAGGGGTAAGGACCCCCCTCCCTAGAAGAACAGACCAGTTTGCCATTTGTGCTATCTGGGTTTTATGCCATAAGAAAAGAAATCCTGTTCACTTAGACACTGGAAGTGTGCGGGCCAGCTAGGTCAGTGGATAGAATAGATGGCAAACTACGTCAAAGGTCACAAATTGATATTTCCCCATAGAACTTCACAGGTGCAGATTACATTCCTCTCCCCAGCCAGCTACCTTTTTATCACCAAGAGAACTGAAAAGCAAAAAAGCACAGGTTGATAGGATTAGGGACTGGAGGGAGATTGTCTGCTTCTAATCCAACACCCTCTTCTTCCTTTCCCTTCACAGATGAGAAGATTTGAGACTCAGAGCAGAGAAATTACTTGTCCATTGTCAAGCTAATAAGTAACAAAGCTGGGTAGAATCTAGGTTTTCTGATTCCAAACGTAATGTTTATTGCACTGACTCAGACGTGGTTCAGTGCAGTCTATCACCACTCCTGGAAACATCCAGACACATATGTTAGGGAAGACAGACCATTGGCCCCATCTGGTTAGAGCAATGGGCAGGGCACTTTGTGATTGGCAATTTCCCGGAGCAGCATTCCTTTTAGTACCAGATAGAAGCAAAGGCCAATATTTGGCCAGAAATTCAACCCATTGCTACATATTCAGCCAGCACTTGGAAGCTAAATTAGTTTTCTTGTTTAGAATGTGGTAAGGTAACATCAGACACCAAGGACATTAGAAGAGAAAATTTATGTGTAATTCTCAAAAAAAGATAACCTGAGACGTTCCCAAGTTGCTACTGTATTTCCTCCTTCCTCATTCACCTCAGTTTAGAAACACCTCCCTTAACTAGTTATGACTCACTGCCCTTTCACCCAGCAAGAGTCCCTCATGAAATGCATTTGCTGTGGTTTTTAAAAGGGGAAAAAAAGGCTTTGCTTTTTTGTCTTATAGTCACTCTAAGGGGGGAGCTATCGATTAATTCCCTCTGCAGATTTTGGAGTCAGATTCTAACCACATCCTGTCCCTACTAACTTCCCTTTCAGTCCAGAATTTCCAAAGCCAGAGACATTTGTTTATTCATCTAACCTAGAAGCCTTTTCCCGTCTCCACTGACTCTGCTGAGTTGGAGGTCTCAGCATCAGTTTGTTTCTATTTTCAGACCTTAAAAAAACAAACCAATCATCTCTGAGCCTACCAACCAGCACAGTATCCATCTAGGGGTTAGGATGAGAAAATTCTTCTTTCTCCCTCCCTCAAAACTCACAGTGGGATTTGGGAGAATATAGCTGCTTCTAGGCAGAAAGTCTATCTCTGTGACCTGGTGCATTGAAGGCTGGTCCATAAAAGGTTCCCCAGAATGAGGGAGCCCATAAACACGTTCTTGTTGGCTACACTCAGCCTTCTCAAGTCATCTGCTGTACAAGACAGTGAGACTGCAGTGGGGGATCACAGGTATGAGATGCAGCAGAGAGTGTCAGCTCTCCTGGGATGGAAGGGATGAGCTGTTACCGAACAGTTAGTGGGCCGAGTAGCAATGCCAGAAGGGAACCTTGCAGTCAGTCAAAGTGCAAAAACATTCCTTCTGTATTTGTTGAGCTCAGAAGGCAGAGGAGAATTTCACGGGGCAACCTGGTGCAGTGGAATGAATGCTGGAATTGTAGTGAGAGGACCTGATTTCAAATCACTGCTGTTCCATTTAGTATATATATGTGTGGCTTGAGCTTTCCCATCTTTCAATGAGAGGGTTGGACTAAATGGTCTCTGAGGTTTCATCCAGATCCATGATCCCCATGTTTAAAGACCTTAGGGCATAATAATAAGCCTTCCACACACCTCTCAAACCTGGTGGAATAAACCTAATGGAGAAAGCTGGTGGTAGTTTTAACACATATTTTTCCATGTGTTCCTGAGTGACCTTTCTTCTCAGTTATATCAAAGATTAACAGTCCACCATGCTTCATAATGGTGCCAATTCCGTGATCAGAGTAGAATTTGGAGCTGGGAGGGGGCTTAAAGTTCAAACCCCTCACTTTACAGAAGAGAAAACACCCAGAGGGAGCTTGTGATTCACCCAGGGTCACACAGAGAGCAAGTTAAAAAGGTGATGATTCAAATCCAAGACTTCTGGTTCAAACTGCCAGCTCTTTCTAGTACTCCATGCCAATTGTGACCTTCAGTTAGGACCTGTCCTACTTAGCCAACAAAATTCCTTCCCCAGGAGGTCTGTTCTTAGAAATGATTACCAGGCCTAAGGAATCTCTAATCATGTGGCTATGTGTATTCACAAATGTCCTTGTAAGATACTGTCAGGAGGGACTCCCCCAGAGGCACTTGTTCCCAGGGAGCAAGCCATGGGAAAGCTATGCTGCTTGCCCCTTGGAGGGGGTAGGAGTTTGGTTAAAAGATGAGAACAGTAGTCTGAGCCTTTGGAAACTAGGGAGGTTGGGGAGGAGGATATAGCTAATCCAAAAACCCTAGATAATCTTCAGATCCTCACTGCTGAATTTAGCTTTGAAATCACTGTGGCACTTGGGACACAAGTGTTGTGTCCCTTATTTTAAAAAAAAAGTGCTTTTCTTGGCTAGAATTATGTAAGCTGGTGGGAGCAAGTCAGTGATTAAAAATTCATAAACTCATAGCATTTAGAGGTAGAAAGGAGCTTAGAAATCACCTAATTCAGGGGTTCCTAACCCCAGGGTTGAGGTGGGTAGATCCAAGAACTAGGGGAAAATAAATCTTTAATTAAATATAATTAGTTTCATTTGTTCAGTTTAATAAACGTTAATTTCCTCTATGCACCAGGCCCTGAGCTAAGCACTAGGGGTAAGAAAGAGGCAAAAGACTCTGCCCTCAAGAAGCTTGTAATCTATACATTTTATGCTTCTGATCTGATTCAACTGCCTTATTTTACGGATGAGAAAATAGGCCAGAGAGGTGGAATAATTGACCAATCGTATAGTGAGGGACTGAACTCCAGGGTTCATATTTGGATCCTCTCATTCCAAATCCTGAATTCTTTCACTGTGTCATGCCGTGTAGCTCCTGTAATTGAGCCACAAGTGGGGAACAGGGAATTACTTTATAATTGTTTTTTTAAATGCTTCCCTCTCATTTTCCCAAGCTAACTTCAGTCAGGTAGTTAGGTGACACAGTAGATTGCTTGGCCTGGAATCAGGAAGATCTGATTCAAATATGACCTCAGGATAATTACTGTATGATCCTAGACAAGTGAATAACCTCTGCCTCAGTTTCCTGATCTGTGAAAAAGATATACCCCCCAGGATTGTTGTGAGGGCAAAAACAGGATAATATTTGTAAATTACTTAATAAACTAAGTACTACTCCCCAGCTAGAAAATGTAGCTCTCAGTGAAGGGTGAGTCCTTTGAAATCCCTGCAGGATTTGAGAATCTTCCCCAGCTGACTTGGGGATCCAGCACGCACAGATCTCAGTACCTTATTTGACCTGGGATCACTCAATTAGTTTTTGCTTAAGGGGCTCTGGTGCTGGGCAACTCTCTTGGGTCTCAGTTTCCTTAAGTGTATAATGGGGGTTGGAATAGAGGACTTCTAGCTCTAAATGTGTAATCTCATGATTTCTTCAGGGGCCATATAAAGATTAGGGAAATTACATTTGTTCTGGGAAGTATTTTATAGCCAGTTTAAAAAAAAAAAAAAAGGTGAGACAGTCTGGTCTGCAGCTGGGACCTCTGCCCACTACCCCCAAAGAATGCTTTTTTGTTTGTCTAAACTCAGAAGGGCCAAACAACAAACATCTAAAATCATCTAAACTCTTCTTTTTATAGATGGGGAAACAGGCCCAGAGATGTAAAGGGGCTGCCTACAGTCAAATAGCAAGTTGGGAGAAGAGTCAGAATTAGGTGTTCCTGAGTTAATGTTCTTTCCCTCCTATGTACTGCCTTAGTTGATGTCACATGACCCCTCTATATGTGTTATCCCCATTTTGTAGATGGGGAAACAGAATCTGGAGAAATTCAATTACTTGTCCAAAGTCACACAGGCAGAACCAGGATATGACCTCAAGTCTTCTGATTCCAAATCTATGTGGTTTATTATTTATTGGGAAAATATTTTGATAGGTTTTTTTCTTCCAGTGCAGTAGTTTTATAAAATAAAAGAGATTGGGTTGCTAGCCCAAATTAATTTACTAGGGTGGTATTTTTGGAGGGTAGATGTTTGGGGGTGATGGCTTGTGGTTTCATAAAAATCTGTTTGTTTAGTTTGAAGTTCTGCAAAATAATGCCATTTGTTATGGTTTTTTTGTCCACGGTTTAGTTCAATTCCCTGGAAACACAGAGCCACACATGTGCAGCAGCCTTTTGTCTGAGATAAGGAAAGGGATTGGATTGGATCTCAGTGAGTGGTATTGAATTTAGCAAGAAGACTGATTTCTTATGCCTTCAGATGTATAAAGGGTATCATATTTCTTGCCTTCTCAATGGATGGGGGAGGCAGTGGAGGGAGGAAGAAAATTTGGAGCCAAAAATTAAAATAAAAATTCATGCTTCTCAAACGGAATGGGAAAAAAAAAGACTGATTTCTTACTATTTGGCTGAGAGAGGTTATGGCGACTGTTAATCTCTTGAGCAGGACAGGAGGCACAGAGTGGACAGCCTCATGAGAAAGCGTAGAAATAGTGACCAGAGGACCAGTGCTAAGAACGACAGGCTCTACTTTTAGGAAAACTCAAAATAAAGAAGGGGGTTGGGAAGAGAGGAACAGTGTAGGTGAATTCACTTGCGCAAGTTGACTGTGAAGGTTACTTCAGAGAAATGCTCTCTGGTGTGTTGTGGATTCTCCTCTTAACCTTGCCTAACATGGAAGTACACTCTGTTTTGTTTTTTATAATACTTTGAACTTTGAAAATTGAATTCACTTAAAGATAAAAATCAGCATACATTGTTCTCATGATATCCTTGCAGGGAGAGCCAATAAGATTCACCAAGAACATTCATCATGTGAACATGATAATGGATATGATAGGCAGGCAAACATGATGGGGCAACTGAGGCCCAAAGTGGGGAAGGGACTAATGCAAGGAATGACTATAAGAGTTAATAGTGAATCTCAGGCCAGGAGTCAGGTCTCCTGGCTCTTATCCCTGTTCTTTTTCACTGACCCTGCTGCTCCCAGAGTGAAGGGGAGGTAGTTGTATTTACTCCTCTTTACCTTTCATCTGTGGCCTCTTCGGCATCTATGAAAATGAAATGTCTAGTGAGTCCAGCTTGGCCTCAGGTAAGGCTGATCACCACTTGGAGTTCAGTCTCTGGGTCAGGATTGGATGTATTGGCTGCTTCCCACTGAGCTGAGCTGAGCCTGGACTCTCCCCACCCCAATGTTGGCTCCTGTGTGAGTAAGGGAGGCCTTCTCTGGAGAAGAATGCAGGCTTGTCTCCTTGCCTGTCTGGCTCTGGGATCAGTTTAAGGTTTCAGTAACCAAAAAAGGCAGGCAGGGAGGGAGAGGGCCTCCTACAGTTTGTCTCAAATACATCCTGGGAGCAGTTTGCTTACAAGCCTAGCCCCAAAGAGGAGTAAGCCGCCCTCCCGATGTTAGTCTCTTTTTCTGTCTCTATCTCTGATAAAACTGGGGTAGATGGCCTCTAAGTTCCTTCTAGCTCTAAGGATAAATGAGTCTTCCTTTCTCTCCCCCCTGCTAATGAACCAGCTACCTGGCTTCTGGGCTGTTTGTTGTTTCCTCATTTTTTCCTTTGATATCCTTGCTCCAAAGATCGTAAGCAACCAATGGACAGTCTTTATTGAGCGGCAATTGTTATGTACTGTGGGGGATAAAAACTGAATAACAATCAGTCCTTTCTAGGGACTATATATCTAGTTTGGAAATTAGAGGCAGATAAATAACTGAATATGAATGTCAGCTGTTGGAGAACTTAGAGATCATCTCATTCAATGCCCTCATTTTGCAGAGAAGGAAACTGGCCCAGAGAGGGGAAGGGACTTCCCCAGGACCACACAATAAACCAAGGACAGATGTGGGACTGGAACCCACAGGTTTTGACTTCTAATCCACTGTACTTAACCATCATATACGGCATGCATATAATGAAAATGTAATGAAAGACCTTGAAACAGCTTGGGAGTGGGAAGAACATTAGATTCAGGGTCAATAAACTTGGGCTCAGTTTCCAGCTTTGCCACTTCCTAGTTGTGGGACTTCATTAGGCCTTAGTCCTCTCTCTTGAAAAATGGGGATAGTGATACTCTCCTCGGGGAGGTGTGGAAAACATGCTTATGTAAACAGGTAGAAATGTGAGAGAGACAGCCTAGTGAGTGGAGGCCAAACTCCTGGGTTTGAGTCCTGGGTATGACACATTAGCTCAGGTGACCCCTGAGCAAGTCCATGAGCCTCAATTTCCACATCTATAAAGTGGGGTTCATGATACTTGTACTAACTGCCTCACAAAGTCATTATTGGGAGAGTGTTTTATAAACCACAAAGCATGGGGGTAAGTGTGAATTATTATTGTTAACAAATGTGAGTCATTATTGAAGGGTGGACAGCATTCTGATGAGAGGAAGGACATGGAAGGCACAGGCAAAAACATTTTGCACAAGGTGTGTTTGGGAAATAGAAGTGGGGTTGTTTAAGCAGCCTTGAGTGCCAGGTTAAGGAATGTGGACTTGATCCCTGCCCCAGTGGGGCACTGAATGTAGCGTTTTGGTCCTGGAGTCAATCAAATCACTAAACATTTTTAAGCACTTATTATGTGTTGGGGCAGCTAGGTGGCACAGTGGATAGAGCACTGGACCTTGAGTCAGAAAAACTCATCTTAGTTCAAATTCAGCCTTAGACACTAGCTGTGTGACCCTGGGCAAGTCACTTAACCCTGTTTGCCTTGGTTTCCTCATCTTTAAAATAAGCTGGAGAAGGAAATGGCAAACTACTCTAAGTATCTTTGCCAAGACCAACCCAAATAGGGTCACAAAGAGTCAGGCATAACTAAAAAATGACTCAACAACAACAAATTATGTGCCAGGCACTGTGTTCTCATCTGGAATGACCAGATGAGAACACTCACTGCATTAGGAAGACTAATCTTGCAACAGATACAGGCTGGATTGTAGTTGGGGAGGGTTAACAGGCTCTTTCAGTGATGTGCTCCATACATGACATTCCATTTTCCTCCTCCTTCCCTTTACACAGGCTGTCTCTTCCTTCTTCTCACTTCTTATAGAATATTTAGTTTGCTTCCAGTACCACCTGCTACCTGAGACCTTTCCCGATCCCTCCAGTTGTTGGTGTCTTTCTCCCCAGTTACTTCATATGTATTTCACACTTATTTATCTGCATGTATGTTGTTCATCCTGCACCCATTAGCATGTAAGTTCTCTTTTTATGCCTGTGTCCATGCTGCTTAGCACATCTTAAACACAATAAATGGGTGTCTTTTTTTTTAAAGATGAGACTCTCAATTTTATTGGTGTAGGGAACTCCCCAGGGTGAAATTACCTCTACCAATACAAATTAGTAACTTTTCTTCAACTTAACGATATTAGAGAGTTGCCTAGGATTGAGAACTTCAGGAACTTGTCCAGGATCAGATAGACAGTACGTACCAGAGGTGGAGCTTAAACCCTGGCTTGCCTGACTCCAAACCAACTCCCTACCCAGTAAATCATGCTCCCTTCTTATAAATGCACGAATCAAATAGGCTAGCAATAGGGTTAGGAATAGGAAGATCCAGCAGGAGACCATTGCAACGGTCTTGTCTCTGTTGACCAAGGGGTTCCACATTCTCTGTTTCTTTGTCTTGGGCAGGTAGCTTCTATTGCATTTGTTCCATATTGGACCAGCACATTTATGCTCAGGAACTTCTAGCCCAGGAGCTGGCCCCAGGGCACTGAATGTCTACTTGTAGGATGTGCTTTTGTGGTTATTTCTTTTCCATTATTAATTGGACTAGGTAGCCATGGACATCTGATATTCCACCACCAAAATTCTGTGATTCTAAAGAACCCACTCCAATTTGCAATAGACTTAAGTCTCCTAGGTGTTTTCATTGGCATAAGGAATTAAAGGATTATGGCAGTGGAGACTCTTATGAACTCAGATAAAAATTGTTATTTTCTGAAGATGAGGGTATTGACAATGGCACATTGTCAGCACTAGCTGCTCTCTCCAAAGAGCACGAATAAGGTATGATAGACCTCTGGAGAAAGTTGAATGAGGATAGAATACAACTTCTTCTCAGCAGTACATGGCACCTACACAAAAATTGACCATGTATTATGGCATAAAAACCTCATTCAAATGCAGAAAGGCAGAAATATTAAATTCATCCTTTTCAGAACATGATGTAATAAAAATTACATGAAATAAACAGCCATGAAAAGACAGATTAAAAAGTAAATGGGAATTAAATAATCTAATCCTAGAGGAGAAGGTCAGACAAATCATAGAAACAATCAATAATTTCATCAGAGAGAATGACAATAATGAGACACACTAAAATTTATAGGATGCAGCCAAAGTAGTTCTTAGCAGAAATTTTATATCTTTAAATGCTTACATGAATAAAATAGAGAAAGAGAAGATCAATAAACTAGGTATGCAACTAAAAAGCTAAAAAAAGAACAAATTAAAAATCCCCAATTAAACATCAAATTAAAAAAACTGAAAATCAAAGAAGAGATTAATAAATTTGAAAATAAAAAAAACTATTGAACTAATAAAACTAAGAGCTGGTTTTATGAAAAAACAATAAAATAGATAAAACTTTGGTTAATTGGATTAAAAAAAAATAAAACCAAATTACTAGTACCAAAAATGAAAAAAGGTGAGTCCACCACCAAAGAGGAAATTAGAGCAATAATTAGGAGCTATTTTGCCCAACTTTATTCCAATAATCTGACAATCTAAATTAAATGAATGAATATTGACAAAAGTATAAATTGTCCAGATTAATAGAAGAGGAAACAAAAAGTTAAATAACCCCATTTCAGAAGAAGAAATTGAATAAGTCATCAATGAACTCCCTAAGAAAAAAATCTTCAGGGACAGATGGATTTACAAGTGAATTCTACCAAACATTTAAAGAACTATTCCAATACTATATAAACCATTTGGAAAAATAGGTGAAGAAAGCATTCCATCAAGTTCCTTTTTTTTTTAACTGGGTAAAGGCATTCAAGTTTTCTTTTTTTAAACCTTGTTTAATATTTCATTTGTTCCCAATTACATGTAAAAAACAATTGTAATATTCTTTTTTTCAAATTTTGAGTTCCAAATTCTCTCCCTCCTCCCCCCCATTGAGAAGACAAACAATTTCACAAAGGTTATACATGTGTAGTCATGCAAAACAGATTTCCATGTAAGTCATGCTGTGAAAGAAAACACAAGCAAAAACCCCATGAAAAACAAAGAAAACAAAGAAAAAGTATCTTTGATCTGCATTCAGGCTCTACCAGTTCTTTCTCTGGAGATGAACAGCCCCTTTCATCATAAGTCCTTCAGAGTTGTCTTAGATTATTGCATTGCTGAGAATAGCTAAGTTATTCATAGTAGATCATGATACAATATTGCTTTTACTGTGTACAGTCTTCTCCTGGTTCTTCTCATTTCATTTTGCATTAGTTCATGTAAGTCTTTCCATGTTTTTCTGAGAGCATTACTTAAAACACAGTAGTATTCCCTTACAATCATATGCAACAACATGCTCAGCCACTTCCCAACTGATGGGCATTCCCTCAATTTCCAACTCTTTCTCACCACTGAAAAAGCCGCTATAAATATTTTTATCCATATAGGGCTTTTCTCTTTTTGTTTTTTATCTATTTGGGATACAGAGCTAGTAGTGGTAATGCTTGGTCAAAGGGTATTTGTGATTTTATAGCCCTTTGGGCATAGTTCCAAATTACTCTCCAGAATGGTTGAATCAGTATACAATTTCATCAATAATACATTAGTGTTCTAATTTTCCGTCATCACCTCCAATATTTGTCATTTTCATTTTCTGTCATATTAGTCAATCTGACAGGTGTGAGGTAGTAGCTCAGTTGTTTTAATTTGGATTTCTCTCATTAGTAGCGATTTAGAACATTTTTTCCAAACAACTATTGATAGCTTTGATTACTTTGTCTGAAAACTGCCTGTTCATATCATTTGACCATTTATCAGTTGAGAAATGGCTCTTATATCCTTAACTTTGAGTCCATTTTCTGTGTTTGAGAAATGTCTTTATGAGAGAAACTCACTGTAAATGAGTGATGATTACCACAATAATCACAGTAATGATTACCAACTATATATTTTCCTCCATCCTATTTTCCCTGTTTATCCTACTTTCTCTCCTTTTACCATTTCCATTCACAAGTGTTTTGCTTCTGAATTTTACCTCCCCCGGACTGCCCTCCTTTCTATCAGTTCCCATCCTTCTCTTATCCCCTTCCCTTCCTACTTTTCTGTGTGGTAGGATAGATTTCTACACCCAACTGAGTGTGTACATTATTACCTCTTTGAGCCAATTCTGATGACAGTAGGTTAATGTGTGCCCCTCCTAGCTTTCCCCACTTTCCCCTCCACTGTAAAATCTCTTTCTGGCCTCTTTTATATAAGATAATTTATCCCGTTCTACTCCCTTTCCTCTTCTCCCAGCATACTCTTCATTTTTATCCTTTAATCTTTTTTTTTAGGTAATCCTATCTTCACATTCAACTTACACCTCTGCTTTCTATGCATACTCTTTCTAACTGTCCTAATAATGAAAAAGTTTTTAGGAATTATAAATATCATTTTCCCATGTAGGAATATAAACAGTTTAACCTTATTGAATCCCTTATGATTTCCTTTTCTTGTTTACCTTTTTATGCTTCTTTTACACCTCATGTGTGAAAGTCAAATTTTCTACTCAGCTCTGGTCTTTTTGTGCTTTAAAGTCCTCTATTTCATTGAAAGTCCATTTTTTCCCCAAAGAATTATACACAGTTTTGCTGGTAGGTGATTGTTAGCTGTAATTCTAGCTTTTTTGACCTCCAGAATATCATATTCCAAGCCCTCTGATCCTTTAATGTAGAAGCAGCTAATCTTGTATTATCTTGACTGTGCCTCCACCAGACTTGAATTGTTTTGACTGCTTGCAGTATTTTCTCCTTGATCTTGAAGGTCTGGAATTTGGCTATAATATTCCTGGCAGTTTTCATTTTGAGATATCTTTAGGAAGTGATTGGTGGATTCTTTCAATTTCTACTTTACCCTCTGGTTCTAGAATATCAGGACAGTTTTCCTTGATAATTTCTTGAAAGGCAATGTGTGGGCTCTTTTTTGATCATGACTTTCAAGTAATCCAATAATTCTTAAATTATCTCTCCTTGATCTATTTTCTAAGTCAGTTGTTTTTCCAATGAGATATTTCACATTTTCTTCAATTTTTTTAATTCTTTTGATTTTGTTTGTTTCTTGATGTCTCATAAAGTCATCAGTTTCCACTTGTTCACTTCTAACTTTTACATAATTCAGTGAGCTTTTGTACCTCCTTTTCCATTAGGCTAATTCTTCTCTTCTTTGTATTTTTGTGCCTCTTTTACCATTTAGTGTATCTGTTTTTTAAAGTATTATTTTCTTCAGTATTTTTTGTGCCTGCTTTACCTTACTACTGATTTTTTTCATGATTTTCTTGCATCACTTTCATTTCTCTTCTCAATTTTTCCTCTACCTCTCTTACTGGATTTTAAAAATCCTTTTTGAGATCTTCCATGGCCTGAGACCAAAATTTATATTTTCCTTTGATGCTTTGGATGCAGGAATTTTGACTTTATTGTCTTCTTCTGTGTGTTTTGATCTTCCTTGTTACCACAGTAACTTTCTATGGTCAAAAGTTTTTTATGTTGTTTCCTCATTTTCCAGCCTATATCTTGACTTTTAGCTCTATGCTAAAGTAGGACTCTGCTTCCCAAGTGGAGGGGCCACTGTCCCAAACTTCAGGTTTTCTGTAGTTGTTTTCAGAGGTAATTCTGAGGATCTGTACATTTTTGGCTTTTCCAAGGTAGTATGATCTAGGGAGATTTACTTTACTACTCTCCTATACTGTGCACTAGTTTATGAGTGACCACAAGCACTCTTTTCCACCCTGGAACTGTGACCAGGGTCTCTGCTTCCCTGTAGCCACAAAATTCTGCTGTCCTAGTGCTCCTCCTTGCACTGGGACTAAGACCTAGGACTGTGACCAAGATCCAAATATAAACAATGCAACAGGGTCCTGCCCTTTATGCCAGCACAGGGACTCCTATAAATCTGCTTCTTTCTCATTATCTGATCCCCTTACCATGTGTGGAGTGAGAGGTCTGGAAATTGCCACCGCTGCCACTGATTCGGTCACCCTGAGACTTGCTCCTGGTTTGCTGGAACCCAGTGTGCACTGGTGTGGCCTGCACTGGACTGTGCTCCTCTCTCACCCTGGGGCAACAGACCTTTCCTGCCAAACTTCTAAGTTGTCTTGGGCTGAAAAATTGTTTCACTTTGTCTTTTTGTGGGTTCTGCTGCTCTAGAATTTGTTCAGTCTTTATTTAAAGGTATTTTGAGGGGTTTGGGGGAGAGCTCAGGCAAGTCCCTGCCTTTACTATGCCATCTTGGCTCCACCTCCTCCCAAGTTCCTTTTATAATACAAATACAATGCTGATACCTATATCCAAAACAGAGAAAGAAAATTATGGACTACTTTCCCTAATGAATATTGATGCAAAATTTGTAAATAAAATATTAGCAAAGAAATTACAACAATTTATCACAAGGATACTGTTATGATCATAGATTTATACCAGGAATGCAGGGCTGGTTCAATATTAGGAAAACTGTTATCATAATTGACCATATCAGTAACAGAACCAACAGAAATCATGATTGTCTCATTAGAAGCAGAAAAAGCTTTTGACAAAATACAGCATCCATTCCTATTAAAAACATGAGGGAGCATAGGAATAAATGGATATTTCCTTAAAATGATAAGTAGTATCTCACTAAAACCATTAGCAATTATTATTTCTGTAATGGAGACATGCTAGAAACCTTTCCAATAAGATCAGGGTTGAAACAAGGATGCCCATTATCACCATTATTATTCAATATTGTACTAGAAATGTTAGCTTTAGCAATAAGAAAAGAAAAAAATTGAAGGAATTAGAATAGGCAATGAGAAAATAAAACTATCACTCTTTACAAATGATTTAATAGTATATTTAGAGAATCAACTAAAAAAACTAGATGAAAGAGTTAACAAATTTAATAAAAGTCTCAAGATATAAAATAAACCCATACAGGTCATCAGCATTTCTATATATTACCAACAAAGCCCAGCAGCAAGAGATAAAAAGAGAAATTCCATTTAAAATAACTGTAGACAATATAAAATATTTGGGAGTCTACTTGCCAAAACAAACCCAAGATCTATGTAAACACAATTACAAAACACTTTTTCACACAAAGTCAGATCTAAGCAATTAGAAAAATAACAATTGATAATATAATAAATATAATGCAATAAAAATTATACTCAATAGCTACAGAAGCACAGATTAAAAATTAATTGGAAACTAAACAATCTCATCCTTAAGGAGTGGGTCAAAGAAGAGATTTTTAAAAATCAGTGATTTCATTAATGACAAGAATGACAACAATTAAACAACATACCAAAAATTATGGGATGCAACTAACGTAGTACTTGGGGGAAATTATAATTCTAAACATATACTTCAATAAAAGAGAGTAGGAAAAGATCAATGAATTGGATATGGAGCTAAAAATACTAGAAAAGAACATTAAAATTCCCCAATTAAACACCAAAAGGGAATCCTGAAAATCAAAAAAAGAGGTAAATAAAACAAAGTTAATAAAAACCAAAACATGGGTTTTATGAAAAAAATTAATAAAATATACAAACCATTTGTAAATTTGATTTTAGAAAAGTCAGTTACCAGAATCAAAATAAATGCATAAACAATATAGATGAAATGAAAGCAATTATTAGGAGTAATTTTGCTCAACTATAAGCCAGTAAAACTGACAAACTAAGTGAAATGGATGAATAGTTGCAAAAATATAGATTGCCCAGATTAATCAAAGTAAAAATAGAATGCTTAAATGACCCAATCTTAGAAAAAGGAATAAATCTCTAGGACCAGTTGGATTTACAACTGAATTCTATCAAATACTTAAGGAGCAATTAATCTCAATACTACATAAACTATGTGAAAAACATACAATAATGCAGGAGTTCTGCCAAACTTGTTTTATTATGGAACTATGGTTTTGATACCTAAAACAGAGAAAAAACATAAATAAATATATAACTCAATTTCCCTAATAAATAATGATGAAAAGTTTTGAAATACTAGCAAGGAGATTGTAGCAATATATAACAAAGATCACATACTATGAACTGGTGGGATTTATACTAGTAATATAGGACTGGTTCAACAATTCAACAACTGGTTCAACTTTTCAAGAGGAAAACCACAAAAATCATATGACTACATCAATAGATGGGGAAAATTTTTGACAAATACAATACTCATTCCTATTTAAAAAAACACACACACAGTAGAAAGCATAGGAATAAGTGGAGCCTGTCTCAAAATGATAAATAACACATATTTACAACCAAGAGAAAGCATTATCTATAACAGAGATAAACTAGAAGCCTTCCTAATAAGATCAGGGAATAAAGCAAGGGTACCTGCTATCACCACTCTTATTCATTATTGAATTAGAAATGCTAGCTATAGCAGTAAGACAAGAAAAAGAAATTGAAGGAATAAAAAGTAGGCAATGAGGGAAAAAAAACCATCACTCTTTGTAGAGGAGATGATGATATACTTAACCCTCGAGGATCAACTAAAAATCTACCTGAAACAACTAAAAGTTTAGCAATATTTCAGAATATAAAATAAATCCACATAAATCATCAGCTTTTCTATATATTACCAATAAAACACATCAGGAAAATATAAAGAGAAATGCCATTTTAAGTAACTGCAGACAATATAATATTCTTGGGAGTCTACCTGCTAAGACAAGCTCAGAGACTATGTGAACATGATTTAAAACATTTTTCACACAGATAAAACATATCTAAACAATTGGAGACATTTTAGTTGCTCATAGGTAGGTCATAATAAAAATGACAATTCTACCTAAGTTAATTTATTCAATGCCATACCAATCAAAATATTGAAGAATTATTTTATGGAGCTAGAAAAAATAATAACAAAATTCATTTGGAAGAACAAAAGATCAAGAATATTAAGAGAATCAATGAAAAAATGTAAAGGAAGGTAACCTATGAACACTAGAGTTCAAACTGTATAAGAAAGCCATAATCATCAAAACAATCTGGTACTGGCTAAGAAATAAAATAGTGCATCAGTAGAATAAGGTACACAATACATAATAATAATAGTAATCTAGTGTTTGATAAACTCCAAGATCCAAGCTTTGGGGGTCAGAACTCAACATCTTACAAAAATTTGGGGGGAAATGAAATCAGGCAGAAACTAGGCATAGACCAACATTTCACGTCATATACCAAAATAAGGTCAAAATGGGTACATGATTTAGACATAAAGAGAGGATGAAAAAAAATATGCCTATCAGATTATAGATAAGGGAAGAGTTTATGGCCAAGCAAGAAATAGAGAGGTTCATGGGGAAGTGGATGGTTTTAATTACGTGAATTTAAGAACTTATGTATAAACAAAACTAATGTAGTCAAAATTAGAAGGAAAGCAGAAAACTGGGGGTGAGGGAATTTTACCCCAAGTTTCTCTGATAAAGGCCTCATTTCTCAAATATGTAGGGAACTAAGCCAAATTAATCCAAATTTATTGTAGCCAAATAAAAGCCATTCCCCAATTGATAAATGGTCAAAGGATATAAATAGACAGTTTTCAGAAAATGAAATAGAAGCTATCAATAGCTGCATGAAAAAATGCTCTAAATTACTACTGATTAAGAAATGCTAATTAAAAGAACTGAGATACCACCTCATACCTGTCAGCTTGGCTAGCATAATGGAAAGGGAAAATGATAAATGCTAGAGGTAATATAAAAAACTAGGTGCACTAATTCTCTATTGATGGAGTTATGCACTGGTCTAAACATTATGGAAAGCAATTTGGAACCATGCCCACAGTTCTTTGAAACTATACATACCCTTTGACCCAGCAATACCACTTCAAGGTCTATATCCCATAGACATCAAAATAAGATAAGGGAGGGAGAGAAAGACCTATTTGTACAAAAATATTTGTAACAACTTTCTGTGGTGACAAAGAATTGGAAATTGAGGGAATGCCTATTAGTTGAGGAATGGCACAACAAATTGCGGTATGTGATTGTGAGAGAATACTGCTATGCTATAAGAAATGATGAACAGGATGGTTTCAGAAAAACCTGGGAAGACTTATATGAAGTGATACAAAGTGAAGCAAGTGGAACTAGAAGAACTTTGTAAATGGTAACAACGATATTGTTGATGATCAACAGTTAAAGATTTAGCTACTCTGATCAAAACAATGATCCAAGATAACTCCTAAGGATCTATGATGAAAAATTCTATCCACCTCCAGAGAGAGTATTGATGAACTCTTAGTGCAGATTAAAGCATACTCTTTTCACTTTATTTTTCTTATGATTTTGTGGTTGTATATGTGTGTTTTTACAACATGGCTAATATAGAAATATGTTTTGCATGATTTCACATGTACAAGTGATATCTTATTGTGTATCTTAATGGATTGGGGAGATACAGGAGAGAATTCAGAGCTCAAATTTTTAAAAAATGAATGTTTAGAAAAATTTTGATGTAGTTGGAAAATATATAATGAAATAAAGACATAACAATGTCAAAAAGAAAGCATGGAAAAGTTGTGATCTATTGGTGAAGTAAACCTTGGTGAGATCCTGAATCCATCCAATAAGATCTTCAAATTTCCGTAATGAATTGAAGCTTAATTATTAATAGCTAGCATTTATATAGCATTTTAAAGTGTGCCAGCCACTTTAGTTTGTTATCTCTGTCTTGATCTATTCCAACCCACTCTTTTTGCATAGGAAAAGACCAAAGCTATCTCCCCTAACCAGATATGTAGCTATAAGTCACTTCCCTCATCTGTATTTGATCACCAGTGGGGGGGGGGGGGGGGGGGAGGGAGGGGTATTGATAGCTGCTCACCTGATCCCATTCTGCACTAAACATCTAGATTCTGGTGAGTCCCAAATTCATTCTTCTCCAGGCTACATGCCTGACTTGCTACACTCTCTCTACAAAGCCACAGTAGCCTCCCCACCCTGAAAATTTCCTTCACCCCTGAAGTCTCTTCCTCTGATTGGGTGGGTCCTTCTAGAACCACCATTTTAAGTAAAGCCCCCAAGCCAGCCATGTCTTCATTCGTCTCTGGGCTCCAGTCCTAGCTCCCTGGACTTTATCATGTCTTTAAAAGGGTACCTTCTACCCTGACCCCTGATTTTCAGCCCCTTTTTTATGTGTTGTCTTCCTTTGTTAAATGTTAAGCTCTTTAAGGGCAGGAGTTGTTTTTCTTTCTGCTTGTATTTGTGTTCCTAGCACAGCATAGTGCCTGGTACATAGTAAGCACTTCATAAATGCTCATTGACTTGTATCTATTGGTTTTCACATTCCCCACTGGTTGGAAATGTTGAGTAAGGGCCATGCCATCTATGGTTTTCAGAAAATAAGTAACCTTCTATTACTCAGCTCAGCCCTTCCCTGCAGGACAATGTCAATTCATTGTCAAGAGACATCAGAAATCAATGTTGGAGGGAAGCAACCTTATCTTGAATACCCATATTCTCCCAGTGATGCCATATGGCTACATATCCTCATATCCCCCAAGAAGTAAAATTACAGATGACTCAAACAACAATAGAGAAACATGCCTAGTATAATCAGAAGCAGGCTACAGCTGACGATGATTTGCCTGCGAGACACAGAATTAACAATACCATGAAAGGCACATGACTGAAAAAGAATGTAGGCAGTCATATTGACAGTGAGGGGCAAGAGATAGACAACTCAAGTTCCCCACAAAATAATACTTTCACACACTGGCACTGCCTGTCTCCCTGCCTTCTTTTACTTCATTAAACACTGGTCATGTAACTTTGACTTAATGGAGTGATACGTCAACTCTTCACAGAAACCAACAAAAGCGTTTGGATGCTGCATACAGTTGTTTTCCCTTTTAGCATAACAAATACAGTCCATCAACTAATATTTATATAGCACCTACTCTATTCCTGGCATTTTGGTAACCCCTGGGGATACACAGAAAGGACAAAATAAAAAGTTATTGTTCTTGAGGAACTCACAATCTAATGTATACAAACAACTCTATAAGCATGATAGATACAGGATAAAGTAGGGGCAATCCCAAAGGGAAGGCACTAAATTGGAGGCAGACTGGCAATGGCTTCTTGGAGAAGAGGGGACTCTAGCTGAGACTTGAAGGAAGCCAGAGAAGCCAGGAGGAGGAGGTGAAGAGGCAGAGCATCCCAGGTAAGGGAGACAGTCCAGAAAAATGCTCAGAGTTGGGAGATGTTATGTCATACTCGAGAAACAGTTCAGCATCACTGGACTGCAGAATACACAGAAGAAACTTTGCAAGAAACTTTGAAAGGTAGGAAGGGACCAGGTTATGAAGTATTTTAAAAGCCAAATAAAGTATTTTATATTTGACCCTGGAGATAATAGGAAGCCACTGGAATTTATTACACAGGGGAGTGGTATTATAAAACTTATAAGTTTAAAAGTCAGTTTGACAGCTAAGTGGAGGATAGACTGGAGTGTGGAGAGACTTAAGGCAGGGAGACCAACCAACAGGTTATAGCAATACTTGGGGTAGAAGGTGATAAGGGTCTGCATCAGGGTGCTGGCAGTGTCAGAAGAGAAAAGAAGGCATGTAAGAGAGATGTTAGCAAGGTAACATAAGAAAAAATCAATGAATAATAAACATCTCCCAAGCAGGTACAGGCCCCTCAAGCTGGAAGTCTCCTAGACAATGCAAAGGCTTCTTCAAATTCAGGAAGCTTGTTTAATCTCCATGGTTATGGCCTCTGCAAAGTGGGCACAGGAATGCCCACTTATTCTCTGTTCACATATCTAGCAGGAGCAGTCATCAAGTGACGCCAGAGAAACTGAACCTGGGCTGTCAGCTCAGCCTGGGGCATGGAACTCAGAATTTTGCATGAATTGGAACTGGTCAAGCTTCTGTGATGTCCTAGCATCCCTCTCCTTGATGTGAAGTGTGACACTCCTTTTATCACATGACTTCCAGTCATCATCTCTTGCCCCCAATCAAAAGCCCCACCTTCCTTCCTACCCCCTTACACTTGAGAGAGAGAAGCAGCTACAGAGTGAGGAGTATTACACCTAAAATTAGGTAGGTGAAATCAATAGTTTCTAAAGTACCACCCAGCTCTATTTTCCCATAATTGTATATTAATCCTGTTCCCACTTCCTGGAGGTCTTCCAGATAGGTAGTTCATTATTATCTTTCCATGAAGACCTGGCACCTAGGGTTAGTTGTATCCTGAAACCTGTAAGATACTAGGAAACATTCATTGCTGAAATTCTGCAATGTTGATAATTGGTGCCAGAAAAATTATTTTCATTCATATTTAAGGGGAAAAGTCCAGTGTCACAAGAGGGCAGTATAAGACTTCTAGGTTCTAGTCCCAGGTCAGACTGTGTGACCTCTATGAAAACCATGGAACCTCTCTGTGCTTCATCTTTCCTTATCTTTAAAATAGTTGCTTTGCATGATAATGGCTACCACCTGTTTTAGAAAGTTCTATTAATACAGAATAGGATGCAAGAATATACATTGGTAGAAGAGCCTCTTCATGCCAGACCTTTATTTTGTGGATGGAGACAGGGAAGAAGGGAAGGAAAGGGAGCAGAGAAGAAGGAAGGAAGGAAGGAAGGAAGGAAGGAAGGAAGGAAGGAAGGAAGGAAGGAAGGAAGGAAGGAAGGAAGGAAGGAAGGGAGGGAGGGAAGGAGGGAGGGAGGGAGGGAGGAAGGAAGGAAGAAAAGGAGGGAGGGAGGAAGAATTTTCCAGGATTCTGCCATGCCATTTGTCAGTTTGGTACACAGGTTTTTGTTCTCAAAGGGGCTAACGAGAAATTATTACTGTCATCATCACCATCCTACTTATTTTCAGAACTGCTAAGACATATAACTGGGACAGAGAGAATCCTAGCCCTCACCCCCAGGCACCTTGTACATGCCTCAGCATTCCAGGACATTAACAACACACATCCTTGCCAAGGAAAACTCCAGCCCTACCTTCGCAGAACACATCAACAGGAAATCTCTCATGGAAAAGTTTCTAACCAAAAACAAAAAGAGCAACTGTCTTACCTCAAAAAAATCATGTCAACCTAAATTTTTATAATTACCCACCAAGTAAGTGGCCCACATGAATGCTAGAGAAGAGAAGGGGGAAGGGAGTTAACTTTTTTAGGGCTAAAAACAATTAGCAAATGACCCTTGGGTCAGCATTCTGGAATCTCCCACCCTCTGTTTTCTCTTTCTCTCCAGGAACATTCTTTCCCTACCTGCTATGCTGTGCTCTGTGCTTTTAATTGGCTCCATGTGTGAAAAGTCAGATCTAGTGGCTCCAGTCCTTGGCATGTCCTTCTGTGGGCAGTTGATGTTCTCAATAGGAAGCTGAGTGGTAAGATCTTCTATTAGAGGGCCAGGGACCATCTGGCATAGGAGAACATCTAGATTCAGAAACCCAGGATCGAAACAAGATTCAAGTTTTCAATTCAGATTTGGACCACATGCCTTCCACTCAAATCTCACCTTTCTAATAATGAACAAATTAGAAATAGCCTATCTGTCTAATATGTAGAAAGCATAACCTAGAGGATCCAGGAACTTCTTAGCATAGGAAACTCCTATGTATCAACTCTAATCAATCAGTTCATGAAAAAAACATTAATAAGTGCATTCTATGTGCTGGCACTATGCTAAGCAGTAGAGATGCAAAAAGATGTGAAAGACAGTCCATGTGCTCATGGAGTTCACAATCTAATGGAGGAGACAAGTGAACACATATATTCAAAACTAGTTATGGACAGGACATATAGGAAATAGTAACAGAAGGAAAGCACTAGAATTAAGAGGTATTGGGAAAGGTTTCTCAAAGGAGATGGAATTTTAGTTGGAACTTAAAGACAGGAAAGCCAAAGAGATGAGGAGGAAGAGCATTCTAGGTATGGAGGACAACCAGATAAAATGCCCTAAGTGAAGAGATGGAAGTTCTTGTTTTGTAGAACAGCCAGGAGGGCAGTGTCACTGGATCAAAGACTATGTGGAGAGGTAAACATAATGTAAATGTTTTTGTTGTTTAGTCATTTCAGTCATGTCCAACTTTTTGTGACCCCATTTAGGGTTTTCTTGACCAAGATGCTGGAGTGGTTGGCCGTTTCCTTCTGCAGCTCATTTTACAGATGAGGAAGCTGAAGCAAATGCTGTCAAGGGTCACACCGCTAGTAAGTGTCTGAGACTAGATTTGAACTCAGGAAAATGAGTTCCTGACTCAAGGCCCAATAGTCTATTGACTGTACCACCTATCTACCCTGTGCTATTCTAGCTGCCTTGAATGAGATGAACTCGCCCATTAAGTGGAAATGGTAGAAGAATGAATTAGAATCTAGAATCCAACAACATGTTGTTTACAAGAAGCACAATGGAAACAGAGACATACGCAGAATTAAAATAAGAATCTATTATGCTACAGCTAAAGTAAAAGGCAGGAGTAGCAATCATGATCTCATACAAAGAGAAATAAAAAATATACCTAAATCAAAACAGATAAGCAGGGAAACTATATTTTATAGAAGGTATTGTGGACAATGAAGTAATATCAATACTAAACATATGTGCTCCAAATAGCATAGCATCCAAATTCTTAAAGGAAAAGTTAAATTAGTTAAAAGAAAAAATAAACAATAAAACTATACTAGTGTGGTACCTCAATTTTGTCTCTCAGAGCTAGATAAATTTAACCATAAAATAAATAAGAAAGAAGTTAAGGAGATAAATAAAATTTTAGAAAACTTAGACATGCTATATCCATGGAGAAAATTCAATTGAAATAGAAAGGAGTATGTCTTTTTCTCAGCTGTATATGGCACCTTCATAAAATGACCATTTATTGAAGCATAAAAACCATACAACAAATGCAGAAAAGCAGAAGTATTAAATGCAGACCTTAATGCAAAAAAAAAAAATACATTCTATAAAAGGCCATCAAAGCATAGATTAAAAAATAATTGGAAGTTAAATAATCTAATCCTAAAGAATAAGTGGGTCAAAGAACAAACCAAAGAAGCAATCAATCATTTCATTACAGAGAATGACAACGAGGCAACATATGAAAATCTGTGGGATCCAGCCAAAGAAGTACTTTAGGGAAACATATGTCTTTAAATGTGTACATCGATAAAACAAAGACCAGATTAATGAACTAGACATGCAACTATAAAAAATAAGAAAAAGAATAGATTTTAAATCTCAAACACCAAAATGGAAATCCTGAAAATCAAAGGAGAGATTAATAAAATTGAAAGAAAATCACTGAACTAATAGTAAATAAAATGAAGAGCTAGTTTTAGAAAAAAATAGTAAAATAGTGTAATAGCAGTTTAAATGGAAAGATCTATCTCTTCATTAATAAGCCCATATGACCTGCTTAAATCACCTGGAAGTTTAAGTCACATGTGGTGGGAGGGGCTTGCTGAATGGGTAGAACAAGAAGGGTGGAGCAGTACCAGGAGGAAGTGAGTGAGAATGGTTGGGGGAGAGGAGAGAGGATGCTGACGGACAGGCACATCAAAGCTTAGGCTATGAGTGTTTGCTTGTGAGAAGGTCCCAGCAGAGGCGGGAGGCTTGGAAATTGCTTTGTCCCCTACAGTGAAAATTTGAATTGACTTCTCAGCTACCATGACAGATTTAATATTCTAATTTTGGAATTTGGCTTTCTGGTGTCTGAATAAATGTTTTTCTTCTGCCTTCTATATGGAGAGTCTTTTATACTTTGTGATTGAGAAGTATGCCACCATATTCATAGTCACCACCAGTGCTGTGAATATTGCCTTGGTGATACATTTGGCATCACAAACAGGATTGCAGGGTATGAAATCACTATTTGGAGGCAGAAAAGATGTGGAGGAAAAAAGTAATATACCATGTGGGGAGGATTTACTGTATTCTTCCCTAGCAAGGGAATGGGCTAAAAGCATTGGATCCTGTAAAAAACTGGGAAGTGAGGTTACAGGAGGGGGAACCTGGAGACTGGGAAAAGTATTTGCAAGGAATACCAATTAGACCAGGGAAGGAGCTGGCAGGGGTAAGTATGAGGGGCTGGATTTTATTAACAGGTTACTATATTATGTGTAAAAGCAGAGATGAGCTGCTTAAGGAAAAAAATTCAGATAAAAAAGAGTTAGTTGTTTGCATGGAAATTCTCAGCCTTCAGGCTCTCCTTTAAAAGGCATGGGGGAGGGGAACCTCCAGTGGAAGAAAGGGTTGTTCATTTAGCTCAGAAGAATCTGAAGACTGACAAAAGAAATGCACAAATGACTTTTGTACAGACCCAGCCTAGTTGCCACAGTGAGGACTGTCAGGAGAGGATATGAGAGGAAAACATAAGGAAGTCAGAGGAGGAAAGTGAAATAATGTTAGAGGGAGAAGTTTCTCAGGCAGAAGTATGCCCAATAGTGAGGTAGAAATAGGAGAACCAAGGATGTAGCATAGTATTTAGGGAAATAATTCAGGCTGTTACTCAGCAGGAGGTCACAGATATTTTGAGTTGGTTCACCCAAAGGATGGGAGAATTCTTAATTTCTTAGATGGTGAGAATCAGTGATGAAGGGACTAGAGGAGTATCTATAGATGGCATGGATTGCTTGAAATTTATAGGTATTAGAGTCCTTTTGTACAGCAAGCTTTTAGAGATTACAATATGCAAGGAGGTAACAATACAACTAATCTGTTAGTTTTGGCTGCAGAAGGCTGCATTAGGCAGTATCCTACTGGTTCTATGTGGCCTAGTGGAGACAGATCCTGGTATTCAATTAGGGACTGTATAAGAAAATTAAAGGCGGAGGTAATGAAGACTGCCATAATGATTAAAACTGCAGATGCATACTATGATACTCCCTGTGCAGTTTTCCATATTAATATAATAGTGAAGACAGCTCCTCCTGCTTACAAGCATTTAACTTTGACTCTAATAATTGGGGAATTAGGGCACCCTCTTTTGGAGGTGCTGGACAAGATTTCAAGGGGACTGGGGAAAGGACAAATTTCCTTGAGAGAAAAGAGTAAATAGCCAGCAAATTCAAAATCAGAATAAATTGACAAGGCAAGAATTGTTTACTGCTCTGTTCAGAGCAGGGGTAGATTTTGGAAGCACAGGTGATATTCCAACTAATGAACTATACAAAATGTACTGATGTTCGACCTAGAGGCCAAGGGCTACCCGAGTCTTCTTACCTTTCGCAGGTCTTCAGTGATCAGCCGGATAAATGTATTGAGAGAAGAGACTTTCCAGAGTCAAACAAGGGTTAGGCTTTATTCAGGGTCTTAGTTACGTATCCATATGCAGGGCGAGTTCTTCCCCAGGAGAAAGGAACCCTTCTCCTCCCAAGGGGCAAGGATCATACAGCAAGAGGATGGGAGCAGAAGAGGGGAGGGACCCTCTTCCCTCTAAGGGCCCCACAGCAAGAAGAAGGCCTTCAGGCTTTCCTGTCCCTACTTAAGCTCTCCCAGCCACATAGTTTGCACGTGAATACTGTGCATGCTCTCAGCCCCTAGCTAATTAACAACAGGTGTGCTCAGACCATGGACCAATCTCAAGTGTGGGATGCTCTCCCCAGCAAGTTTCCCACTGAGAAGAGGTGGAAAGACACAAGATAGTTTGTGTTCATGCCTCAATCCCCAGCTGTTCCCTGGGGGGCCTCATGAGAACTCTGAGGTTTAGAAGTCCTCACATTTACCTGCCCGAGACTGTTCACGTGAAAACTGAGCTTACACCTCCAACATACTGAGAAAAGGGACTTGATACCAGACAAAATAGAAAAGTTAGAACTGTCCCTACATATCCTCCTGAACCCATGTATGCAAGTTTGTTGCACCTTCAAGGAGAATAGGAAGTTGGCTGAGCCCCAGCTTAGATTAAAGAAAGACACAGACAGGATTACAGACCACATATCAATTTGACCATATATTGGAAAAATGGATCAAATACTGTAACTAGGGTAGCAATAGATACTGGGGAAGAGGCCTCCCTTATATATGGAAATGGTGATGGAACTATTATCACCATGACAAGACTGGGAGGGGCTGAAATATCAGCCAGACAAGTCAAACTAATGATGAGGATTGGACAATTACTTAAGAAAGAATATACCATGCTAAATTGTACCCATTCCTGAATACATTATTGGAATAGATATATTGAGAGGTATGGCTTTAAATTTATCTGAGGGGAGATACCAATTAGAAGATAGGAATTAATATGGTTTTAGTGGGTAAAATAAAAATGAACCTAATCACTTTACCTGAACCTTATGAAATGATTATTTTAAAGCAATATTGTGTGCCAGTTGGGCAAGATGAAATTACCAATACTATAAAGGAATATGTTGAGGCAAAAGCATTAGTCCCTACAACCACTAGATGGAATCATCCTGTCTGGCCAGTATGAAAGTCAGATGGGACGTGGAAGATGACAGTGGATAATAGACAATTGAATAAGGTCACTCCTCCCTTGTATGCTGCTATTCCAGATACCATTACCTTAATAGAAAAGATCCAGAAATATGATGGGACTTTGTACACAGTTATTGATTTAGCCAATTTTTTTTTAGCATTCTTTTTTTAATGTTTATTTATTTATTTTTAGTTTTCAACATTCTTTTCCACAAAATCTTGAGTTCCAAATTTTCTCCCCATCTCTCTCTTCCCCACCCCAAAACACCAAGCACTCTGATTAGGCCTTCCCCCAATCTACCCTCCCTTCTAACACCCCTCCTTTCCCAGATAAATTTCTATACCCCATTACCTGTATTTTGTATTTCCCAGTTGTATGCAAAAACAATTCTCAACATTTGTTCCTAAAACTTTGAGTTCCAATTTCTCTTCCTTCCTCCCTCCCCATTCATTCCCACTGAGAAGGCAAGCAATTCAATATAGGCTAAATATGCATAGTTTTGCAAATGACTTCCATAGTAGTCATGTTGTGAAAGACTAACTATATTTCCCTCCATCCTATCCTGCCCCCATTTCTTCTATTCTCTCTTTTGATCTTGTCCCTCCCCAAGAGAGTTTACTTCTAATTGGACCCTCCTCCCATTTGCCCTCCCTTCCATCATCCCCCCCATTCTGCTTATCCCCTTCTCTCCTTCTTTCCTGTAGTGTAAAATAGGTTTTCATACCAAATTGAGTGTTCATGTCATTCCTTCCTTGAGCCAAATGTGATCAGAGTAAGCTTCACTTTATTCCTCACACTTCCCGCTTTTCCCCCTCCATTGAAAAAGCTTTTTCTTGCCTCTTTTATGAGAGATATTTTGCTACATTCCATTTCTCCCTTTCTCTTCCCAATATATTCTTCTCATGCCTTAATTTCATTTTTTTAGATAAGATTTCTTCCTATTCAGTTACCCTGTGTTCTGTGTGTGTGCGTGTGTGTGTGTGTGTGTGTGTGTGTGTGTGTGTGTGTGTGTGTGTGTGTGTGTAATCCCTCCAACTACCCAGATACTGAGAAAAGTCTCAAGGGTTACAAATACTATCTTTCCATGTAGGAATGTCAACAATTCAACTTTAGAAAGTCCTTTATGATTTTGTCTTTCCTGTTTATCTTTTTCATGCTTCTCTTGATTCTTGTGTTTGAAAGTCAAATTTTACTCAGTTCTGGCCTTTTCATCAAGAATGATTGAAAATCCTCTATATTATTGAATGACCATTTTATCCCCTGAAATATTATACTCAGTTTTGCTGGGTAGGTGATTCTTGGTTTTAATCCTAGTTCCTTTGACTTCTGGAATGTCATATTCCAAGTCCTTCCATCCCTTCATGTAGAAGCTGCCAGATCCTGTGTTATTCTGATTGTATTTCCACAATACTCAAATTGTTTCTTTCTAGCTGCTTGTAATATTTTCTCCTTGACCTGGGAACTCTGGAATTTGGCTACAATATTCCTAGGAGTTTCTCTTTTTGGATCTCTTTCAGGAGGTGATCAGTGGATTCTTTCAATATTTATTTTGCCCTCTGGTTCTAGAATCTCAGGGCAGTTTTCCTTGATAACTTCATGAAAGATGATGTCTAGGTTCTTTTTTTGATCATGGCTTTCAGGTAGTCCCATAATTTTTAAATTCTCTCTCCTGGATCTATTTTCCAGGTCAGTTGTTTTTCCAATGAGATATTTCACATTGTTTTCTATTTTTTCATTCTTTTGGTTTTGTTTTGTAATTTCTTGGTTTCTCATAAAGTCATTAGCTTCCATCTGCTCCATTCTCATTTTTAAAGAACTATTTTCTTCAGTGAGCTGTTGAACCTCCTTTTCCATTTGGTTAATTCTGCTTTTTAAATCATTCTTCTCCTCATTGGCTTTTTAGATCTCTTTTTCCGATTGAGTTAGCCTATTTTTAAAGGTGTTATTTTCTTCAACATTTTTTTGGGTCTCCTTTAGCAAGCTATTGATTTGCTTTTCATGATGTTCTTGTATTGCTCTCATTTCTCTTCCCAATTTTTCCTCCACCTCTCTTAGATGATTTCCAAAATCAAGGATTTGAGCTCTTCCATGGCCTGGGACCATTGCATATTTTTTTTTTGGAGGTTTTGGATGCAGAAGCCTTGACTTTTATGTCTTCCCCTGATGGTAAACCTTGTTCTTCCTCATCTGAAAGGATGGGAGAGGATACCTGTTCGCCAAGAAAGTAATCTTCTATGGTCTTATTTTTTCCCCTTTTTGGGGTATTTTCCCAACCAGTTACTTGATTTTTGGGTCCTTTGTCAAGAGTAGGGTATACTTTGGGGACCTGTAAGTTCTCAGTTTCTCCAAGGTGGCACCATCAAAGGAGAGGAGCTTACTCCTTGGATGGGCTCAAGGCTGAGATTCAGATCAGCTGCTCATTCCTCCAGGGGCTTTAGGCTGATAACTCCATAAAGAGATACTACCACTATTGCTGCCACCACCAGCACCACCACCACTGCCTGAGGCTGGAGCTGGGGTGGGGGGGGGGGGGAAGCTGCTCCCCTCTAGTCCTTAGAAAAAGCCCTCTCACTGACTTCTGAAGCTGTATCTGGCACCTGTGTGTTAAGGGATCTGGGGACCTCCACTGCTGCTGCAGGGGACCCTGCCCCCAAGGCCTGCTCAGGTCCCACTCCCCCAGGTGCCTCATGGCCAAGGCTGGGCTGCTGTCAGCCCCGTATGCAGTGTGACTGACCTTTCCCATTGGTCCTCCAGGCCACCTTGGGCTGAAAATCTCTTTTGCTCTGTTGTTCTGTGGCTTCTACTGCTCTAGAATTTGCTGAGTCTTTTTTTTTACACGTATTTTATGGGTTGTGGGGGAAGAGCTAGCATATGTGCATCTTCCTACTCTTCATCTTAGCTCCACCCCCAATGTTTTCTTTTCTAAACCAATGGATTTGAAATAATAGGACCAATTTGCTTTCATTTGGCAGGACCGACAACATACTTTTACATGCTTGCCACAAGGATATCTGCATAGTCCCACTATTTGTCATAGAATTGTGACTGAACATTTGGATGAATTAGAGCTACCTGGTGTACCCACTACATAGATGATATTATGATACAGTGGAAAATTATAGAAGAAGTGGAGAAGAGTTTGATGCTTTTAATTGAGCATATGAAAAACAAAGGGTAGGAAATTAACCTGGCAAAGATTCAAGGGCCAGCTCAAACCATAAACTTTTTGGGTATACAACAGAAGATTCAGGATTTTCCTATCCATACCAATAAGAAAGAGGCCCCAAAGTTTATAGGATTATTTGCATATTAGTGACATCACATACCACATCTAGGACAGATTTTGAAACTCATATAAAATTACTATGAAAAAATAAGAATTTGATTGGGGACTTGCGTAGAGTAAAGCTTTTGAAGAAGCAAAGGCTGCTATACAGTTGGCCCTAGATTTATGATCTATATAAAGTGGTCAGGTGGAATTACAAGTGACTGTATAGGATAAATATACAAAATAGAGTTTATGGCAAACAACAAACCCAAAATATACCCTTAGAATTTTGGTCTAGGAAACTGTCTTCATCTGGAGCTCAACATACCCCTTTTTAAAAGCTGTTGTTAGATGCATATTGGACTTTGGTAGAGACTGAACAGCTGATTTAAAGTCATGAGGTAATATTGACACCTGGAATCCCAATTGTGACCTGGGTGATGTGTACCCCAGCTCTCAGAGAATTGGACATGCGCAGTAAGCTAGCATAATTAAATGAAAATCTATATTCAAAATAGATCAAAAACAGGCAAAAGTGGAGTTTCTACTTTACATGAATCGATAACAAACATAGATACTGAGGGAAATGATACACCATGAGAACCAAAGCAACAGTTGTTACAGTCCTTGGTAAAATAGAATGAGGTCTATGATGGATTAACTAAAGAACAAAAGAGACATGCATGATTTACTGATGGGACAGGAAAATATTTGGGCCACAAAAGACATTGGAAAGTGGTAGCCTATAACCCACATAGTAGACAGACTTTGGAAAGTACTGGGATAGGCGGATGTACTCAATATGCTGAACTTATGGCAGTACACCAAGCTATCAAAACAGAACAAGAAAGACAGTGTCATATATTCACTGATTGATGGGTGATAGCTAATGGATTAGGTACATGGATGCCCATGTGGAAAATCAAAATTGGGAAATTCATACCAAAAAATTCTGGGGCAAAAAATTATGGGAAGATATATGGGACATGTCTTTGATTACTAATTTGTCAGTTTTTCATGTAGAACATGAGTACAATGCACATCCTGATCAATTAGCAAAGATTGCTACTCAAAATATTGTCCCTACTCTGACACTAACTGATGATCTAATACTAGCAAAATGAATCCATCAAATGGCTGGCCATTTAGGGGTCCAGGACCAGTGGGCACAAGACCAAGGTATTAGTATCTCTCATTCATTGTTAAAACAAGTAGCAGATGAATAACATATATATATGTCAGCTGAAAAAGGAACAAACTGTTCCTTGGGTAGTAACTGTAGAGATAGCAAGGGGAAAAGTGCCAGCCCAAATTTGGCAAATAGATTACATTGGAACCCTACCCCAAGATAAAGGATGCAAATTTATATGTACTTGTATTGACACCTGTTCAGGTATACTAGAGTCTTGTCCCTATAAGAGTGCAACCCAGAAAAACACCTGTAAAACTTTAGATATCATAAGTCTATATTATGGAAACCCAATGCAGATTCAAAGTGACAGTGGGTCACATTTTAAAGGTAACAAAATAAAGAGATATTGTATGTTAAAAAACAAAGAATGAATATGTCATATTCCAAATTATCCACAAGCATTAGGGTTAATTGAAAGAATGAATGGATTATTGAAAGAACAGTTAAGGAAGTTAAGTTCTAATAATTCTTATCAGCATTGGAAAGATAATTTGTTCATTGATTTACATAATTTGAATAATAAACCATTGAGAGGAAGTACACTTCTAGCCAGAATGATAACCCCAAATCTGCAAATTGGAAACAACAAACACATAAGATCCCAAATGTTGAGTACTGGACTGTGAGGCCAGATATTCCAGCACTGTAACCAGGAACACCAGGTTTGGTAGGATATGATTTACATGGTTTGGAGGACTTTGGTTGGATAAGAAAGAAATAAAAATAATCTCTACTAGAATATGTATGAGAAACCCTAAGAATCATTTTGGATGGATATTACCTAAATCAGCATTAGTAGTTCGAGGAAAACATGTATCGGCTGGACTGATAGATTGTAATTATCAAGGAGAAACTATTGTGACATTCCAAAACCCACACAGTTTTGTCAAAATGATAGAATAGTTCAAGTGATTATTATTCCTTGTGAAACAATACCCCTTGTGGAAACTGACCCTCCTTCTGAAATAATTAGCAGAGGAACTGAAGGGTTGGGTTCTACTGAGATAAAAAAGGTAAAGTATGGATAAAACAGAAGCCAGATGATGTTGCAAAGGTTGTGGAAATTACAGCACATGGGAAAGATGATACCATAGCCGTTGTTTATTCAGGAGAGGATGATTACCAAATTACCCTTAACTCATATATTCTACCATGAATGAGGCTGTGATAGTGGCTTCGTGGACTCCAGAAGCATGACTGACCCTATATCTACCCTGCTTCTGGATATTGTCTCCTTGTTTCTTTTTGATTTTTTGTCTGTTAAACTTGTTTGCTAGATTTGTATCCTATAGGCTTATTATCCTGTACCTGCAGATGCCTGATCACTTAAGCCAGATGTCACCCTTTATCCATGACTGTGATATGTCATCTCTGGACCTGACATCAACCAACTTCTGGATGTCAACTAAAGAACTGATCTCTCAAATGGGACCTCTTGGAGCAGGGACAACTCTATGTCCAATTTCAGTAGGAAGTAGCTATGGAAGAAGCCACCTTTGCCCCTTACCCCAAGATTTTAGGGTTCATTTGTCCAAGGAGGGGATGATGGGGTGTTTGTGCTCAAGCTCCACCCTAATATATTGTCTTATGTGCTTGTTTTGTGTGATTTCTGTTATACTGTTGTAAAGTTCTATTGAAACCAGTTGCCTAAGACATTATTTTATATGCTTATTTTCTGTTATCCCTGTTACAATTCTGTTGATACCCACTGCCTCACCAACCTATCTAATGAAAAGGAAAAATCCTAGGGTCTAATGTAATAGCAATTTAAATGGAAAGATCTTTCTCATTCATTAATAGGCCCATGTGACCTGCTTAAATCACCTGGAAGCCTAAATCACATGTGGTGGGAAGAGCTTGCTGAATGGGTGGTACAGGAAGGTTGGAGTAGAACTGGGAGGAAGTGAGTGAGCATGGCTGGGGCAGAGAAGAGAGGACACAGACAGGCAGGCATAGCAGGGCCCAGACTCATGGGCTCATTTGCTTGTGAGAAAGCCCCAGCAGAGGGAAAGAGGCTTGGGAATGACTTTGCCCCCTGCAGTGATAATGTGTAATAATTTCTTGGCTACCATGACAAATTTGACTTTCTGGTTTTGGAATTTGACTTTCTGGTGTCTGAATTAATGTTTTTCTTTCTTTCTTTTTTCTTTTCCCTTCTATATGGAGTGTCTTTTATACTTTGTGATTGAGAACTACACTGGCATATTCATAGTCACCCCCAGTGCCGTGAATATTGCCTTGGTGATACAAATAGATAAATCCTTGGTTAATTTGACTTTTAAAAAAATTACCAGTACAACAAATGAAAATGATGAAAATACCACCAATGAAGATTAAATTAAAGCAATTATTAGGAGTTATTTTGCTCAATTATGTGACAGTAAAACTGACAATCTAATTGAAATGAATGAATAGTTACAAAAATATAAATTGCCCAGATTAACAGAAAAAGAAATAAAATACTTAACCTTATCTTAGAAAAAGAAATTGAAGAAGCCATGAATGAGGCCTCTAAGGAAAAATCTCCAAGACCAAAAGTATTTACATGTGAATTCTACCAAACATTTAAGGAACAATTAATCACAATACAATACAAACTATTTGAAAAAAAGTAGGAAAAGCGGGAGTCCTACCAAAATCCTTTTATGACACAAATATACTTTTCATACTTAAACCAGAAAAAGACAAAAAACAGAGAAAGAAAACTGTCAATTTCCCTAATGAATATTGATGCAAAAATTTTAAATGAAATACTAGCAAGGAAATTGCAGCAATATATCACTAAGATCATATATATCGTAATCAGGTGGGATTTATACCAAGAATAAAGAGCTGGTTCAGTGTTAGGAAAACCATAAGCAACACTGACATATTTTAAAAACACACAAATTATATGATTAGAATGATAGATGCAGAAAAACCTTCTGATAAAATACAACAATTATTCCTATTAAAACCACTGGAAAGCATAGGGACAAATGAAGCCTTTCTTTTAAAATGGTTAAGTAGTATCTATCTAAAACTAAGAGGCAGCCTTCTCAGTTAGATCAGGGGTGAGGCAAGGATGTCTATTATCATCACTATTTTTTAATTTTGCATTAGAAATGCTAGTTATAGAAACAAGATAAGAAAAATAAATTGAAGGAATAAAAATAGGCAGAGGAAGCAAAATGAACAGCCTTTGCAGATAATATTGCAATATACTTAAAGAACCCTAGAGAATTAAATAAAAAAAATAAACTAGTTGAAGCAATGAACAACTTCAGCAAAGTTATAGGATATAAAATAAACAAATCTCAGTCATCAACATTTCTATATACTACCAACAAAACTCAGCAGAAAGAAATAGAAAGAGGAATTCCACTTAAAATAATTGCAGCACTATAAAATATTTGGGAGTCTATATGCCAAGACAAACTCAGAGACTATTTGAACACAAGTTTTTGGGGAGCGAGGGGGGTGTTCTGCTTGCTTTTTGTTCTGGTTGGATACGTTGGTATCATTTGTACTTAGTACTGATGTTTTATTGATTCATAAAGAGAATTGCACTGCAAGAATATGGGATGACCAGTGAACAACCCCAGTGCTGTGCTAATAACCTCCAGGGCCAGAAGACCTCCAACACATTGTGTTCCTCCCACTGGAAAAGTATTTCTTTTTTTTTCTCTTCTGCCACTTCTTTTTTTCCCCCAAAAAATATTAATTTTAACATTATGAATACAATTATAAAACATTTTCCACACAAATACAGATCTAAACAATTGTATAAATATTTATTGATCATTGGTAAACAAAGTTAACATAATAAAAATGACAATTCTACAAATATTAATTTACCTATTCAGTGCCATACTAATCAAAATACCAAAGAACTATTTTATAGAACTAGAAAAAAAACAGCTTAGCAGAAACTAGGCATAAAGCGACATTTCACATCATCTACCAAAATATGATCAAAATGGATAATTGATCTAGACATAAAGGGTAATATCATAAGTAAATTAGAGGGAATGGACAAATATACCTGTCAGATCTATAGATAAGGGAACAGTTTATGACCAAACAAGAGATAGAGAGGATCATAGCAAGTAAAATAGATAATTCTGATTACATGCTTTTAAAAACATTTTGCACCAAAAAATAAATTGCTGTCAAAATGAAAAAGAAAATGGGAAATGAGGGGTTGGTATTTACAGCAAGTTTCTCTGATAAAGCCCTCATTTCTCAAATATGTAGGGAACTGAGCCAAATTTATAAAAATAAGAGCCACTGGTAAATGATTAAATAATATGGACAGGCAATTTTCAAAGAAATCAAAGCTACCAGTAGCTACATAAAATGCTCTAATCACTATGGATTAAAGATTGTTCTTTTTGTCCTTCATTTTCAAAGAGGACCATGACAGCAGGACATGACTTGCAGTTGACTTTAATTTGAATGAGGGAGAGCTGTGCAAGGTCAGCAGCCTCAGTTTCTCCTCCGGAGCCATGTGGGTGCAGTGACCAGATATTCATCAGGATGGTTGAAGATGGCCCAAGATGCAATGGGAGACTCTGGCCCTTTTAGGTTAAAGCCTTTTCAGGTTCTCTCTTTGAGTGAGAGTAACATCCACTCAGTGAATAGGTCTCTTAAAGAAGTGAGTCCAGGGATGGCCCCTTTAAATAAAAAAATAATCAAAGTGGGAGGGAAGACCCTCAGGGTTGCCAGTGAAAAGAGAAAGAGTTACCATTAACATTCACTGAGCCAGGAGGGCCCAAAATATAACCATTAAGTTCTGCTTGGGCAGGGACCTATTGTGTTCCAATCTATGAGCTCCAGAGTGAAATGGGAGGAAGGGAGGGAGGGAGGGAGGGAAGAAGGAAGGAAGGGAGGGAGGAAGGGAGGGAGAGAGATGATCTCTGAGGATCTCTCTCAGGAGTGAAGTCTCTTCAAGAGGTTAATTGTTTCTTGTCTGGTTGAAACATTTGCAGCAGGTTGACCTTGAAGAAAAAATGTTTTGACATATTCTGTACTTTCCCTGTCTACTCCCTATATTTTCCCAATTTTAGACACATAGAGGAATAACACCTCTCCCCACCTCCTTTTTGGGGGGGCTAATGTGTAAAAACTGTCTTTGTTCTCTGTTGCTGGGGTAGATTACCTCAAATATATTGTACCCTCAGGGCTTGCACCAATGAGCTCTGAGGAAGGGGGCTAGGGAGGGGGGATTGTGGTTAGGGTCTTTTTTTCTTTCTTTCTTCTCTCCCTCTCCTCTCCAAAGGAACATGAGTTTTGATGTCCAAAAGCTACCCAATTAACTTAGGGTTTACTAGTTAGATTTCTTCCTTCCTTCCTTCCTTCCTTCCTTCCTTCCTTCCTTCCTTCCTTCCTTCCCTCCCTCCTTCCCTCCTTCCCTCCTTCCTTCCTTCCTTCCATCTTCCTTCCTTCCTTTTCTCAAACACCAAACCTTAAACCCATTTCACTCTGGAGCTCATAGATTGGACCACAATAAGTCCCTGCCCAAGTAGAACTTAATGGTTAAATTCTGGGCCCTCCTGACTCAGAGTGAATGTCAATGGTAACTGTTTCTCTTTTTACTGGAAACCCTGAGGGTCTTCCCTCCCAAGTTTGATTTTTTTTTTTTTATTGAAAGGCGCCATCCCTTGATTCACTTCTTTAAGAGATCTATTCACTGAATGGATGTTACTCTCACTCAAAGTCAGAACCTGAAAAGGCCTTAGGGATTAAAGAAATGCAAATTAAAACAACTCTGAGGTACCACCTCACACCTATCAGATTGACTAACAAGACAGAAAAGGAAAATATCAAACCCTAGAGTACATGTAGAAAAAAAAAGGTCACTTATGTATTATTGTAGAGTTGTGAAATGGTCTGACCATTCTGGAGAACAATTTGGAACTATGCCCAAAGGGCTATAAAACTGTGCATACCCTTTGGTTCAGCAATACCACCACAAGGTCTGTATCCCAAAGATATTTTTTTAAATCTTTTAAAAATTAATTAACAATTCTTTAGTTTTTAACATTTACTTCCATAAGATTTTGCATTTTGATTTTTCTCCTCCACCCTCTCCTTCCCCTTCCCAAGATGGCATGCAATCTGATATAGGCTCTACTTACACATTCATATTAAACATATTTTTCACATTAGTCATGATATAAAGAAGAATTACAACTAATGAGAGGAACCACAAGAAAAAGAAACAAAACAACAAAAGAAAAGGAGAGCAAATAGTTGCTTCCATCTGCATTCAGACTCCTAAGTTCTTTCTCTGAATGTGGATAGCATTTTCCATCATTAGTCTTTTGGAGTTATCTTAGCTCCTTGCATGACTGAGAAGGGTTGTCTGTCAAGGTCAGTCATCACACAATGTGGCTGTTACTGTGTACAATTTTCTCCTGGTTCTGCTCATTTCACTCTGTATCAGTTCATGTTAAGTCTTTCCAGGTTTTTTTGAAGTCTGCCTGCTCATCATTTCTTATAGTGCAATAGTATTCCATTCCATTCACTGTGCCACAATGTGTTCAGTCATTCTCCAATTGATGGATATCCCCTCAATTTCCAGTTCTTGGCCACCACAAAAAGAGCTGCTATAAATATTTTTGTACATGCAGGTCCTTTTCCTGTTTTTATGATCTCCAAAGAGATTTTTTGAAAAGGGGAAAAGGACTTATTTGTATTTTTAAAAAATACTCTTAGCAGCCCTTTTTATGGTGGTAAAGAACTGGAAATTGAGGGAATACCTATCAATTGGGAAATGAATGAAAAAATTATGGTATGTCATTAAGATAAAGTATTACTGTTCTGTAAGCACGAATGAGCAGGATGGTTTCAGAAAGCTGGGAAGACTTATATGAACTGATGTCAAATAAAGAGAGCATAACCAGAAGAACATTGTACATAGTAACAGCAATTTTGTAACAATGATCAACTGTGAAAAACTTAGATATTGTGATCAATACAATGATCCAAGACAATTCCAAAGGATCCATGATGGAAAAAAATGCTATGCACCCCCAGAGAGAGAACTGATGAACACTGACTGCAGATTAAAGTATATTTTCACTTAGTTTTTCTTGCTTTTCCTTTCTTTCTTCTTTTCTTCCTTCCTTCCTTCCTTTTTATTCCAAACATGACTGATATGAAAATGCTTTGTAAGACTTCACATGCATAATTGACATTACATTCTTGCCTTCTTAATGGTTTGGGGAGTAGTGGGAGAAAATTTGCCACTCAAAATTTTAAAAGAGGAATATTAAAAATTAATGCTTGCTTTTTAAAAAAGAAATTATTGGTAACTTTGGTGAGAGCAGTTTCAGTGGAATGATGAGGTCAAAAGCTAGACTATAAGAGGTTAAGAGAGGGAGCAGAGAAAAAATGGAGGCACTGATTGTAGATAGCCTTTTCAAAGAGTTTTGCCACAAAAGGCAGAAGAGATCTAGGACAATAGTGAGGAAGAAAGGATCTAATGATGTTTTTTTCCAGATAGAAGAGACATGGGCATGATTGGAGATAATAGAGGAGACAGTAGACAGGGAGAGATCAAAGGTAGTAGAGTCAGGATAGCAGAGAGAGCAATTATGAGAGAAAATGGGATAGAAGAGAGCACTTATACAGGTAGAGGGGTTAGCCATGGGCTACCTCTTTGTGTAAGACACGGACAAAAGAGGAGAATATGGCAGGAGGCATCTGAGTGATGAGATGAGGAAGGAGGGAGAACAGGAAGCTCACATTTAAGAGCCTTGATTTTTTTTTCTGTAAAAAAGGAGGCAAAGTTCTCAGCTGAGAAGGTGGGGGGAGTGGGAGTCATGAGAAGTTTAAGTAGGGATGAAAAGGTTTGGAAGAACCAGTATGGAGAGTAGAATAGAGAATTAATAAGACAGGTGGTGCAGTAGATAGAGCACTGGGCTTGAATTCTTCTTGAGTTCAAATATGGCCTTAGACACTTACTAGTTGTGTGACCTTGAGCAAGCCACTTAACTCTGTTTGCCTTAGTTTCCTCACTTTAAAATTGAGCTGGAGAAGGAAATGGCAAATCAATTCAATATATTTGTCAAGAAAACCTTAAATTGAGTCACAAAGAGTCAGACACAACTGAGACAACACAACAAGAACAAAAATAAAATTGCCTAGAAGCAATGGTGGTCCCATTGAGATTGTAAAACAAATTTGTAGTGGATCCTATCAAAATGTTGCAGGATTTTCTCCACCTTTATTCAGCAGTACATGTATAGGAGCAAAGCTGGCAAGTGATGGGAATGATCCAAGGCTAAAGCTTGGCAAAATGTTGTCAATAACATGATAAGGGCCCAGGGATTCAAGAGAAGAAGAAAACATTGGGATCACCAAAGGGTTAAGATGGGGAAAATAGAATGTGGCTAGTGCAGGGGCTATGGTCTAGAGAAAACTAAGGAGTGGAGGGATTAGAGGCTGTAGTATAAACAAACAATAGGGTTTTGTAAAGGAAAGCAAAGGGAGAGATAAAAAATCAATACGTTATGATCGGATTATAGGATCTTACAATTTTTGAACACTGAAGTGGTGAGTGAGAGCAAGATCAAGGGTATGACCATCTTTATGTGTGGCTGACTTGGGGTGGAGGAGCAGGTCACGGGAAGTGAGTAGGTTGAGGAACTGAGAATTTGAAAGAGTCTCTCTCTCGTGTGTGTGTGTGTGTGTGTGTGTGTGTGTGTGTCTCCCCCAGCATAAGGGCAGGAGTTGGGGAAGAAAGAAAAATTGTGAAGCAGGTACTGAACTCATGTCACCTGGAAGTCTGTAAACAGTTACCAGGAATTTGATTGGGTAGTAGATATAAATTGTATGAATCATAAAGGAGAAGTTACAGAGTGACAGAGGTAGAAGGAATATTCCGACTCACCTAACTCAACTAGTGAGCCAAGAAGTATTAGTGACGGTGCAGCCACTATTAGAAAGTGGGGCCAAGGAGTCTGTATCATTAGCAGGGATCCAGGTTTCAATGATTGCCAAAAGACAGAGTGGGAGATGAAAAGATTTAGGGAAAGGAAGATTTTTTTGCCTATGGAACAGACGTTTCAGAAGGCACAGTGGAAAGGAAAGGGTGGGGTTTAGTTGGGACTTCAGGATGGGAAGGCTGAGAGGGACCAGAATAAAAAATTGGGTGGTGGGGGGTAGGAAACAGGGTTTGGATAATGGCCTACAGGGATTCAGAATGTCACAGAGATATGTCACTGGTTATGACTAAGTATGAATGTTCATCACTGAGTTGAAGGCACTACTCTCCTTTCCCTGGGAAGGCAAGAGATAAGTACAGCACAGAAGGTGCATAGTAAGGTATAGTGTTAATGTAAAGTTAATGGTGGGTAGGGGGAAGAGTTAAAGATCTAACTCACCCATTAATAGACCTTAATACCTTTTGTTAATTTCTATTGAGGTACTGGGTCAGAGGGTCTTGCCCTCTGGCTCTGAAAAGTACTAAATACTCTGAGGTAAGGTTTACTTTGGGGCTTACTCATTGGAAGTGTTTTTTTGGCCAGACTGGACTCTGAATAGCTGCTAAGGAGCACCCCCCCCCCATGCCCCCCAGCTTTGAAAACTCAGATATTGTTGCTTCTCTCTCTGGTAACTATTTATCTATGTAATGGTCAGATCTGTCTGTTGATCTGTGATGTATGTACTGCTTATGGTCAGACAGTTGGAAACCCTGTCTGTTGGTCTTTATTTCTCTGCTTGTATTTTCTCTTTTGGGATATGTGTTTGATAAAAGTGATTGTTGACTCCTCAAAAGCTGATTTGCTTTTAGAAAAGCAGATCTAAGAACCTGTGCAGCAGGCCCTGCTGTATATGACAGGGTCCTTGCTGTTACATAAGGTCAGATGGGTGACCCTATTTCACTAGTCATCTTCACTCTGAAGGACGGAGATTGAGCACAGGATTTAGCACAAAGTCTAACCTGTACAGTAGAAGATGGAAACCCTGTTCCCCACTAATCATATCCTCCTCATCATCTTCTTCTTCTTCTTCCTAAAGATGGAAAGCTTGAGGCCAAAGGGAAGGTTGCTTCTTTTTCCACCAGAGGCTTTCCCCATGGAGGGAAGGAGAACCACTGCGCAACACGAGGTGGCAGTTACCTTGCTGGCACAGATTAAAGTCTTGTTCATTGAGTCTCTAGCAGCCTTCCGTTAGGGGGCACATACAGCAGGAAATGGAATATGCACACTTAGAGAAAGGTCTCCATCCTCTTGTCACCTAAGACTGGAGATTACCTGGGCCCAGAAAGATGTAGAAATCCCCCCCAGCAGGAGGAAGTGATAATTGGTTCTCATGACTAACAGTCTTCCTCCAGGGGACACCTGCAGCCAATGGAAGGCCCATGATCAGAGAAAAGTCTTGCTCCTCTTGATTGTATCTATGACGCAGAAGATAAATGCTATCTGTAGCACACAGAGATTTAGAAACTTGTCCCAGGTCACATAGTTAATAAAGATCAGAAGCAGGATTTGAAAGCAGGCCATATCAAGGTAATGGAATACCAATGCAATATAAGAAAAGACAGGTATAAAGTACTCAGAGAAATTAAGTACCTAATAGTTAGCATTTACATGGCATTTTAAGGTTTGCAAAGTATTTTTCCATATAGTAAGTCATTTGATCTTCACAACAACCCTGTGTGGAAAGAGCAGTTATTATCACCATTTTACAGATGAGGAAACTGAAGCATAAAGAAGCTAAATGACTTGCCCACTATCATACAGCTAGGAATTGTCTGAAGTCAGATTTTAACTCAGCTTTTCCTGATTCCACTGCATTCAACCAGTTATTCAAACCAATTATTTGGTTAATTAATTAATTAATCAATCGATATGATTTTCTTCAAATATAGGTCTGACCATGTCATACCTCTTATTCAATAAACTCCAGTGGCTCCCTATTATTTCCAGGATGAAACACAAAAAACTCTGTTTGACATTCAAAGCCCTTCATAACCTAGCCCCCTCTTAGCTTTCCAGTATTTTTACTTCTTAATCTCCACTTCATACTCTTTGATCTGGTGACACTGGCCTACTGGTTATTCCATGAAGAAGACATTCCATTTCATAGCTCTGGATATTTTCTCTGGCTGTCCCTCATGCCTGGAACACTCCCTCTTCTGGTCCACCTACTGCCCTTCCTAGTTTTTTTAAGTCCTAAGTAAAATTCAATATTTTACTGGAAGCCTTTCCCAACTTCTCAATTCTTATTCCTTCTCTGTCTTAATTACTTTCTATCTATCTCGAATATAGCTTATTTGTATGTATTTATTTGCTTGTTGTCTCCCCCATAAGATGGTAAGCTTTTGCCTCTTTTTGTATTCCCAGCACTTAGCACAGTGCCTGACATATAGTAGGCACTTAATAAATGATTATTGATCGATTTATTGATTATTCACTCTGGCATCTCAACTTGGGAAGTCTTGTAAGAACTGTTGCAGAAGAGTCCCAAAGAAGAGATATGAGAAACCATTTCTACACCACTCCTTTGCAGTGGTGAGAAGGCAATGAGTGTGGAACATTGCACATATTTTCAGACTTTTTTAGTGTATTGGTTGGTTTTGCTTACTTTTCTTCTTCTTTTTCCTTACTTTTCTCTTAAAAAAATATGACTTGTTTGATCCAGCAATACCATTTTAAGTTCTGTGTCCCAAAGAGATCATAAAAATGGGAAAAGGACCTACGTGTACAAAAATATATGTAGCATCTCTTTTCTGTGGTGACCAAGAACTGGAAATTGAGAGGATATCTATCAATTGGGAAATGACTGAACAAGTTGTGGTGTGTAAATGTAATAGAATACTATTGTTCCGTTAAGAATGATGAGCAGGCAGACTTCAGAAAAACCTGGAAAAACCTGCACAAACTGATGCTGAGTGAAGAGAACACAAGCAAGAAAACACCGTACGTAGTAATAGCAACATCGTATGGTGGCAAACTTTGCTAGACTTCGCTCTTCTCAGCAATACAATGATCCAATACAATTCCAAAAGACTCATAGTAGAAAATGCTAACCACATCCAAAGAAAAAACTACGGTATCTGAATGCAGATCAAAACATTCTAGTTTTCATTTTTTTGTTGCTTTTTTTCTTTCTTGTGATTTTTCCCTTTGGTTCTAATTCTTCTTTACAACATAACTAGTGTGGAAATATGTTTAATATGATTGGACATGTATGGCCTATATCAGATTGCATTCCATTTTGGGGAAAGGGGAGGGAAAGGAGGGGAAGAAAATTTAAAACTCAAAATCATAAAAATGTATGTTGAAAACTAAAAATAAATAAATATTTTTAAAAAATAAAAAATATGATTTGTTATGTAGTTTGATTCTCAGGAAAGGGGAGGGGAGGAATACTGAGAGAAATTCCGTTGATGTAAAAAAAAAATACAAAAAAATCCATAAAATTCCATTTGTTAAAAGAAAAAGAATGAATACAGGGCAAAGTAAAGATTAGGAGAGCAATTTACATGATGACCATTATGACATGAAGGAAAGCAACATCTGGCCAAAGCAGTGATCCAAATCAGTGGCCAAGTCAGTTCAGTGGACTGATAGTACAGCATAGCCCTTCTTGATAGATTACAGTGGATGATCATTGGTGCACAATGAGGCCAATATTTTCAGACAGGGCCAGTGTGTTCAAACAGAAGATTTGATTTGCCCAAGTGCATGTCTTTGTTACAAGGGGGAGGGTTCTAGTGGAGAAAGGAGGTTCATTAGTGACAGAAATGTTTGGGTTTTTTTTTTTTAAAGATAACACCGAAGCAGACTATTTTCTCTTGTGTTTTGTTTTGGTTTGGTTTGGTTTTTCTCATGGCTTCTCCCATTCATTTTAGTTCTTCTATGCAACATGACCAAGGTGAAAATGTATTTCGTATGTATGTGCAGAACCCATATAAGATTGCATGCTGTCTCAGGGAGGGAGTGGGGAAAGAAAGGGGAGAGAGGGGGAGAAAATCTAAGATTTATGGAAGTGATTGTAGAAAACTGAAAACAAATTAATTAACTAAAAAAGAACAACAATAAAATATTTCCACCCAATATGAAAGAAAGATGCAAAGAAATTGATGCAGAACAAAGTCAGCAAAAGAAAAATATGATATATGTCACCTAAATCATATATTTTTTTAAAGTAATGACTTTATGAGTCCACAGACAGATTTGGAAGAGGACATGCTACCAATGGATTTCTTTTATTCTTTCATTTTCGTATTTCAAGGATCTATGGTTGGATCAGTGTGGCAAATCCCAGTCCATCTACAATTTCATTGTCCTCAAAGAATTTCTGTGAAAAGCTAGGAACAAAGTGAGTGTTCAGCATTTGAGGAACAGCTTAGTCAAATGGTGCATAAGTGGAATACTATTGGACAATCAGGAATGACAAATGGAAAGAAATCAGGGAAACATGGGAAGATTTGGATGAACAGAATCAGCATGAAATAAACAGAACCAGGAAAACAATATACTCAGTGACCACCACAACATAAAAGAACAATACATTCGGAGGCGTTGTGGTGTTCAGTGGAAGGAGTACTGGACTGCATGTCATGGGTTCTAATTCAGACTCTGCCAGTTACTGCCCATGTGACAAATCTCATCACCTCTCTGAGCCTCAGTTCCCTCATTTGTAAAATAAGAACATCACATTAAGTGACCTCTAGCATACCTTTCAGCTTAAACCTATGATTATGTAAACTAAAAGAAAGTCAGATTCCGAGTAATTGCAGCAGGCAATATTGGTTCCAGAGAAATGATGATAAAACAAAGATGATTTTTACATTCAGAGTGTGTTCTCTTCTCAGTTTCTCTTTTCAGAAGGTCTGTCCTCCTTCAAGGCTCATCTCAAGTACTGCCTTCTCCAGGAAGCTCTCTCATGATTATTAGGGCTCTGTCCTTTAGACTACCTTGAATTCATTTATTTGTGAGCATGCTGTATTCCCTCAGCAGAATGGAATCTCCTTAAGAATAGGAACTGTTTCCTTTTTTTTTGTCATTTTAGCCATGGTGCCTTGCACTGAGAAGGTACTTAATACGTGTTTGCTGAATTGCTTTAAATGTATGTTATGTGTAAAATGGAGATAATAATAACATCTATTACACATGTTTATTGTGCTTGTCAAATGAGAAAACATATAAAGTACTTTGTAAACTTTATACATATGTTATATTTTTATATATTTATATAAATATATATTATATTATATTATATCTTATAACAATAATTTGTTATTTATATAAACTTAAATTAATAATATATAAATATATTTATATTTATTTATATATAAAAATAAATATATTTGTATATAAATGATATAGATAAATGAAAATATTAAAAAATGAAAATAATATAGTAAAATATAATTATTTATATTGTGTTCACCCTTCATTGCCAAAGAAGACCATGCCATCAGAGAGAAAGGATGACCTGACTTGCACTTGACTTTGTTTTGAGTGAGGGAGGGCTGTGCAGGTCACTAGCCTCACTTCTCCTCCAGAGCCATCTGGATCCAGTGACCAGATATTCCTCAGGATGACTGGAGATGACCCAGGATGCACTGGGAGACCTTGGGCCCTTTAGGTCAAGGTCTTTGCAGGTACTCCAGGTGAGGCAATGCCCATTCATTGAATAGGCCTGTTTAAGAAGTAGCCAGGGCATGGCCCCTTTAAGGAGACCAAGAAAAAGAAAGACAACAGGCTGGGTGGGAAACAGCAACAGTTATTATTGATAATCATTGTAAAGCTAGGAGGGTCCAGAGGAGCCCTTAGGCAGGGGCCCATTGGCGTCCCAGCTTCTGTGTGCAGTAAGGTGAAGGTTTGGGGAGAGGACAGGACAGGACAGGAGGAAGGGAAGGAAAGGGAAAGGAAGGGAAGGGGCCAGTAAAACCCCTTTACTATATACTAATATAAATATTATATATATAATAGTGTATGATAATTTCTATATTATTTATATAAACTTAAAATTTATATAATATATAAATAAATATATTTATTTATATTTGAATAAATTATATAAATAAATAAAAATGTAAAAGATAAATAAAAATAATAATATAATAATTTATATACATATACATATAAATGTTAGCTATTATTCCTTGGAGATTCATTCCATATTGGACTTGTCAATATCAAATTGAAGGTATTAAATTTGTTAGTTTCTTATACCGTCCTTCAGAACACGGCTCCATGCCACTTTCTCTACAAAGCCTTCCCTAAATGCCCTTCAAGAGTCCTTCCTCCTCATATCTCTTAGATGCTTCCTACCAGCGCCACTCATTGGAGCCCGAACATTTTCTGTCTCTTGTGTCCAAGTCTTTTCCTTTCAGCCAGACCCTTGAAGGTGGGACCCGTATCTCATCCTGTCTTCCCCAAGCAACTGGCACAGAGTTGAATGCCACATAGTAGGTACTGGGGTCCTACATGGCCTGAAAATTGATCAGAATTAGAATTAAATTGAAGGGCAGGCTCCCAGAAAGGCATTTTGCCAGGGTTCCTCTAGGGGCCAGCTAGCTGTTTCCTCTCAGGAAAGCCTGCTTCACCTCCAAGCATTCCCATTGAGCAGAGAGGGCTGGGAGAGAGGACGTCTGTGCTGGAGCTTTCCTGGAAAACAAACAGAGGGGTCCAGGGACGACTGTTTGCTTGTGCTCTCTGCCCAGCTTTGGTCAGTCCTCCCAAGGAAGCTTATTTGCCTTGACAGAAGTTAAAAGCTATCAGCAATTTTGGCAAGCTCCGTGGCCTGACTTATGAGGGATCCTTCCCTCTGGGCTGTGTTCCTTGGCCCTTAGTCAAGTGAGAGGAACAATGGAGAGGCCCTTTGTCTTTGAAGGGCTGCTTAGAGGGACTGACTGAGCCAATACATTAGAAGTTGGGTTTTGCTTGTTCTACCCCAATATGGGGAGTCCTGGGAAAGGGCTTTGGATCATAGCATGTGACTGGAAGAAACTTGGATCTGAGTTCCCAATTTGTTCCTTATTATCTGTCTGACCTGGGCCAAGTCACTTTCCCTTTCTGGGCCTTAGTTTTCTCCACTGTAAAATAATTGGGCTAGGTTATTACCAATGTCCTTCCAGTTCTAAAATTCTATGATTCTTTGCTCAAAGAACAGCTCTGATTATTACACACCCAAGCTAAAAACCCTTCAGTGGCTGCCTCCTGTCAACTCAATTAACTTCCAACTCCTCAGCCTGGCATTCAAGGTCTTTCATGATCTGGTGCCACTCTCACTTTCCAGACTCATCTCTCATTATTCCCTAACATGTGACATATGCTCCATGGAGCCTGGATTACTCGCTGTCCCCCAAATATGTCCTATGCTTTCCCATGTTTTTCATGTCCCCTTAGCCAAGAAAAATAATAATGACATATTTGCATGGTGTTTTATGACTTTTCAAAGCACCTGTCTCACAGCAATGCAATGAGGTAGGAATGTCCTACCTCCTCAACAGAATGGTACAGTGAGCGTTCTCCTAAAAAGTGAACTATGAATGAGTCAAAAGATGTGGGTTCTATTCTAAGCCCAACTGTTGAGAAGAGAAAGTTCAGTCCTAATCTCTGTAGATCAAGCTATAAGAGTATCTCCCTTTTAGACTTTGGCAATCTTAAAGTTTGAAGGCACAAAGACAAATGTGAGATTTTTGTGTGAAAAAATAAGTGACCCATAGAGGCAACATGCTAACCAGAGGCAAATACTTTCTCAGAGCCTTGTTTCTCAGCTGTTCACTTGCATGAGACCAACAGCAGAAGTCTGAGAATTCTGAATCTCACTCAATAGGAGCAGGAGGAAATGATGATAACCTGAAGCTTGCTTATTTCCTATAGAATTCAGAAACAGACGTTTATCTCCTAGACCATGAGAGGAGCAGTGATACTGAAGAACTAAAGGGCTGCCACCTCCATCTTGAACCCACCCCGAAGAGCAGCTAGAGCAGTCCAGATGTCTTCAGATAACTGTCTTTAGTTAACTAAAGTCTTTAGATAACTGTCCACACTCCTAAGTGGTCAGGTGACCACCCAGGAAGGGAGAGTTTTGGCTGACAGCCAAGCTTCTAGGGTTGTGGAATAGAAATCTGCTATGGACTTTGAAAGCAATAAAAACTTGATAGACAGAAGCCATGTGACATTTGTCAAAAGAATAACGAACTAGAATCAGAAGACCTAGATTTAAATTCCAGCTCTGTAGCCTACGCTAGAGGAGGAAAAGTCACTTCAGAAGAGCATTGAACCAGGAATCAAAACATCTTGTTTCAAAACTCATCTACTTCTGTCACTACTTACCTGACCTTGGGCAAGTCATTTCATCTGACTAAGCCTCAGTTTTCACATCTATAAGGTCTCTTCCACCTTTAACATCTTGCAATTCTATGAAATATTTGCATTTATTGACCCGGAATAGAAACAGAAGCCTCAGTCCCTTAAAACGAAGCTTAGCATCCTAGAATCACAAGGGATTGTTCCAGCTGGCTTGAAGTAATAGATTGCTTATTCCAAGGAAATATCATGCTCTTTGGATCTCTGAGTTTGTCAGGGATACTCAGCTAGTAATAGAGCACTCTTCTAGCAAATCTCCGGATGTTTAGTTTGTCTTAATTGTGGCTCTCCACTTTGGGGGCTCTGGTTGTCATAAAAAAAGAGCTTTGCAAATCTCAAAGCACTATGAAAATTCTAGATAATATTAAAGAATCTGAAATCAAAAGAGCATAGAATTAGAAGGGACCTCAGAAAGCATCTAATCCAACCCTATCATGTTCCCATAGAGGAAAACGAAGTCCAGGGAAAGTTTAGGGACTTGTCAAAGGTCACATAGATAGTAAATTTCAGAGGTGATTGTTGAATAGTAATACTCTGATTCCAGAGCCAGCATTTTTTCCCTGTCCCACCTGTTTCCCTTCTTGTACCATCAAAGATCATTATCTCCCCCAACACTGACTCTGTGGTCTCAGTTACTACTGCTGAAAATTCATTGTCCCATGACCAACCTGGTGATGAGCCCTGTCTAGCTTTTCTAGGCAAGTCTTTAAATACCAGGTAGACAGTCCAATTCTGAGCCCTTTTTGAAGCCTTCCAGCGTCCACAAGCATGAACTTAGGGTCCCATCCTCACCACAGTGAGACATCAGAGGAGTATTTAAATGGAGCTATGGAAGAGGAGGGCAGGAATAAAAGATGAGGCACAATACAATGTATGCATAGAGAGGTCAAGGTAATCCTCATTTCATATACAGTTGAAAATTCAGGTCCCTCATTTACTAGCTAAATAGCTTTAGGTAAGTCACTTCACTCTTTTGAGCCTCAGTTTCTTTATCTGTAAAATAGGAAAATGAATATGAGGCAGAAAGGCTTTGAGTAAACTACCTTTCTTTGCAAATGTCACTTTGTCTTCCCTTTCCTACCTGTTTCTTCAGCTTATTCACTGAATGGACATTACCTTACGAAAATGAGAACTTATAAAGACTTCAGCCTAAAAGGGTCTCCCATTGCATCCTGGGCCATCTCTTGATAAATATCTGGTCACTGAACCCAGATGGCCCTGGAGGAGAAAGTGAGGCTGGTGACCTTGTACAGCCCTTCCTCACTCAAATCAAAGTCAACTGCAAGTCATGTCATGATTTCCCTGATGTCATGTTCCTCTTTGAGAATGAAGGACAAACACAGTCAGCTGTTTCTTCACTCTAAGCTTTATTTCTCCTTGGAGAATCATCAGATCTGTCCCCCAAGAAAGGATTGCTGTCATCATGGAAGAACTAATGGAAGGATCATAGGTTTAGAGCTTAATAAGATCTCAGAGGTCTGGCCAATCCCATCATTTCACAATCTGGAGAAGCAAGAGTCTGAGAATTTAAGTGACTTGCCCAAAGTCACATAAGTGGAAAGCAGGCAAAATAGGATTTGCATCCAGATCTTTTGACTTAATAACTAAATTTATATTTTAAATATAAATAACTAAATAGATAAATCTATATTTTAAGTTTTGTAAAGCATATAAAAAGTAATGGATCTGGAGTCAGAAAGACCTTGAGTTCACACCTGGCCTCAGACTCTCCCTAGCTGTGTAACCCTGGACAAGTTTCTTAACCTCCATCTGCCTCAGTTTCCCATCTGGAAAATGATAATATCAACTCTCTCCCAGTGCTTATTGAAGGTAAAGGACAGTAATATTTGTAAAAAACGTTTTGTAAACTTGGAAGTAGCATATAAATGCTTGTTATTATTATTTTACCTGGTCCTCACAGCAATACCGTGATGGAGGTGCTATCCATTATCCTCACTGTACAGAGGAGGAAACTGAAGATGAGAGGAGTTTTTAAATGCTAGAGGAGTCTGAGCTCGTCAGATCCAGGGTTCTAGTCATGATTTCACTGAACTGACTACAAACTCAGCTCTCTTTCCACAATACTAAGCTTCAAGAAGAGGTTTTTGGGTCCCCTGAAACCCTATGAAATAACACGCATTGCCTATTCCATCCTTGAGTGAAGCCAGTCCTAGGGGGTAAGGCACTGAAAGCCCCTATTAAAATGCAAATGTCACTTGGGAGGGAGGACGTCTTCATTCAATACTTTGTACAAGGTCCTAAACTGGGGGGAGTGGAGGGGGGAAGGAAGGATACAATGAACAAGAATTAGTGGGACTTTCCCTAGGCACAAAGTGTCCTGTGCTCGCTCCTTGGGAGGGAGGCTTCTGAACTGTGACTCCCAGCATTGTTCCAACTGAGTAAATACTCTGCCTCCTACCACTGCCACCCTGGGGCTACCCCTTTTCAAGTTGTTGTGCTTTTCAGATACATTTTAACCCAAGACATGGCAACTATATATAGTTACTGAAATGAAAATCATCTGTGCTATCATCATGACTGACTCTAATGTTACAGAAGGGGAAATGGAGGCAGGCCCCAAAAGAGGAAGCTTATAGAGAGACATTGGTAGAACAGAGGTTTCCCAACTCCCAAGTACCCTTTTTTCCCCTTGGGATTTTGGGAAGGAGCTCTAATAGACCAGAGGAACCACAGGGGCCTCTGTTCCCTTAAGATATTGCCTTGCTAGGTAATGATAATGATGACGTAATGATAACAGTAAGTAGCAATTATTTAGCACTTTAAGGTCTGTAAAGTGCTTAACAAACATTTCATTTTAAGAGGCAGGCGCTATTATCGCCCCCATTTTACAGATGAGGTAGAGGTTAAAATGATCTGTCCAGATTCATTCATCTAGTAAGTGTCTGAGCTCTGATGGTTTTGAACTCGGATCTTTCTGAGGACAGGCCTCTCCTCACCACTGTCTCTCCCTCTGCCCAGATCAAGGCCAAGGTCAAGGAGGTTCAGGCTAGAGACACAAACAGACTGTATGGTGGAAAGATTAGTGTTTGTGTTTTTCTGAACAGCTCCTGCACAGGGCCTGGTTTGAATTAAAGGCATGGCAAAGCCTCTCTGGCCCAGGAAGCTGGGCTTAGGCCCAAGCCACGGGCTGTGTGATCAGTGTGAAAAATCCCAGTAATTTCTGTAACCCTGATAGGAAACAATGGTGCCCGGGAGCTGGAGCAAACTTTGCTGGTGGAAAATTCCTACTGAAAGAGAAAGATTTTCTTTCAGACTTGGAAGGCAAGGCTGGATGGGAAGGGAAGGGATGTTATGTAAGGTTATTGTTCCCCAAGCCAAGGTCTGCCCAAGCCCTTGCATAAAAAGCAGGCAGGGGAGTAGTGGAGTCTCTGAGTGTTTCAAGGTGAAGGGGCTGAGAAACTGGTAACAGTTTCAGAAGACAGCTCCTGCTTCCTCAGCAGGGCCCAACTCTGGTCAGGATCACTTCTAGCTTGCTGTAACTGTCTCAACTCAGTGTCCATCTTTCTCCAGATGGGGTCAGAAAAGTCTAGACTAAGAATGAAGAGTGAAAGAGGGGAATGCATAAGAGGAACATGCTCATGAGAACAGGCAAGTCCCAAACCTGGGATCTGTTCACTCATGTTCACCCCTGCCCACGAACATACCTTGGGCTGAGAACATAGTCAGGCCACCTCCTTCTCTACCACTCACTAACTGTGTCTTGGCCAAGTTTCTTAAACCCCTCTGATTGCTTCTTTGAAATGAGATTAGAAATACTTTTCTTTGCCCAAAGGCAGGGTACTGGACCAAATGACCTCTTGGGGTTCCTTCTGCATCTAAGAACCTAGATGCAGGTTCATCCTATGACCTAGAAATACCAGGAAAGAATTGTCTGACTTTTGCTGGGTAGCTTGTGGAGATAACCCACACACTTCTCCAAAAACGTTTGATAACAGACAACAGACAACAGTCAAAAGGAAGCAGAGACCAGGTCAAAGCAAGGTGGGGTCCGCAACCTGGCAGAGACATAACAGTCCGGGATGTCAGTGAGATGCTCTGTTATTCTACTTACTGTCTTTGTGACTTCCCAGGTACTGTTCCCCTATGTTTTATCTCCTCTATTAGAATACGAGCTCTTTAGGGACAGGAACTATTTCGATTTTATATTTGCGTGCTTGGCAGTGTTTGGCACATAGCAAGCTATAAAATGCTTTTCATTCATTCATTCGCTCACTTGCTTATTTGAAGACCTCTAAAGCCAAAAGGCAAAGCAAGAAACTGTAGTATAGTGGAAAGTCCTAAACTTGGAGTCAGGAGAGTGGAATGCCAGTGCTATAACTATTAGGCATGGAACTGTGGACAGTCAGTCACTTCAACTTCAGATTCTTCATCAGTAAAATGGGGATAACAATAACTGCTATTTCTAAACTCACCAGGGAGTGGTATTAAATGAGATCAAGCACTTTTATAAAGATTAAAGCACTAAAGTGTCAAACATTAATAATCCTGCCCTGCCTACTCCCACAGGGTCTTTGAGAGGATTAAATATTTCATTTTGTAAACTATTAAATGATTTGAAAAATGTAACACTGTATATTACATGCAAAAATGAACACCAAGGCAAGCCCTTAGGAGTCTGAGAAGACAATGGGAAAAAAAAAAAAAACCACATCATGACCAGGGCTTATGAAGATGGGATGAATCATAGATCTGGTCAGACAGTTGGGAAAAATGAACATGGAAGAACACAAGATGACCTGAGGCAATGTTCTGGCTCAGAGGAGAGATTCTCACAGCCCTTCACAGGCCAGGAGCTGGTTGCAGGACATGAGTAGTCCTGAGCCCAGAGGTGAGATGGGGTAAGTAAGTACACCTGGCTAGAATGGAGTGAGAGGGTAGCAGCTGATGACAGATCCTCACAACCTCCTAGGTCAAGACTAATTACAGTATCTGTTGTTTTCCTGTTTCAGTCAGCTCTGCAGACTCAGTAGCAAGACCCTCCGTATACAAACACACTGGCCTTCCATCCTTCTGTATTCATTTCTTTGATTCCACCAGTCACTGCTCAGTTAACATCTGCTATTGCCAAGTCCCAATTCCCAACTCCACACCACTATTATTGAGGTTTACGGATGTGCTGGGGACCCCAAAATACTGACATGTCAGGTCCTGCTCTAATGAATTCGACTCAAGCTTTCTTAAAGCCAAAGAAAAACAAAGTTTATTGAAGATTCACCATAGTGGGTTGACTCTTAAGGAGCCTAAGCATTTGTAATGCTTGTGTTCACAAGCAGGCCAGACAGAATCTCAGCTAGACAGTCTAAACTGGATTGAATCTGAGAGCTTTCATGGAGGTGAGATGGAACTTAAATATGGAAAAAGACTGTAGGAGGGATCTGGGGGTGGTCTGGTAATCTAGGGTGATGGGAGGAGGGGTTTAGGAAGGATCTTGAGGAGAAGTCCAAGGAGGACCTCAATGAGACTGGGGTGACTGGTCATGGGTTGCAAACAGCTGGAGACAATCAGGAGATATCAGACAATGGAGGGATTGGGTCCGAGGTAGGTGGGGCAATCCAGAGGTCTAGATGAGAATGGCCTGTACCCTGGGGTGAACACAGATAGACTCTAGAGAGGATCTTGATGGGTGTGGTCAGCAGCCTGGGGAATGGGATTTTGAGGGGATCAAGGGTGGGGAGTGCAATAGAGACCTGGGCATGGTGATAACAAAAAGCCCATGGGCTTCAGGAAACTGCCTGAACAAATGGGAAAATTAGATTTAAGTAAGAAAGGCCAGATTAAGTGGAAAGATTCAAGGGGAGTTCAGGGAGTTTCCCAGAGTCTGAACCCCATCACTACCATCACCACTATCTCCACCTCCCCCAAGGCAGGGGGAGGAGGATGAATTCTTTGCCTTCCTTCCCATTCCAGCAACCCATATCACTCACTTGTATAAGACCCAGCTCAAAATTTACCATGATCAGGAAACTCTCCAAATATTTAGTTATTAACCAGGTGCCTACTTTGCATTAGGCATCATACTAAATTCCGGAGTTAGAAAGACAAAACATTGCTAGCGTTTCCACAGTACTTTAAGATTTGTGAAGCACTTTACATGTATGATCTCAGTCCTTGGAGGTAGGTATATTTCACAAATGAGAAAACTGAGGCAGACAGAGCATTTGTGACTTGTGTAGGGTCACACAGCAAGTATCTTTGTACGCAGGTTATACTGACTCTAGCACTCTAACCACCACATCACCTACCTGCTGGATGTAGAAAAACATTGGATTTGGAGTCAGGAAGCCCTGAGTTCAAATTCTGTCTCAGACACTGAGTGACTCTAGCAAAATTATTTAACCTCTTCAGGCCTCGAATTCTTCATTTGTAAAATGGAGAGACAAGGGCTTAATAATAAAATAGCATTAAATAGTGCTTTAAAGTTTGCGAAGTATTTCACATCTGTTATCTGACGATGACCTCTGAGGTCCCTTGCAGCTCTAAATCTCTGTGAAGTAGCTAGCAGAAGTACCATCATTCTCCTTTTACAGCCGAAGGAGCTGAGGTTTAGAGATGTCTCACAGGAAGTCAGTGAATTTGAACCCAGGTTCCACTGCCTCCATGGCCAGGGCTCGTCTCATCACACCACTGGCCTCCTGGTCTAAAGTAGCAGTGTTCACACCTAGATTTCCTGATATTTCTGTTCCACCACACTGACATTAAGTCCCAGCCACTGAGAACCTTATGGAGGGCTGTAACACACCCACAAATAATAAGACACAAGTGAGATACAAGTCTGATATAATGTGATAAGGACAAGGGGACCTTGGAGGGACAGGACTCACTTGGCTCAGGATCACCTTCCTGGATTAATCCCACTCAGATCTGAAGGCTAGATAAGACTATTAAACTCCCCTGGTTCCCTTTAATTTGCAGGATCAAATAGAAAATCCGATTTGGCTTTTAAAGCCCCCCTTAGCGTGGCACCTGCTTATGTTTCCAGTCTTGTTACACCTTCCTCCCCTCCATGAACTCTGTGATCCAGGGACCCTGGGGCCTCACTGTCCTTTAGACAACACACTCTATCTCCTGCTGACTATGGATGTTCTCATTGGCTGTCCCTCATTCCTGGAACTCTCCCTTGGCGTCTCTATCTCCTGACATCTGCTGACTTCTGTCAAATCTCAGCTAAAGTCCCAGCTTCCACTAGAAGCATTTCCCAATCCTCCTTAATCTTAGTGTCTTGTCTTTGAGATCATCTTCAATTCATTCTGTCTATATCTTATTAGCACATAGTCATTTGCATGTTGTCTCCCATTAGAATGTGAGCTTCTTGAGATCCAGAATTGCATTGTTGTTTTGGTTTTTTTGCCTTTTGGAGGGGGAGGGTATTTCTAGTGTTTAGCACAGTGCCTAGTAAACAGTTGGCATAACATAAATGCTCATTGACTTACTTTCCCTGAGGAATCTCAGCACTGTTGTCCCCCATTAATATTACTGAATACTTGCTAACATATCGCTCTTAATTCTCAAGTCAAATGTGTTTTGTGTTCTGTCTTTCCCCCTATCCCCCACTGGGACCATGGCATCTTCCTCAGAGCTGACAAGCTGAGTCTTCTTCCCTTTTTTGGGGGAGAAAGTCTTTTGAACTTGACACTGCTTGGCCCCAGTTGTTGGCTAGTGACTAAGGGCAGAGTCTTCCTCCTTCTGCATTCCCTGGAGGCTTCACTTGGATGGGGAGTCTATTTCCCAGGTCAATGCCTTCAGCATCTCCACACCTGGCTTCTGTATAGGTAATTGTCTGAGTCTTCACCTGCTCTTCACATGGGGCTTTCCTGGTTTCTCCAGCCTGCCTGAGCTTGCCACACAAAAGCTAGACTGTGATCAGTGAGTAGGCTAGGAGGAAATGAAGGAGTAAGCTGGTTCACCTGTCTCTGTGTCCCTTCATGCCCTATATTATTCTTTTAAAACATATAACAAACAGAAAAATCAGAAGAAGATTCCTAAAATGAACCCAGCCAAGTCCCCTACAGCCATCCTAGCCAGGCTTAACCTGACAGGAGAGCCCAAAGAGCTCTCCACCCATGTCTTCCTTCCCCTCACCACCTCCTCCCCGTGGGCAGAACTGGGAGACAGGACAAGCCCCAGCTGGGGAAAGATAGGAGGAGGCAGGGGCTCTGAGCCAAGAAATTTACCTCCCACGCCTGCACATACGTGTACATGTTGTGGAGGGAGAAAAAACCAAAACAAAACAAAACCCTAGAATGATAGTCAGAAGACCCAGGTTCATTCACTAATTCATTGTGTGACCCTGGGCAAGTCGCTTCCTTTCTCTAGGCACCAATTTCCTTCTCCATTACTGCCACAGTGAATATTTCTACCTTCCTGGTTCAGCCTGTCTTCTTTGATGTCCTAATGGAAAAGTTCCATTTAATTCAACCAATATTTATTAAGCACCTACCACATGCCAGAGCCTGTGTGTTATGCTTTTTTTTATTACAAACTAGAAAATCACCAATATAAACATTTCCAAAAGCAAAGAACAGAAAATGAGGTTTGTATATGAAACTATAAATCTATTACATATGATTTTGCTGCCTTGTGACCTTTGGCAAATCTCTTATTTTTGGGCCTCAGTTTGCTCATCTGTAAAATGAGGGAGTTAGACTTGACCTTCCAAATCTGACTCTGTGAAACTATAAGCATGTTTGCCATGTATTGTGTTAAAACATTCTCTGTGTGGTCCAGCCATTTAGTTAATCTAGTAAAGTTGCTGCTGCTTGTCCTTCATTCCTGAAGAGGACCCTGACATCAGCTGCGTGATACCATGACATGCAAGTGAATGGATTTAAGTGAGAAACGATGGTGCAAAGTCACCAGCCTTACTTTCTCTTCTGGAGCTATCTGGATCTGATGGGGTTCAAACTCTGGGAGCCTCCTTGAGCTCCCCTTGAGTCTTCCCACTTAATCTGGCCTTTCCTACTCAAATCTAATCTTCCTATTTGTTCCTGCAGTCTCTGGAAGCCCTTGGGATTTTCGTTATCACTGTGCCCAGGTCTCTGTTGCACTCCCTGCCCTTGATCCCATCAAAATCCCATTCTCCAGGCTGCTGACCACTCCCACCAAGATCCTGCCTAGAGTCTACCTGTATTCACCCCAGGGTAGCAGTCATTCCCATACTGCCCCTATCAAGACCATCCCTGGGGCCCCAGATTAGTTGGTGGCACCTGGATTCTTCCCTCAGTCTTTGTTGTGTTTGATTTCCATCTCGCCTCCACGAAGGCGCTCACATTCAGTCCAGCTCAGACTCTGTCTAGCTGAGATTCTATCTGGTCAGCTTGTGAATACAAGCGTTACAAATGCTTAGGTTCCTTAAGAGTCAACCCAATATGGCGAATCTTTAATAATCTTTGTTTTTCTTTGACTTTAAGAGGCTTGAGTAGAATTCATTCAAGCAGGACCCAGCATGTTGGTATTTTGGGGTCCCAGCACCCCTGAACCTCAAGAAGTCCAGTGGCCAGAAGTGGATCAGGAAAACTGAAGATGGGCCAGAATGCAATGGGGGACCTTGGCCTTTTCTAGTCAAGGTCTTAACAGAAACCCTCAGGATTTCTGACCAAAACAGAAACAATTGCTATTTATATTCATTCTGAGCCAATCTGGGCCCAAACTGTGACCAAGTAGGGCTTGGTCTGAGACCAGAGTTATTTGGGGTTAAGGCTAGTCTTTAAGAGAAAACAAAACAAAACAAGACAAAAATTTCAGAGATTAAAATTTACATTATCTTTGGGCCAAGCACCAGCCTGAAAGTAGTAAAGTAAAATCAACAAATCAGTATCTGGCTTGTTTGTTTGTTTTTCCAATAAGCATTTGTTGGGAGTCTACCAGTAACTTCAAATTTACATTGCAGTTTCATGTTTACAAAGTGTATCCCTCACAACTGCCCTGGGAGGGAAGTAAAACGTACCAAAATGATTGTGCATTTTATTCCTTCCTTTAGTCGAATATGATGAGAGTAAACTTCATGTTTTTCTCTCACCTCCCCTCTTTTTCCCTCCACTAAAAAGTCTTTTGCCTGCCTTTTTTATGAGAGATAATTTGCCCCATTCCATTTCTCCCTTTCTCCTCCCAATATATTTCTCTCTCACTGCTTGATTTCATTTTTTAAAGATATGATCCCATCCTCTTCAATTCACTCTGTGCACTGTCTCTATGCGTGTGTGCGTGTGTGTGTGCATGTGTGTGTGTGTAATTCCACCCAGTACCCAGATACTGAATAGTTTCAAGAGTTACAAATATTGTCTTTCCATGTAGGAATGTAAACAGTTCAACTTTAGTAAGTCCCTTATGACTTCTCTTTGCTGTTTACCTTTTCATGTTTCTCTTCATTCTTGTGTTTGAAAGTCAAATTTTCTTTTCAGCTCTGGTCTTTTCATCAAGAATGCTTGAAAGTCCTCTGTTTCATTGAAAGACCATTTTTTCCCCTGAAGTATTATACTCAGTTTTGCTGGGTAGGTGATTCTTGGTTTTAGTACTAGTTCCTTTGACTTCTGGAATATCCTATTCCATGCCCTTCGATCCCTTAATGTAGAAGCTGCTAGATCTTGTGTTATCCTGATTGTATTTCCATAATACTTGAATTGTTTCTTTCTAGCTGCTTGCAATATTTTCTCCTTGACCTGGGAACTCTGGAATTTGGCCACAATGTTCCTAGGAGTTTCTCTTTTTGGATCTCTTTCAGGCGGTGATTGGTGGATTCCTTGAATATTTATTTTGCCCTCTGGTTCTAGAATCTCAGGACAGTTTTCCTTGATAATTTCATGAAAGATGATGTCTAGGCTCTTTTTTTTGATCATGGCTTTCAGGTAGTCCCATAATTTTTAAATTGTCTCTCCTGGATCTGTTCTCCAGGTCAGTTGTTTTTCCAATGAGATATTTCACATTATCTTCCATTTTTTCATTCTTTTGGTTTTGTTTTGTGATTTCTTGGTTTCTCATAAAGTCATTAGCCTCCATCTGTTCCATTCTAATTTTGAAAGAATTATTTTCTTCAGTGAGCTTTTGAATCTCCTTTTCCATTTGGCTAATTCTGCTTTTGAAAGCATTCTTCTCCTCATTGGCTTTTTGAACCTCTTTTGCCAATTGAGTTAGCCTATTTTTCAAGGTGTTATTTTCTTCAGCATTTTTTGGGTCTCCTTTAGCAAGGTGTTTACTTGTTTTTCATGCTTTTCTTACATGTCTCTCATTTCTCTTCCCAGCTTTTCCTCCACCTCTCTAACTTGATTTTCAAAATCCTTTTTGAGCTCTTCCATGGCCTGAGCCCATTGAGTGGGCTGGGATAAAGAAGCCTTGACTTCTGTGTCTTTGCCTGATGGTAAGCATTGTTCTTCCTCATCAGAAAGGAAGGGAGGAAATACCTGTTCACCAAGAAAGTAACCTTCTATAGTCATTTTTTTCCCCTTTTCTGGGCATTTTCCCAACCAGTGACTTGACTTCTGAATATTCTCTTCACACCCACTTTGCCTCCAGATCCACCCAGCCAGCACTTGGGGTCTGAGATTCAAATGCTGCTTCCCAGCCTCAGGGCTTCAGTGGGGCAGGGCTGCTATTCAGTGTGAGATTAAGTTCAGCTGCTCAGGTGAGGGCAGGGCCACCACATGGGCTCAGTTCCCTCAGGGGTTTATGCAGAGACCTTCAACAATGGATCTGGGCTCCTGCCTGCTTGGGGAGCCCTGGTTTGCTCCCGCCTCCGCTGCTATCTCCCAAGGGGGCCTGAGTTATGGGGGCACCCCACTCCCCTCTCAGCAAGCCAAGAAGACCCTCTCACTAACCTTTGGGGCCCATGGCTGGAGGGACCTGCATGGCTGCTGGAGATTCTGTCCCTGAAGCCTGCCCAGATGTGCTCCTCTCAGTGCCACGTGGCCAAGGCAGGGCTGGGCTTGGCTCCGGGTCCGCAGCGCAACGTACCTTTTGCGAGAGATTTTCAGGTCCCTCTGGAACAGAAATCTCATCTGTTCCATTGTTCTGTGGCTTCTGCTGCTCCAGAATTTGTTGGGAGTTCTTTTTTATAGATATTTTATGGGCTGTGGGTTCGGAGGTAGCGTATGTGTGTCTTTCTACTCCGCCATCTTGGCTCCGCCCCAAGGGAAGTAAAACAAATGGGATTCCCATTTTGCAGCTAAAAACTAAATCTTGGTGAAAGGAACTGACTTTTTATAAGAGTTCAAAGAATCTGAGAGTATTAGAGCTAGAAGATACCTTAGAAATTATTTAGTCCAACCCCCTCATTTTCCAGAAGGGAGGGGGAACTGAAAGAGAGAGGTCGCTGAGGTCTGCAACCATTGCCAAGTGACCTGAACTAGGCCTTGAATGCAGAAGAAAATTTGAACATCAAGGGACAATGGAATGGAAAGCAAGGGGGATGGAGGAAAGAAACACAGAAGCATAATTTTTTTAAAATTTTAATTGAATAGTTTAATAATAGTATTTTATTTTTTTCTAATTACATGAAAAGACAATTTGCCCTCCTTTCCCTTTTCCTAAAATGGTAAGCAGTTTGATATAGGTTACATATGTGTAATCATATAAAACATTTCGGTATTAGTCAAGATTTGAAAAAAAAAGACTAAAAGGAAAAAAACATGCAAAATAAAGAAACTGAAAAACAGTATGTTATGATCTGCATTCAGACTCCATTAGTTCTTTCTCTGTATGTGTATAGCATTTTTCATCATGCCTCCTTTGGAACAGTCTTAGGTCATTGTATTGCTGAGAAGACCTAAGTCCTTCATAGTTGATCGATCGCACAATGTAAACACAGATTTCAAGCTAAATGGGACCTTATAGATTATCTAGTCCAATTCCCTCATTGTCCAGATGAGGAAATTGACAGTGTGAATGTTATTTCTATCTTCAAGGTTTCTGGACCTGACTAATCCACCTTCTGGAATATGTAGCTTGGGCTTGCAAATGGGATTTCCTGGGGGTCCCTCTAAGGGATGGAGAAGACAGAGAAGATGAAGATTATTCTCCCTAGACCTCCATTTTTCAAAGAGATGATCCTCAAGGGTATCTCCATATAAAGAGAATGGAGGGAAAAGGGAAACATCAACCAATCCATGAGCATTTATTAATTATCTACTACGCAGCAGGCACTGAACTAAGTACTGGGATAAGAGTATGAGAAGGAAATAGCTCCTGTTCTCAAGGAACTTACATTATAACAGAAGAGAAAACCATTTTTGACAAAGCCCTTAGAGAGGGAATTGTGAAAATAGGTATAGAGCAAAATCAGCCTGAGTTTAGTTTCTCCAGCCAGGAAGTTCCCGCCTACTTGACCTAGGAAGGACAAACTGACATTCTAACTGTCCTCATCCCCATCCCCTGAAAAAAAAAAAAAAAAGGTGGAGGGACTATTTGCTTTCATTTTCCTCATAAGGATGAGGAGGAAAGAGAAGCTCCAAACCTGATCTCATTGAGGACAAAACCAGGAACTGTCCCCCAACCCAGCCAAGCTCCTGTCAGTGCTGGCCATTAGATAACACTGAGCCCTCATGGAACAATCCCTACTCCTTAATTAGCCTCAGATCTTGCTAACTTCTCCAGCCTTTAAGGCCCCTTTCAAGGTTCGCCTCCTTTGACAGCCTTTCCCTTGAGTGTTCTAGCCTGAAATTATCTCCTCTATAGATCTCTTCAGCGCTCTCTTGTCTGAACCACACACACAGTTTAACATTTATCTATGTTCCATTCTGTTTTGTTTTCTAGCTGTTTAGTGCATGTGGGCCATCTATCTGGAAGGTCAAAATCCTTCTTCCAAAGCATTCAGTAACCTGCTTTTTTATGCAACTTTCCCTCACATAGTGTCTTGTGCATACTTCAACACCTAGCCCAAAAAAGGAAAGGCTGTATATGGGATACTGGAAAAAGACTACGTGGCAAGAGAGACCTGAGGAAGAATTCTGCCTTTGAAAATGGAACTATGTCCAAAGGGCTAGAAAACATTTCATACCCTTCGATCCAGCAATACCACTTCTAGGTCTGTGTCCCAAAGAAATCATAAAAATGGGAAAGGACCCTTGTGTACAAAAATATTTATAGCAGCTCTTTTTGTGGTGGCGAAGAATTAGAAATTGAAAGGATACCCATCAGTTGGAGAATGGCTGAACAAGTTGTGGTATATGAATGTAATGGAATATTATTGTGCTATAAGAAATGATATGTATGCAGACTTCAGAAAACTTGGAAAGTCTTATACGAACTGATGTTTAGTGAAGTGACCAGAACCAGGAGAATATTGTACAAAGTAACAGCCACATTGCGTTATGACTGACTTTCATAGATTTGTCTCTTCTTAGCAATGCAAGGATCTAAGATAACTCAAAAGATCCGTGATGGAAAAATGCTGTCCAAATCCAGAAAAAAGAACTATGGAGTCTAAATGCAGATCAAAGTGCATTATTTGCTCTTTCTCTTTTTTTTTGTTCTTTCTTATGGTTTCTTCCATTGGTTCTAATTCTTATTTACAATATGACTAACATGAAAATAGGTTTAATATGAATGCATATGTACAGCCTATATCAAATTACATGCCATCTTGAGGTGGGGAGAGGGCAGAGATGGGGAGAAAATGTGGAACTCAAAATCTTATGGAAGTGAATGTTAAAACCTAAAAAAAAAGAGAGAATGTCTTTGATTTGTACTAGCTTCAGTATATGACCATCAATAAGTTATTTAACCTTAGCATCCTCATCTGTAAAACTGGAAAATGACACCTGTGGTAGCCTTCTTCGTGGAGTTGTTGTGAGGTTCAAATGACATGATGCATGCAAAGTTCTTTGTAAATTTTTAAGCACTTTATAAATGCCAATTGTCATTAATAGATCTCTCCTCCCACAAGTGTAGACCTCAATTGGTGCAGATTGCAACCTAGCCACACCATCTCATACTAGGTCATCATCATTATCCAATAAATGTTCTACTCAATATTTTGGACACTTCGTCCTGATTCATTTAATATTTCACAGTACCAGTGCAGTACTCAGGTTACATGTCTTTTATGCTGTGCTCAAACTATTTGTTGTTTAGTTGTTTCAGTTGCGTCCTACTCTTTGTGACTTAGAGGTTTTCTTGGCAATGATACTGGAGTCGTTTACCATTTCCTTCTCCAGCTCATTTAGTAGATGAGGAAACTGAGACAAACAGGGTTAAGTGACTTGCCCAGGGTTACACAGCTAGTAGGAGTCTGAAGCCAGATTTGAACTCAAGAAGATGAATGAGTCTTCCTGACTCTAGGCCTAGCTCAAACTATGTAGAATCATAAATTTGGAAGTAGAAGGGACCTCAGAAGCTATTATCTTCATTTGACTGATGAGGAAACTGAGGCCCAGAGAGGCTAATTGGCTTACTCAAGGTCACACAGGTAGTAAGTAGGACAGACAGGATTTAGCCAGCTCTTCTGACTGCCAAAGTCAATAGATTTTCCACACTAACCCACAGCTACCTTGATAATTACTTGATCTCCTTTTTCATGCCCTTGACACATATTACATTGTGTCTCACACACAAGCCATCAATGGAAATATCCTGTTTCTTACTCATACCAACTACACATCTTTTCATTTCCCTCTGACTCACTGGCATTTTGATTCTTCTGAGATCCTGGTGCTTCTTGATTGGCAACATCACAAGGAGAAAATTAGTGCTAAAAAAAAAATCAGCTTTTGAATCTTCAGACCAGTTAAAACAATGCAATTTCCAAAATCTGATCCAGCCTGGTCTCTCCTTTCCAATCAGTTCTGGGCTTGACTCATTGTTCAGCTGTATGGTGCCTGTTTCATGACAGAAATATCTGTGGATACAGAGTAGGCTCTTGAGAGGTAATTGTTTTGAACTTAGACTCATTTTAAAAAGATGGGGTTGACCTGGACAGACACTAAGGTTTCTTCTATCTCTTCATCTATGGTTCACATTTTCCCAACAGAGTCAGAATTGGAATGGATCCATTTATAGATATGTCCTATTGATTGTAGATTGATAGATATAAACTCCTTCAGAGAAGGACAGGTTTCACTTCTGTCTTTGTATCTCCAACATCTAGTATTGTGCCTGGCACACAACATTTAATAAATGCTTGTTGATTGATTGATTGATGGTTTCTTGAGTGTAGAAATCACATCTCCTACTTTGTATCTCTCAGGACATTGAGCATAGGTCTGGACCCAGAGCAGGAGTTTTCTAAAGGCTAATTGATTAGTCTCTTAATGACTTTGTTCTGTGATACTATGGGACCCAGTTGTTTATGACTATGAAGCACTGGACAGCTTGTTCTGAATACCTCCAGCTGCTCAGCAATCCATGCAGAACTGATTTGTGTGACCAATGCCCAGCTGTTGCTGCCAACTGAATTAAGTAATTGCCAAAGGCTGGAAAAAGGGAGCATCCTGTTATCATTGAATATTTAAATCCAACCCAGTGTGTCCCTCTTGTTCCTTCAAAGTACATCATGTGTTCCCCTGCTCACTGTTGTCTAACCTTGGGCATGTTCTTGGTCTGGGCCCTCACTTGGTACATCTTCATTTAGGAAAGATAAGATACCATTGACTGTGGGAGTTGTTCCTTCCAGGCATCTTCAACCTATGCAGAAAATTAGTTGAATTAAAAAACAAATTATAGGCCATCACAACCATGATCCTTTTTGAAAATCTTCACAGTCAAAATTCAAATCCATCAGGTGTCTATTGACACTTACTTTGTACCCAGAAATATAGTATATGTTATCTGTCCTCACTTGGGGATGTGAGAATAGAAGATCCAGAAATTCATAAGAAGATAATGCAAAATAGTGTACAAAAAGTCTAAGTTGAAAGTGATTAAGGCATCCTCCAATGCTTCATCATGGAATGAGGGACACTATGCCACTAGAAGACAAGTTCCAATAGTTGTTGACAACATGCCTGGCAACACAATCTACTTTTTGGGTACCAGATTTGCTCAGTCAGAGAAACTACTAAACAGTGTGGCCTGCCAACTTTGAGGGCCACAGAATGCCATGAAAGTAAAAAAAATTAAGATGATCCCCTATATCACTCATTCCCCCTTCCATTTTCTTCAATGACTGGGGCAGTGTCTCAGAAAGGGGGGCAGACAGTGCTAACACACTTGCAGTTTTTAGATCATCTGAAGACATTTATTTAACCATTGGCATATTCCATTGTAAGATTATTCTTTATCCAGTGTCCAGGGAGACACTTCTGGAAGAAATAAATTATAACCATATTGATATTCTTAAAAAGTCAAGATATGGTCAAGCATTTGATAAATGGCTGATGGGTTGCAGGCACTATGCTAAGTGCTGGGGATGCAAAGAAAGGCAAAAAATAGTAGGAGCTCTCAAGTGGCTCACAGTCTAATGAATCAGAGGACGGCCTACAGTATGTTGGATAGTTCTGCTACCAGAGTTGTGGAAAGACATGAGCAACTCATTACTGGGCTATAATCTGTGCTGGTGGAATGAGTACTCGTGGATCTGCAGTCAAAGATCCACTGAAGTATGATCAAGTGCCCCCAAATACTTGAATGGAATATAAGTGGTGTGAGTGGCTCATCAGGAAGGGAAAGATCAATCCTGAGGGCAGAAATCTTGCCTTGTCCTTTGTATCCACCCACAGAATTGAACAGAGGGCTAGAGTTTGCTAAAAGCTTATTCACTGGTCTGTTGATAACTTTGTTGTCCTGTGAACTGTGAGACCAAGTTTTTTGTGACTTGCACAGCTTGGGGCAAACTGTTGTATTGACTCAAAGTAGTGTGGGTGGGTCAGAAGAAAGGAAAATACCAATCTCATCTGAGCTCACAGATTTATAGCTGGAAGGATCTCAGAAGCCATCTAGTACAACCCTCCCATTTCACAGGGGAAGAAACTGAGTCTCACAGAGAAGGGGCTGGCTCAGGGTCTCACATGTACCCTCTGACTCCAGAGCTAACGTTCTTCCCACTGTACCATGCTAAGTTAATAAGGAAAGATGAGAGTGGTAGACTTTAAGATGGGTCTTGTAAAATGGTGAGGATTCAGAAGTCACTGAAGCAGGATGGTTATTAGGACCACTGTGGTTTGTCTTGTGGCCTGTAATAACTCTCTGTACCCCAAGAGGAATTTTGATTAAATATCAACCCATCATAGACCATCTTTCCTATATGCTAAGATAGCAAAGTCTTCATTTTTGCTGCTTTTAAGCATTAATGGGTAATAGTCAATAGAAGGGAGGAAACAGTAGTGGGTAGCTAGGTGACTCAGTGGGTAGAGTACCTTGCCTAGAGTCAGAAAGACTCATCTTCCTAAATTCAAATCCAACCTCAGATATTTTACTATCTATATGACCCTGGGCAAGTCACTTAACCCTGTTTGTCTCAGTTTCCTCATTTGTCAAATGAGCTGGAGAAGGAAATGTGGAAATCATTCCATGATCTTTGCCAAGAAAATCCCAAACGAGGTCACAAAGAGTCAAACACAACTGAAATGACTCAACAACAACAAATAGTGGTAGGTGATTGGCAAGAGAATTAAGAGTTGAGACTTAGTGGTTCCCAAACATCCCTCCTTGAGTTCTCTCCCAGGATTCAGGTCACAAGTCTAAAAGGTTCTGAGGGCCCTTTACCTGCTGATCTTCCAAAACTGCTCCTCTCCTTTGTGTCCCTGCTTTACAATGAGGCTGTTGGCAGCTGATCCGATTATACAGCAACCTTGCACATAGGTATCCAAAATGACTGGCCCAGCAATGGATGGGTGGGTGGTACGGTGAAAAGAACATGGGCATGGAAGCATAAGACTTGGGTTCAAATTCTGCCTCTGCCTCTTGTTGAGGTTCAGGGGTGCTGGGACCCCAAAATACTGACACACCGGGTCCTGCTTGAATGAATTATACTCAAGTCTCTTAAAGTCAATGAAAAACAAAGTTTATTAAAGATTCACCATATTGGGTTGACTCTTAAGGAGCCTAAGCATTTGTAACGCTTGTATTCACAAGCCAACTAGATAGAATCTCAGCTAGACAGAATCTGAGCTGGATTAAATCTGAGCCCCCTCATGGAGGGGAGGTGGAACTTACATAGAGAAAGTCCATGGGAAAGATCCAGAGGTGGTCTAGTGGTCTGAGAGGAGGGTCTAAAGAGGATCTAGAAGGGACTGGGGTAACTAGTGATGTCATCCAGGGTGGGAAACAGCTGGAAGCAATTGGGAGGTATCAGTCTATGCAGGGCTTAGGTGGGATGTAGGTGGGGCAATCAAGAGGTAACAGATAATGAAAGGCCAAGCTAGGCCAAGGGCAACAGATTTGAATATGAAAGGCTCTGGTCTTTAAGTGGGAAGATTCAAGGGGAGTTGAAGGAGGTTCCCAGTGTCTGAACCCCATCACCTCTTACTATCTATGTGATGCTGTATAAATCACTCTCTGGGCCTCAGTCTCATCTATAAAATGAGGATCTTTAAGGAATTTTGCCCTCCAAAATCCTATACCGATTCACAAGTCCAGACTCCTGACAGGGCAGGGATTGTAGGATTGAGTCATAGAAGGAACCATAGGGATTATCTCATCCAATCCCTTCACTCTTCACATGGTCCTTGCCCCAGGAATTCCTGAGGTCCTCCTCTCCTGGATATTAATCCCTAACATCCTGAGTATTTACCATCCCTAGTATTAAATCTCAACCCTTGTAAACTAAGGATATTTTTTAAATGTTTTCAGTTGAGGTTAACTCCGGGAGCGATTTTCCATCAACAGTAACCCAACCCTCTGCTCCAGCTGGACTCCTTTCTTCACGGCCCCTCCTCCACCCCTCAGCGTCTTGCTCAAACAGCACGTTCCAGCTCCTCCAAGAGCCTTAACAAACACAGTTCTCTCCACATGGAATCCCGAGATCCCCTCTATAATGATTCCTTCCCTGTCCAGTGTTGGGGCTAATGAATTGTCACAGGATTTAAAAAGGAAAGTTCTTTAGAGAAAATCTAGTCCAAGCCTTCAATTCCCTTCATAGCCTAGCCCCCTCCCACCATTCGCATCTTCATACACCTTACTCCCTACCACATACTCTTTGATGTAGTGACACTGTTGTCCTTGCTTTTTCACAAACATTTACTGTATGACTGTCCCCCTTGTCTGGAATGCTCTCCTTCATCATCTCCGCAGTCTGACTTCCCTGACATCCTTCAAGTTTCAATGAAAATCCGATCTTCAACAAGAAGCCTTTCCTCACCCCGCTAGCCTTTCCCAAACTCTCTTAAATTCTAGTGTCTCCTCCCTATTAATTATTTCCTATTTCTCCAGTATAGAACTGATTTGTGAATATTTGTTTTCTCTCTCCATTCGATTGTGAGTTCTTAGAGAGCAAGGGCTATCTATTTCCTCTTTGTATTTTCCAAGTGCCTGGCATATAGTAAGTGCTCAATTAATGCTTATTAAATGATTAACTGAATTTAAGCCTCACCAAAACCCTTCCTTGTAGGAAGAAAATGAATAAAATCAAAAATAGATCTAATTAAAAGAGATAAGCAGGGAAACCATGTCTTGCTAAAAGGTACCATGGACAATGAAATAGTATCAGTACTAAACATAGGTATACTAAATGGCAAGGTATCCAATTTCTTAAAGGAAAAGTTAAATGGAGTAAAGCAAGAAGTATTCAGTAAAACTATACCTGTGGGGAACCTCAACTTTCCTTTCTCAGAAATAGATAAATCTAATCACAAAATAAATAAGATAGACCTTAAGGAGATGAATAGAATATTAGAAAATTTTAATATAACAGACCTTTGGAGAAAATGGAATGTAAATAGGAAGAAGCATAACTTTTTAAAGTATCCCTGGCACCTTCGCAAAAACTGACCAGGTATTAAAGCTTTAAAACTTCACAAATGAATGCAGATGAGAAGAAATAGTAAATGCACTCTTTTCAGACCATATTGCAACAAAAATTACACTCAGTAAAGGGCCATGGAAACATAAATTAAAAATTAATGGGAAACCAAATAATCTAATCCTAAAGAATGAGTGGTCAAAGAACAAAGCATAGAAGCAATAATTAATATCTTTAAAAAGAATGATAACAATGAGATAACATGCCAAAATTTGTGGGATCCAGCCAAAACTATGTGTATGGGGGTGTGGAATTCTGTTTCTTTAAACATGAACATCAATAAAAAAGAGAAAGAGCAGATCAGTGAATTGGTCATGCACTTAAAAAAAAAGAAAGAAAAATTTAAAAATCCCCAATTAAACTCCAAAATGGAAATCAGGACAATCAAAGGAGAGATAAATAAAATTGAAATTTTGAAAAAATGAACTAACAAATAAAATTAGGAGCTGCTTTTATGAAAAAAAAAACAACAAAATAGACAAATCGTAAGTTAATTTGATTTTTTTAAAAGCAGAACTAGAATTAAAAACCAGGTCTCCATTCAAAATCCCTCATTCCTGCTACTATAGAAGACACCATCCCAACTGGATTGATTATAGGATCATAGAGTTAAAGCAAGAAGGCACTTTAGAAGACATCAAATCAAGCCCCATCATTTTACTTATAAGGAAACTGAGGCATATAAGGAAAGAGAGCTGAGGACTTGCCTAGGGTCACATAGGTAGTAAGTGACTCAAGTAAGATTTGAACCCTGGTCTTCCTTCTCTAATCCTGTGCCATGTGTGCAAGGGAAGGGTAGTGGGACAAAGTAGTGATGAAATAATCTTTCCCATTATCATTTCTGCACCACTTAAGCCAGATAAGGCCCCTAATTGTTGAGAGATTTCTATTCAGAGCAGCAAATTATGCTGACTGGTCAGTACTACATTTCTGAGAAATTCAGAGATTATTGTCCATCTTTCATTTTCAAAGAGGACAAATGACACCATGGGTGGTCTTCACTTGCACATGAATTGGAGTTAAGTGAAGCAGAGTTATTCAAAGTTGTTAGATTCACTCTCTCTTCCTGAGCCATCAAAAATGCAGTAGCAAGACAAAAGTCAAGACAACTGGTAATGGCCCAGGAAGCACCTTGGCATCTTTGTGCCTGACCATTCTGCTGGGGGGAAGTCTTCACATGCTTGAGGTAGACATTCTCCTAATTCACCAATGGTTTTGAGGCCTGTTGAGATGGTTTTACCAGGGTGTAGGTGTTAAGGTTCCTTCATGTTCTACAAGCTTAGGATCTACAATCTTACCAGATCCTAACAGGCAAAGAACTGTGGGTTTGGTGATGAACTACTGTGTGATAATCAGCCTAGCTAGACATGGAAAACCTCATCTCTAAAATGGCAGCCACCAAATGATGACTTTTTTTCAGCCACAATGACCAATGACAGAGATAAGATATACATATATAAAGTTAAGTAATAAGAAGAGCCACGAACTGAGTCAGGAGATCTGGACTTGATTCTCAGCTCTAACATTGATTCTGTGTGACCTTGGTTAAGTCATTTCTCTCTCAGTCTCAATTTCCTCATCTATAAAATGGGAAGGGTAGCAGGGGATTGGAATAGATAATGAATGACATAAAGTCCTTTCTAGCTTAAATGTTCTACTTATAAAATTCTAAGCATGAACAGCTGTGCCATCGTAACATCACTGAAGCAAGAAGTGAGCAAAAGGCAAAGAAAGAGAACATTTGGAGCCAAGAGACAAATTTTGCCAACTTGGAGATTTTGCCTGTGCTTAGACAACTGAATGTACTTTCAAAGTTCCTTAGACTGTTGAGGTTCAGGGGTGCTGGAGACCCCAAAATACTAATACACTGGGTCTTGCTCTAATGAATTTGACTCAAGCCTTCTTATAGCCAAAGAAAGGCAAAGTTTACTAAAGATTCGCCATATTGGGTTGAGTCTTAAGGAGCCTAAGCATTTGTAACACTTGTATTCATAAGCAGGCCAGACAGAATCTCAGCTAGACAGAGTCTGAGCTGGATTGCATCTGAGCGCCTTCATGGAGGCAAGATGGAACTTAAATACAGAAGAGACTGTAGGAGGGATCTGGGGGTGGTCTGGTAATCTAGGGTGATGGGAGGAGGGGGTTTAGGGAAGGTCTTGAGGATAAGTCCAAGGAGGCCATCAATGGGACTGAGGTGACTGGTCAAGGGTTAGAAACAGCTAGAGGCAATCAGGAGATATCAGACAATGGAGGGTTTGGGTGGGAAGCAGGTAGTAATCCAGAGATAATAGATAATGGAAGGCCAGGCTAGGCCAAGGGCAACAGCCAGATCAAATGAGGAAAATTAGATTTGAGTAAGAAAGGCCGAATCAAATGGGAAGACCCTGAGGGGAGCTCATGGAGGCCCCCAGAGTCTGAATCCCATCACTTATTACCTATGTGACCCTAGATAAATCCCTTCCCCTTTCTGGATCCATTTCCTTAAGTATAAATAGTAGAGTTGGACTAGGTGGCTTCTAAGCACCTCCTAGCTTTTAATCCATGATCCCTGTTCCACTCTCAAGAATCCTCCCTCAGAATCTTGTAGGAAAGATGCTCTTCCACTTACTTCCTAGACTGCGTGCCCCAACCCAGCCCTTCCCTTGCTGCCTTAGCCATGCTCTGTCTTTTCCTTTCTTTCCTATTCCTCACTACTTCCCAGTACCTCTTGGATCGTTAGCCCAATCCCCTGTTCTCAGTTCTCCTTACAAATACTATTGGTCTGCTCAGATATAGTTTCTCTATGTTATAGAATCAGATTTATAGATTATCAGAACTGAGGGACTTGGTCCAATTTCTTCATTTTACAGGTGATTTTGGGGGGGGATAATCCACCTCTTGCTTGAAGTGGTGTGTACTCAAAGTCGTGAATTGTTCAAGGACTTCAGGAGCTCAGTCTTCATGACAAACTTGCCAAGTTTGTCTTGATACACCCAGACAACTTCCTCATGCTGGGTCTTTCTCTTCACCATTGCCTTCCTTTTCAAGTCTCAAGTATCCATTGCCTCCATATTTCTCCCCTCTGCATCTCAAAGCCTATTCTCAAATTCTTTATTCACATTGAGATATCAGTATCTAGTAGCTTACCATATTATTTCTCTAATAATTAAATAGATCACTTTTTTTAAAAAAGTGTAAAGAGACAGGCTCTGATGTTAGAGTTCCAGAAAACAGAGTAGGCTAGGGGATAGGAAGATTTCATAGAACCAGTGACTATTAGAACTCAAAAGTACCTGAGTCAAACAGTCCTTGAGCTGGGGGAATCTCAGAACCTGGAACATTCTGTGATTCTGCAAATATCGGAATGGGAGGGGGCCTTAAAAGGAGAATGTGAGAGCTAGAAAGGACCTTAGAAAACAGCATAAAATATTAAAGCTGGAGAATTTGAAACAGAGAATGTCAGAGATGAAAGGGACCTTAGAATACAGAATATCCAATTATGCAAGGACCTCCTAAAACAGAGGAATTTGAGAGCTACAGGGACCTTACAGTCTAGCACAGGGGTGGGGAACCTGCAGCCTCGAGGTCATATGTGGCCCTCTGGGTCCTCAAGTGCAGCCCTTTGACTGAATCCAAACTTCACAGAACAAATCCTCTTAATGAAAGGATTTGTTCTGTAAAACTTGGATTCAGTCAAAAGGCCACATCTGAGGGGACCTAGGATGTCACATGTGGCCTTGAGGCTACAGGTTCCCTAACCCTGGCCTAACATGTCAAAACTACTGGAAAGGACTACAGAACTTAGACTGTCAGAAATATTAGACTGCACAGAATAAAGATATAGAATATCAGAATGGATGAAAACATATTCAGGGCCTCATCACCTCTCATTCCATGTCTGGGATCCTTTCCCTCCTCAAAGTTCACCTTTTAGAATCCTTTTCCTCCTTTAAGGTTCAGGGCAAGTGCCACCTTCTCCACTGGAGAACAATTCAGAACTATGCCCAAAGAACTATCAAACTAGGCATACCCTTTGGCCAAGCATTACCATCACTAGGTCTGTATACCAAAGAAATCGAAAGAAAAGGACCTATGTGTACGAAAAATATATTGATATGCAAACTCTTTTTTTTTTGTGGCAAAGAATTAGAAATTGAGGAGATGCCCATCAGTTGGAGAATGGCTGAACAAGCTGTGGTATATAATTGTAATGGAATATTATTGTGCTATAAGAAATGGCAAGGAGGATGATTTCAGAAAAACCTGGAAATACTTACGTAAACTGATACAAAGTAGAGTGAGTAGAACCAGGAGAACATTTACACAGTAACCATAGTATTGTAGTGATGATCAACTGTGAATGTCTTAGCTACTCTGATCAATGCAATGATCTATAATAGTTCCATGATGACTCATGATGAAAAATGGTATCCACCTCCAAAGAGAGAACTGATGAACTCTGAGTGCAGACTGAAACATATTGCTTTTTACTTTCTTTATCATTTTTGCAATTTTTTTGTGTGTTTGTGCATGTTACTCTTTTTGCAGCTTGGCTAAAATGGAAATATGTTTTGCATGAATTCACATGTATAATGGGTATCATATTGTTTGCCTTCTTGATGGCTTAGTGAGATGTGAGGGAGAGAATCTGGAACTTACATTTTTAAAAAATGAATATTTTTATACATTCAAACCAAAAAATGCTTTTTGACTGAAAAAAAAAAGAAACCTTCCCTTATCTCTCTAATTATTAATCATGTATTTCTTAAGTGTTTACAATGTGACAGGTATGATGCTAAGGACTGGGAATGCAGCTCTATCTCTACAACTTGTCTTTCAACCATCTTCTTATCTCTGCTTACATGGACCCCTACCCTAGTTTAGCCCCATATCACCTCTTAGTTAGACCATTGCAACAGGCTCTTGGATGGACTCCAGGTTTACTGTCTTTTCCTCTCTATGATCTCTCTTCCACATACCTGCTAAAATATCCTTCCTGAAACACCAGTCTTCTTCCCCCCTCCAAATTTATTTATTTATTTATTTTCAATGTTCAACAATCACTTCCATAAGTTTTAATTTTTCTCCCCTTTCCTCCCCTCTCCCTCCCCAAGATGGCACACAATCTTATATGGACTCTATACATACATTCTTATTAAATACATTTTCACATTAGTCACATTGCATAGAAGAATTAAAACAAATGGGAGAAAGAATAAATAAAATTAAACAAAACCAAACATAACAAAAGAGAAAATAATCTGCTTCATTCTGCGTTCTGACTCCTTAGTTCTTTCTCTTGATGCATTTTGCATCATGAGTCCTTTGGAAATGTTTTAGGTCCTTGCGTTGTGGTGCAGGCCTAAGTCTATCAAAAACAGTCCTCGCATACTGTGGTTGTTATTGTGTATAATGTTCTCCTGGTTCTGCTCACTTCACTCAGCATCAGTTCATATAATCTATCCAGGTAGTTGTGAAGTCTGCCTGTTCGTCATTTCTTATAGCACAATAGTATTCCATTGTATTCATAGACCACAACTTGTTCAGTCATTTCCCAGTTGATAGGCATTCTCTCTATTTCCAGTTCTTGGCCACCACAAAAAGAGCTGCTATAAATATTTTTGTACATCTTGGACCTTTTCCCATTTTTATGATCTCTTTGGGATACAACCCTAGAAGCAGTATTGATGGATCAAAGGGGATGAGCATTTTTGTAGCCCTTTGGGCATAGTTCCAAATTGCTCTCCAGAATGGTTGGATCAGCTTACATCTCCACCATAAATGAATTAGTGTTCCAACTCTCCCACATCTTCTCCAAAGTGTATCATTTTATGTTTTTGTCATGTTAGGCAATCTGATAGGTGTGATGTGGTACCTCAGAGTTGTTTTGATTTGCATTTCTCTAATCAATAGTGATTTAGAGCATTTTTTCATATGACTATATATAGCTTTCATTTCTTCCCCTGAAAACTGCCTGTTCCTATCCTTTAAATATTTATCAATTTATCAATATAAATTGTATTATTATAAATTTGACTCAGTTCTCTATATATTTTAGAAATGAGACCTTTATCAGAGATACTGGTTGTAAAAATTCTTTCCTAGTTTTCTGCTTCCATCATCTTGGTTGCATTGGCTTTCTTTGTGCCAAAACTTCAATTTAGTGTAATCAAAATTATCCATTTTTCATTTTATAATGTTGAGGTTCAGGGGTGCTGGAGATCCCAAATACTAATACACTGGGTCCTGCTGTAATGAATTTGACTCAAGCCTTCTTATAGCCAAAGAAAGGCAAAGTTTATTAAAGATTTGCCATATTGGGTTGAGTCTTAAGGAGCCTAAGCATTTGTAATGCTTGTATTCACAAGCAGGCCAGACAGAATCTCAGCTAGACATAATCTGAGCTGGATTGAATCTGAGAGCCTTCATGGAGGTGAGATGGAACTAAATACAGAAGAGACTGTAGGAGGGATCTGGGGGTGGTCTGGTAATCTAGGGTGATGGGAGGAAGGGTTTAGGGAGGGTCTTCAGGAGAAGTCCCAGGAGGGGATGACTGGTCAAGGGTTGGAAACAGCTGGGGGCAACCAGGAGATATCAGACAATGGAGGGTTTGGGTGGGAAGCAGGCGGGGCAATCAAGAGGTAATAGACAATGGAAGGCCAGGCTAGGCCAAGGGCAACTGATTTGAATATGAAAGGCCAGATTAAGTCAAAAGATTCAAGGGGAGTTCAAGGAGGCTCCCAGAGTCTGAACCCCATCAATAATGTTCTCTATCTTTTGTTTGGTTATAAATTCATCTGTTCTCCATAAATCTGACAGAGAAACTATTCCTTGCTCTCCTAATTTGCTTATAGTATCAACCTTTATATCTAAATTGTGTACCCATTTGGACTTTATTTTGGTATATAGTGTAAGATGTTGGTCTACGCCCAGTTTCTGCCATACTATTTCCCAGTTTTCCCAGCAATTTTGGTCAAATAGTGAATTCCTATCTTAGAAGCTGGGGTTTTTGGGTTTATCAAACAATGTCGATTACTATAGTCATTGACTACTGTGTCTTGTATATCTAACCTACTCCAATGATCCACCACTCTATTTCTTAGTTACTACCAAGTAGTTTTTAATGATTGATGTTTTATAATACAATTTAAGATCTGGTATGGATAGGCCACCTTTGCTAGCATTTCCTTTCATTAATTCCCTTGATATTCTGGACCTTTTGTTCTTCCAGATGTTATTATTTTTTCTAGCTCTCTAAAGAAATTTTTTGGTAGCTTGGTATCATCTGCAAAGAGTGATAATTTCGTTTTTTATTTGCCTATTTTATTTCCTTCAATTTCTTTTTCTTCTCTTATTGCTAAAGCTAATATTTCTAGTACCAAACAGTAACCCAATCTTATTGGAAATGCTTCTAGCCTATCCCCATTACATATCATGCTTGCTGATGGTTTTAAATAGATGCTACTTATTTTAAGAAGGTTTCATTTATTCCTCTGCTCTCTAGTGTTTTAAGTAGGAATGGGTGTTGTATTTTGTCAAAAGCTTTTTCTGCAACTATTGAGATAATCAAATGGTTGATATGATCAATTATGCTGATAGTTTTCCTAATATTGAACCAACCCTGCATTCCTGGTATAAATCCTACCTAATCAAAGTGTATTATTCTTGTGATAAGTTGCTGTAATCTTTTTGCTAATATTTTATTTATAATCTTTGCATCTATATTCATTAGCTAAATTGGTCTATGATTTTTTTTCTCTGTTTCAGCTCTTCACAATTTAAGTATCAGTACCATATTTGTAGCATAAAAATTGCTGCCATATTTTTGCAAAAGTCAACCTCCCCACATGGAATAATTTCCTTCCTCAAGTCTGCCTTTTACAATCCTTTTGCTTCAAGATTCAGTCTAAGTGCTACTTCCTACAGAATCCTTCCCTCATCCTTCTAATTCACTCATTCAAGAACCACTTATTAAACTCTCAAGTGCTAGGGATAAGAATAAAGGCACAAATAGAGGACCAGTTTACATTCTAATCTGGGAGATAACATGTGAACAACTGAATACATAGAAGAACATTCAGAATAGATAGACTGTAATCTTAAAGGAAAAGACTCTAGTAACTAGGATGATGAGGTCATTTATTTTGTATTTGCTTATCTGTTTACAAATTGTAAACCTTAGCATAGGGGCAGAGCCAAGATGGCAGAGTAGGAAGATGCATATACTCTAGCGCTTCACCCATAGCCCACAAAATACCTGTAAAAAATGACTCTCAACAAAGTTGAGAGCAGCAGAAGCCATAGAACAACAGAGTTAAAGAGGTTTCCAGCCAAAGGTAACCAGGAAGGCTGACAAGAAAGGTCTATCTCAGGGAATGTGGAGTAGAGCCCAGTGCTGGTTACATGGCATGGGGAGAAACAGGACCGGAACAGGCTTCCAGGGCAAAATACCCAGCAGGGAGGGTCCCAGATACCTCAATCCATAAGCAACAAGGAAAACTCCAAAGATCAATCTGTGAGGGCTTTCCCAGATGGGCAAGAAGGGAAGGGGTTCCTCCAGCAATATTCCCAGGCAACGGCAGAGGGGGCGGCAGCAGACTGTAAGCAGCTACGGTGGCCAGGAAGCAACCTGGGACCATTGTCTAGGCAGCTCAGCTTAGAGCCTCTGGCAGTAGGGAGCAGCTGATCTAAACCTCAACCCTGAGTGATAGCCCCACCCCCACCCAAAGCCCAGGGGAACCAAGCAGCTGAGTAGAATCTCTTGACAAAGGATTCAGAAGTCAAATAACTGGCTGTGAAAATGCCCAAAAAAGGGAAAAAAATAAGACCATAGAAGGTTACTTTCTTGGTGAACAAGTGTCTCCTCCCATCCTTTCAGATGAGGAAGAACAAGGCTTACTGTTACAGGAAGGTAAGACCCCTGCCTCCAGGGCCTCCAAAGTGAACTTAAACTGGGCTCAGGCAATGGAAGAGCTTGAAAAGTGAGCTAGTTGCTAAAGGAGAACCAAAAAAAAAAAAAAATGCTGAGGAAAATAATACCTTTAAAAAGAGGCTAACTCAATTAGAAAAAGAGGTCCAAAAAGCCAATGAGGAGAAGGAGGCATTAAAAAGCAGAATTAGCCAAATGGAGGAGAAGGTTCAAAAGCTCACTGAAAAAAATAGTTCTTTGAAAGAGAGAATTGAGTTCATGGAAATGAATGACTATGAGATAAACCAAGCAGTCAAAAAACAAAGCCAAAAGTTTGAAAAAATAGAATATAATGTGAAATATCTCATTGGAAAGACAACTGACCTGGAAAATACATCCAGGAGAGACCATTTAAAAATTATGGGACTACCTGAAAGCCATGATCAAAAAAGAAGAACCTAGATATCATCTTTCATGAAGTTATCAAGGAAAATTGTCCTGATATTCTAGAACCAGAGGGCAAAATAAATATTGGAAGAATCCATCAATCACCTCCTGAAAGAGACCTGAAAAGAGAAACTCCTAGGAATATTGTGGCCAAATTTCAGAGTTCCCAGGTCAAGGAGAAAATACTGCAAGCAGCTAGAATGAAACAATTTGAGAATTGTGGAAATATAATCAGGATAACACAGGATCTTGCAGCTTCAACATTAAAGGATTAAAGGACTTGGAATAGGATATTCCAGAAGTCAAAGGAACTGGGATTAAAACCAAGAATCACCTACCCAGCAAACTGAGTATAATACTTCAAGGGAATAAATGGTCATTCAATGATATAGAGGACTTTCAAGCATTCATGATGAAAAGACCAGAATTGAAGAGAAAATTTGACTTTCAAACACAAGAATCAAGAGAAGCATGAAAAGGTAAACAGTAAATAGAAATCATAAAAGACTTTCTAAAGCTGAACTGTTTAGGTTCCTACATGGAAAGAAAATATTTATAACTCTTGAGACTTTTCTCAGTATTTGGGTAGGTAGAGGGTTTGAACATACACACACACACACACACACACACACATACAGGGAATACAGGCTGTGTTGAATCAGAAGAGATGATATACACACACACACACAAATAAAAATTAAGGGGTGAGGGAGGAGAATACTGGGAGGAGAAAAGGAGAAATGGAATGGAGGAGGCTATAACATAAAAGAGATAAAGAAAAATCTTGTTCAATGGAGGAGAAAAAGGAGAAGGGGAGAGGGGAAAAGTGAAGTTACTCTCTCCACATATGGCTTAAGGAGGGAATAACATGCTCACTAAATTTGGTATGAAAATCTGTCTTATACTATAGGAAAGTAGGGAAGGAGATGACAAGTAGGGTGAGGGGAATGATAGAAGGGAGGGCAAATGGGAGAAGGGAGTAACTAGAAATAAACACTTTTGGGAAAGGACAAGGTCAAGTGAGGGAATAAAAAAACAAGGGGGGATAGATTAGGATAGAGGGCAATATAGTTAGTGTTACATAACATGATTATTATGGAAGTCTTTTGTATAATGACACATATATAGCCTGTAATTAATTGCTTGCCTTCTCAGTGGGAATAGGTAGAGAGGGAGGGAGGGAGGGAGAGAAGCTGGAATTCAAAGTATTAGAAACGAATATTGAGAATTATTATTGCATATAACTGGGAAATAAGAAACACAAGTAATGGGATATAGAAATTTATCTTGCCCTACAAGAAAAGAGAGAAGATGGGGCTAAGGAAGGGGTGAGGTGTGATAGAAGGGAAGGCTCATTGAGGGAACAGGTTATCAGAATGCAAGGTATTAGGGGTGGGGAGAGGGGAGAGATAGGGAGAAAAATTGGACATGTTACAAAGTGATGTAAAAGCAATTAGTATTAAAACGATTGAATTAGTTACTGAGACTAAATCAGAGACATCTTTAGTTTGGGGAAAAGAATTTTAATCTAAGTTTCCTAGAGGCAGGTAACTTTGGGTAAAATTTGACATTGATGGAAAAGTTAAGGTTTTAATGGTAAATTTGATTTTATGATTTTTATTTAAGCAGGATCAAGAACATATATAGAAAGGCATGAAGCTACTTAAGACTTGCCTCAAAAGATGTTCCTTAGCCAATGTGAAATTATAGTCATATCTGAAACCTGGTTATTGGAACTGGTTGTTTTAAGATGCTATGGCACTATTAACTGACTGTTCTTCTGAGTCTAACTCCAGGTATGGATAGCAAGAAAGGCAGTGTGAGCCTCCAATCCATGATGCCAGTAAGCCTGTGAGATGCTCGTATGAGCTGCAAAAGGTGATCTCATGGGAAGGGTGGGAGAGTGGCTGTTCAGCCTGGGCTGAGGTAGGATTCTCCTGACTCAATTTCCTCATTGAAACCTGGCCGACTTTAAGCCTCACTGGAACTGACATGAAGTTGGGGAGATACTGTTTCCCTGCAATGTCCCCACTCTTAGTGGCAATTTCCTATAGTCAAAAGGTTTGTAAGCTTAATATCAGATCCATTAAATTATAGATTGTTGGTAGGAAAACATCTGAGGTTAAGTCTAAAATTAAGCTATTAGGCTTAGGACTTTAGACCAACAACAAGTTAGGGTCCTTTAATTCTTAGTAATAGTGTGGAGACAATTAGGTCAAGGGCTTGGGAAGTTAGCATGCATAGTTATTATTTGTGTCTCAGATGGTTAATGTTAAAAAAAAATTCTTTTGTGGTCCACATTGTAAATGCTTTAAAAGAAGTATCACCTGACCAAAAGTTGGAATTGTTTTATATGATATGAACTATGTTAAAAATGAACAATAAAAAAATTTAAAAAAAAAAACCTTAGCATAATGTAAGCACCTTGAGAGGAGGAACTAGTTTTCATTTTTGTCTTTTTAGTTTTTGTGTCTGCACTTAGAGGATTAGCACATTTATTAGAATGAATTGGATTTATTGGATAATAATAATGCTATTTATAATGACATTTATAATGTCATTATATGTCATAAATGATATTTATATTTTAAGATTTAAAAAACACTTTATATATATTATCACATTTTTTTAATCCTCTCAACAACTCTGAGAAGTAAGAGATAATCATTATTTTACAGATAAGAAAACTGAGGCAAACAGAGATTAAGTGTCATACAACTAAATGTCAGAGGACTGAATTGAACCTAAGTCATACTGATTCCAGGTTCAGCACTCCATCCCGTGGACCCCCCAAGGGTGGGGAACTTGTCCCCTTGAGGTCACATGTGGCCCTCTAGGTCCTCAAGTGTGGCCCTTCTGCTCTATTTTTCCTAGGGTTTTCTTATTTGTACCTTCCTAGAAATGGGGTGAAACATTCAAGTATCTGAAAAAAGCCTTGGTGCCTGTGTTTATGTTGCCTATAATAATAGGGATTCATTTTCCCCAGCTCATACATACATGCACACACACACATACTCCACAACACTATTTCCTCATTCCTCAGCTCTTAGTGCCTTCAAACTCATCCATTTCCTTTTAGAAGAGCTACTTTGGGGAGAAATTCTTCAGGTAGATTTCCTATTTGCAGTTTGAATTTAAACCTAGAGTGGTTGGGAGAATTTGGAGTCCTATTTGGCAATTATGTTTAAGTCTCAAGGTTTCTTACAATAATTCCATATCTGAGAACTATACCTACCTCACGCCTCATTGAAGTGAGACACTGTGTCATCTATGTAACTTTTAAAAAAAATTAGAAGCTAGGAAGTACAGGGCCAAGGACTGACATACCGCTGTTATCCAGATTGCTGCAATTTAAGTGAAAGAGTGCTGGATTTAGAATCAATGGACCTAAAATCAAATCCCAGCCTTGCCATACACTAGCTATGTGACCTTGGGCAAGTCACTTCAGCCCTATGGATCTCATTTTTCCCCATTCATAAAATGAATGATTTGTACTAGCTCTTCTCTAAATTATATTTGAACTTTAACATTCTGTGATTTCATCCATCATATCTTAGATGTAGTCTTTTTTTAGTCCTAATTCTGGGTAATGTAATATGATCAAGTGGAGAACCTGAAGGAGGTAGGTGGTCCAGTGGATAGAATGTAGACCTGGAGTCAGGAAGATTCATCATGTTCAAATATGGCCTCAGCCACTTGGGCAAGTCACTTAACCCAGTTTGCCTCAGTTTCCTCATTTGTAAAATGAGCTGGAGAAGGAAATCTTTGCCAAGAAAAACTCAAATGGTGTCATGAAGAGTCAGATACAACTGAAAAATAACTGAACAAATGAAACATAGTGGAGAGTATCCTGGTGTGTTCCTGGGAAAAGAGAGTGGCCATATATTGAGAAGCATGGGGAATTAGTTTCCTCACTTGTAAAATAACTAGATAATCTAAGATCCCTCTCAGATCTGACTTTCTTTAATTCTGCAATACTAATACATAGGAAACACAGGAAGCAATTAAGGAATGTCCTCCAGGTTTCTTTTGTCTGAGTCTCTATATCCCTTTTGGGCAAGTAGGAATGCAAGAACATCACCTCAGAAATTCTGACCTCAACTTTGGTTCTCTGGAAACTATTCTCATTCATCACGATTTTACCCTCCTGCCCCCAGAGGGATTTTTTATGAAGGGAAAACAAATTCCCACGATTAAAGAGCAATTGAAGTTTTTGTCCTGACAAGCCTAGATTTCCTACACTAACTGACACTTTTTGCTGCAAACTCTTAACATCTTATCTGGACTGCAAAACCAGTCATTTAGAAGTCCTCCTAGCAATCAGTTCCCTAGAGTGAAGCAAAGAGAATGGCACCCTAGGGAGAAGGGGTTTTCAAATAATAGAACAAACATTTTCTCTTCAGAGTGAGGCACCCACGACTGGGAATGAAAGGCTTTGTGACTACACAGAGGTGGGGGCAAAGGTGGGATGAAGCTCTTCATAAGTTTGATGGTGAAAGAACACCCAAATGTCAGTGCATGGATGAACCAAATTCAATCTGCTTCAATTCAGTGTAGATGGAGTTGTTTCTTCCAAAGATTACACAATCAGCCCAACCCAATACAAGCTCCTCAGCTTGACATTTGAGGCTGCAACATTTGATTCCAGTCTACCTTTCCAGACTTGATTCACATTATTCCCCTTTATAAGAGGAGTTGGCATCTGCAAAGTGAGTCAAACTATCACCATTTCCCTTTATACCAAAGGAGACATTCCAGTACCCTGAAGCCTAGAGCCCTAAGAATAGCAATGCCCCCAGCTTACCCTACCTTCAGTCATCATTAAGGAGAGCAGTTCTTGTAGAGAAAGGGACCATTTTCCTTGACACCACCAATACTGGTCACTGACTAACTGCCACCTATGGGCAAATAGGTCCAAGATTCAAGGAATGGCAGTCCTTGACATCCCCGGGAATAAATCCCTGTGGAGATGTGAACTAGCAACAGGTGCTAAAGCTCTAGTCTCTGAAATGATCATAGCTACTGAAGACCCAAGAAAGAAAATTCTCCACACTAAACTCCTTGACACTGTCTAATGTTTCATGAGAAATAGATTTGATATTGGCAGTGGAAACAATAAAGAAGTTGTATTACCATCTGCTTTACTGACACACCCTAAGGACTATGGGACTTTTCCATGTGACTTGCAGCTTAATTATCTCTGTGTTCTCTTCTCCATTAGAATGTGAGCTGCTTTAAAGAAAGACCTGTCTCAGCTTTTCTATTTGTATCCCCAGCATTAAATACGATGTTTTAAAGTGCTTTTTCATTAATTCATGCACTCTACATTACAGAAAAAACCAAACTATTAACTGTCTCTCAATGTCAGGGGTGGGGAACCTGCTCTATGTTATCCCCACCTTTCCTTGCCTTAGTGTGATTATGCAGCTGTCTCCTAGATCCAAAAAGCCCTCTTTCCTTATCTCTACTTGTTGAAATGAATGTTTTCCAAAAAAAAACTATGGGGAAAACTGGAATGCAGTCTGGCAGAAATTAAGTTTATTATTATTATATTATTATATTATATTATATATTATTATATTATATTATTATATTAAGATATTATTAATATCATATACAAGTTCCAACTGTATACATGATCTGAATGTTTCTAAATATTGGAATTTTAAAAAGTTAGTGAAGGATGGAAGAAAGTACCTTACACAACTATAACTGGAGAGAGAATTTGTAACTAAACAAAGGATAACGATGATTCATAGAAGATAAAACTGAGAAGTTTTTGTACAAACAAAATCAGTGAAGCTTGAATTATGAGAGAGGTATTTAATTGTGGAGAACCATTTCCTGGTAAATAAGTGGCCAAAGGGTATGACTAGGCAGTTTTCAAAAGAATATACGTTAGCAACAGTCATATGAAAGATTTTCCCAAATAATTAATAATAAGAGATACACAAATTAAAATAACTCTAGAGTATTACTTCCTACCCATTAGATCAGAAAAGATAACAGAAGAGGAAAATATAAAATGTTGGAGGAATGGTGAGAAAACAGGCACAATAATGTACTGTTATAGCTGTGAAGTTGTCCAACTATTCTGGAGGAAAATTTTGAATTATATCCAAAATTGCACATAATTTTTAACCCATCAATACTACTAGCAGACATGTACTTCAAGGAGGTCAAAAACAGAGATATATGTCTCATATTTCAAAAAATATTTACAGCAGGGTTTTTTGTCATAAAAAAAGAACTAGAAATAAAGTGAATGTCTATCATTTAGGGAAAAGCTAAAAAACTGCTTTATAAATACAGTAGAATATTATTGTGCCATAGGAAATGACAAATATGAAAGATTTGGAGAAACATTAGAAGACGTAGTAACTGAAACAGAGAAAAATAAACACTGTGGTGTTTGTATAAACTAGGAGAATTTATAAAATCATGAATGCTTGTACTCAAGAACTGACTAGGAAATAATTTCAATAGTTTGGATCATTAGTGGTTCCACCACCACCACCATCTCCAAGGCAATCAAGTCTTAGGGATGGTTTCAATGCCTAGGAAAAACTAGTCTAAGTTGCATGTGGTGGTGGTGGAGAGAAATGGTGGCAGTGGTGGTTTGGATATTGCTACCATCACAACCACAATAACGTTAAGGAAGACAACTATGAAAAACTTCAGAAATCTGATTGATCAATGCAATAGTTAATCAGGACTTCAGAAATCTAATGAAGTGAAAGTGTGCTTCCCACCTTTCAGCAAAAAGAGAAGTGGTAGACATTGTACTGACTTGTTTTATTTAAGTATATAAGTATAAAGTTATTTGTTAAAAGTGGGGGATGCATGGCAAGAGAATCAGTGGAAATGGCCATGATGTAAAATAAAGAAAATAGTATCAATAAAATATTTTTTAAGGGAGTAGCAAGAGGCTTCTGGGAAGAACCATATGTCCCTTTGGGTCACTAAAAATAAATAGGAAGGAAGGAAGGAAGGAAGGAAGGAAGGAAGGAAGAAAGAAAGAAAGAAAAGAACCCATGTATCATATAAGCACAGTCAAACTAAACAAACTCCCACATTGACCAAAAATGCATTATTTATTCTATACGTTAGTCCTTTTTTTTGTCACTAGGGCCAGTATTCCTCATCATTCCTTTGAAATCCTGGTTGATAATTTAGGTGGTCAGAAGTTTTTAATCTTTCAGAATTGTATGGGGTTTTTTTTGTTTGTTTCTGTTTTAGAAATTTGATGTTAAAATATAAATTATTCTTCTGGTTCTGTTCACTTCCATATAAAGTTTTACAGGGTTTTGGTAACTATTTGGTAACTATCCTTTTCTTCATTTCTTACAGCATAGAAATATTACATTACATTCATATACCACAAATTGTTCAGTCATCCATCAACTGGCAGGCACTTGTTTAGTTCCAATTCTTTGCTACTTCAAAAAGCTACCATAAATATGTTTATACATATAGGACTTTTTCCTCTTTGGTTCCATTGTTTTCTTTATTTTATTTCTGAGCTGAAATCTATCTTCCTAACAGAAATGTAATCCACCAACTTTCTGCCAGAATGGCTGCCTGTGTAAAAGGTAAGCCTACCAGTCTTTACATATGTATTCCAACAAAATTATAAAATTTGCACTATACTGGATAATGATCAATAAATCCAATGAGTGACTCCTTCCATTCCAGAACTACAAAAAAAAAAAGTCAGCCAATAGTCTATGAGCATTAAAGGGATCTGTTTACCCATTAAAAAAGCTAGGGTCAGCATCTCCCCGTGCAGCCAAAGATAGATATGTATAGTCTGTGAAGTATTGTGTCTTGAAGTAGTAAGAGTAGAAGACTCACCTAAGAAAGCCTCATAGAGTATAAGTAATCCCCAGGTGGGAGACCTTGGAAGCCCCATTGAAGCATGCAGTGACCAGAGCAATACCACAGTACTCAGGTTGGTACAGCCCAGGCCCAGAGTCTCTGAGGTTTCTAACATTCTGATCTGAGATGCCAGAAAGGGACTTGAAATGAACCCAAACAAGACCTACCACTGCACCCAAAAGCGCAATAAGGGGTAGTGCCTGACCCTTACACAAAGATTTAATTTGGGAGCTAAAACTGGGGAGAAGAGTAAATCAATTAACACACACACAACATATATATTTTCCCACAAATTTTACATGAATACTTAAAAGAAATAATGCAAGAGATTTAAAAAATTAAGCTCTGGAGGAAGGTACTGGAAGAAGAATATGTACCTTAGAAAATAAAGTAGTAAACTTTACCCAAGAAATGGAGTCCCTGAAAACCAGAATTTACCAAACAGTTCAGTGCTTCTATGACAAAGAAAGAAATATTAGAACAAAATCAAAGATTGGAAAAAAATAATAAAATGTAAGTTATCATGTTTATATATACATACATATACACCTAAACATATGTATGTGTGGTTGTATATGTGTGTGTATGTATGTATATGTGTGTGTGTATGTTTGTGTGCTTGTGTGTGTGTATGTATGTATAATTAACCTGGAAAATAGGTCAAGGAGAGATAATAATTATTTGACTTCCTGGAAACCAAGATTAAAAAAAGAGCCTGTAAATTATATTTTAAGAAATCACAAATGAAAACTTCCCAGATCTATTAGAGCCACAGGTTAATGGAAAGATGGAAAAACCCCACCAATCACTTTTAAAAACTCAAAAGGAAAAGTTCCAGGAATGTAATAGCTACAATTCAGGGTTCTTGCATCAAAGAAAAAATACTGTAGGCATCCAGAAAGAAACAGTTCAAGTACCATGAAACTACACAAAACTTGAAAACTTCTACTTAAAGCTAGGAGACAACATTCCAAAAGGCAAATGGGTGCTTACAACCGAGAATAACTTGTCCTTCCTGCAAAGTTGTGTTTCTCTCAAATGAATGATGGGTCTTTAGTGGATAGAGGACTCTTAAGCATTTCTGGTGAAAAGAGCCTATCTGAGTAGGAATTTTAAAATACAACACAAGAGTTCAAAGAAATTTAGAAAGATATATTTGAGCAATTAGAAGGAGCTCTTTGGTGCTATAGTGATAACATGCTAATGGAGACGAAATAATAAGAGTCCCTTGAGAACCTTAATGTCTTCAAAGGGTAATGAGAAAGTCAAATAAGCAGAGGTCTGGAGGTGGGTTGGTTCTATTTTGAGGGTTTTAAAAGATTTAAAGAAAACAGAATAAAAAGAGGAATACACAAGTGTAAAAAGGAAGGAGAAGGGAGTGAAACTTACTATTATAATTATGGGAATACATATATGAATAAAATCGAATATTATTTCACCATAATAAGTAATGAAAAAATAATTAGATAGTATCAACTGATACATATGAGAGTGAACAAAATCAGAGAAACAATTTATATGTTAGAATAATAACATTGCAAGGCAAGACAACTTGGACAGATTTAAGAACTAATGCAATCATCCGTTAATCATGTCTCCAGAGGAACTATGATGAAGTCCGCTTCCTGATAAAGAGGTAATGGTGAAGAACATTCATTTTCGGACATGGCCACTTTGTGTTTTTATTTTGCTTGACTATGTTTAATTTTTATGACAGTTTCCTGCCTTTTTTTTTTTCTCTGGGTTAATTGCAGAAGGAAAGATTTCTAGGTAGGAGGAGTATCAGAAATGATGCTAAAATAAAAAAAAAAAGAGAAGGGCATTGGAAAATTTCTAAAAATGCACAGAAGCAAACAGGAAGCATGAATAAACAAATAGGACAGTTTTGAAAGTAAAGTGTAGAATTTATATACTTTTAAAAAAACAAGTAATATGGAATAGAGGTTCACAATTTTATGTAGAATCCTCTTTTTATATTCTGTTGTATGGGTGGAAATGATCTTTTTTGGTGTTTTAAGTTCTGAATAAAAAATCAATTTTTTTAAAAAAGAAATGTATCTCAAAGACTTCATTGATTCTCAAATAATTTGTTAACTGATAATCTTGGAGACTCATAGACCCTTTCAGTCTTTTGGTTTGACATTCAAGAAACCTCATGGCTCTGAGAGTCAGCCCCAGGATAATCTGCATTGGATCCTTAACTGGATCAGCCCTGAATTGGAGTCCCTGAAAAGCAGAATTTACCAAAAAATTCAGTGCTTCCATGACAAAGAAAGAAATATTAGAACAAAATCAAAGATTGGAAAAAAATAATAAAATATAAGATATTGTGTTTATATATACACGCATATATATATATTTATGTACACACACACACACACACACACACACAACACACACACATATACACTAACTTTCATGAAAAATATATGGTATTACTGACCCACCATCAGCCAGCACTTGATTTAGGAACTTTTCTCCTAATGGATGGAATGGTTTGTAAGAGACCCAATAAAATTCTTAAAACCACAAAGTTTGTTCATTTAGTCATTCATTCAGCAAATATAGATTAAATATCCACTGTATGTAGGACACTGTTTAGATGATATGTAGTCTCTGTCTTCATAGACCTTACCATATAAGAAACAGAAACAAATAATTCAACAAATGTTTATTAAGTTCTTATTGTGTGTAAAGCACTGTGCTTATGCCCTAATGTTGCAAATGCAAAAAGTGAAACCATTCCTGCCCACAAGGAACTAATAGGATTTTACTAGAATATTTGTTGAACTGAAAAGATGACTGCAATACACGATAACATGTGGTAAATGTGGCAAATATGACAAATGTGGCAAAATAGGGCAAAATAAAGTTCTACTGAGTTCCAAAAGGGAAGGTCAATATTGGCTGGAGGGATAGATGAAGGCTAAACCCTGGGGATATTTGCCTCAGCTAGGAGATATGCTTAAATCTAAAACCTAAAATGGGTTTCTATTTTAGGTGATAATTAACCAATGGAGGCATAGTAGTGGGCAATAGAGTTCAGGAAGTAGTAAATTCAGAAAAACAGTTAACAGAAGAATTCTAAGGAAAGTTCAAAGTGTAAGCAGAACCTCAGCGTGGCACAGTCTGGCTGAGAAGATAGCCTCACAGATATGGACTGAAGAAGTTGGCCGAGGACAGCTATAATTCTTTCTCCCAGGGAGAAGCTTATTAATTACATCTCCTCCAGTAAATCAAGGACTGAGTTGCAGGTGGCCCTAGAGATATTATCTCAGCTGAAAACAGTTGAGGCACACAAGGAAGCTGAAAGAGCTAGCTGCTAAATCAGATTGAAAACCTGTAACTTCCCTTTGCAAGAAAGAGGCTTATCAATCATAACACCACCCAAGCCTCACATTCCCATAATGCTAAGCTGGAGGTGAATAGGAGAGTTGGTAAAAGAACTGTAGTCACAGCACCTTTAATGCATGTTGTTTCAGAGTATACACTGATCTTAAAAATATTGAAGTTTGACAACTAGGCACAAAAGCAGTACCTGGTAAAGCATCCCAGAATAGTGCCTGATTGGGAGCAATGAAACAGAGAGCAGCAGAGCTAAAGACCTAGGAAGAGCAGGTTCAACAGAGAAAGGTATAATGACTTAACATTTTACAGGGTCAGAGATGCAAGTTTACCCTCCGTGTTTGTGTTCTTATCATGCATGTTCCTTACATGATATCATTTTACACAGGAATGCCTACGTGTGTAGCTGTCTCACTCATAATTCCTATAAAGACCCTCTCTTCCCAATGAGAATGTGTATGTGTAGGAGTCAGTTAAAAATTTATGGGGAATACGTTCGATTATTTCTGTACTTACACTGTCAGTTAATTGAACGCCTTTGTGATGGGCTATGTGTCCTTTGACTGATTAGTAAAAGGAAAGCACGTGAATGGAATGGAAGCACTGATCCCTCTTTTAGAAATATTTTTTAAAGAATTTAAAAATTATCTTTGTCTGACACCATCAGACTAATATGAAAAAGAAAACCTATCACTCTTTACCTATTGATTTTGAAACAATGTATAGCTCCTCCCTTTCTGATTAGCCCAGAAGGAATAAAGACCAGACTAGGGCAAGGTGCCCTTGATTAATCCACCTATAAAAGGAAGTCTAATTAATTGGAATAATCTAATTAAAGAAATTAAGATGTCTTATCCTGATTGAAAGGAACACCCTTGAAGGAAGTCTTCAAAAAGAGAATGGATAAAAATGATTCTCCACATGTGTGCTGAAAGTTAAGTGAGTATTGTACTATTTGATGAAGCCAAACAGTTAACTGAACTGTAACCTAAACTTTGGACCTTTACTCACTCTATTTATTGTATGAGAATTCTATAAGTTGGGACTTCAGAATAACTTTTATTAGAGACATGTCTGAAGGGACTCATCAGGGACCCAAGCAGAATAATGCTTAAGAATAATTATACAATAATAAAATTATTTCTGATGGAGTACAGTAGTGATCTTTTTCTTTGACAATAGGTTTACAAGCCTGGGGTAACTAATAGTGCAGAGAGTGATAGGGAAACCTGTAGGCTACATAAGGAATAGCATGAATAGCGATCGGGAGCTCAGAATTTATTTGGTGAACTGAGAGACGACAGGGTTGGCTTAGACATAGAATACGTGGATTGGAGTGGTATGAGATAACTTGGGAAAGAGAGAATGTCATCAGATTGTAGAGTGCCTTAAATAACAGGCAAAGGAATCTGAATTTTACTCAGCAGGTAATAGGAAACCTCAAAAGATTTTTTTGGTCAAAAGAATGACTTGACCAGATCCAAACATAAGAAAGATTATTCTGGCAGCAGTAGGAAGGACAGACGGGTGGATCCAAGATTAGAAGTGGGGAGATTTGTGCCAGGAGGCCTTTGTAATAAACCAGGTTGGGAGTAATGAGGTGGTAGAAAGGTGAGGGGGACAAATAAGGGAAATGTTATGGACACAGAATCAACAGGAATTGGTAACTGATTGGATATGAGAAATGAGGAAGAAGGAAAAATTAAAGATTGCTTTAAGGTTGTGAACATGAGAAGACAGGGTGAGTGATGGTGCCACGCACAGAAATGGTAAAGTCACCAGGAGCATGTTCAGAAGAAAAGTGGGGACTCAAAATCTTTTTGAAGTGAATGTTGAAAACTAAAAATAAATAAATAAATAAAATATGGTGCCAACTTTGGAGTTTGACTGCACATGGAAGCAGACTATTTGCTCTCCTTTTCTTTTGTTGTTTTGTTTCTTCTTTCTTGTGGTTCCTCTCATTAGATCTAATTCTTCTTTACCTCATGACTAATGTAAAAATATGTTTAATATGAATGTATAAGAAGAGTTTATATCAGATTGCTTGCTGTCTTGTGGAGGGGGAGGAGAGGAAGGAGAGAAAAATTTAAAACTCAAAATCTTATGGAAATGAATGTTAAAAATGAAAAATAAACAAATTATGAATAAAATAAAATATGGTTCCCAGAGCTGAGCAGAACCCCCCAGATGTGGTCTGATCAGTACTGCCTTTCCCAAATTCCCTTTTGACTTAATGGTACATTTTTGTGAAAGAACTGCTTAGTGGGAAAGGAGGGCAGTCTATGAGAGTGGTACCTGTGGTTTTCACCTAGAAAAAAAAAAACTTAGGAAGGAGGGAAGACATGATTGCTTCTTATGGTTGTTGAAGTATTTGAAGGACTATCATTTGGAAGAGACATTCAAAAAGTCAGAAAGAACTAGGAAGCAGAGGGTAAAACCAAAAGTAGGCAGTCTTCAGCCTGATGTAAAGAACCTTTTTCTAACAGTTAGTACTGTCAGAAAGTGAAAGGGCCTGTCTGGGGAGATAATGGGCTCCCCATCACTGGAGGTCTATAAGCAGAGGCTGGATGACCACCTATAGGGTTATGGGACCAGGTACAAGTAAGACTATATGGCCTCTGAGATCCCTTCACACTCTGAGGTTCCATGTGTATGGTTTCGTTTTGTTTTTGTTATATCTCATTTGCTGGGGGCTCCAACCAGTTGTATACTATATATGAGAACAATTTTCCCTTCAAAGCAAGCTACATAATTTCTGAGGAAAAATGTTCCTCATCAATGATCAGTTCTAAAGCAGGGAGTGTATTGTTTCCAGTTCACTATAGCCTCTTCCTTTGAGAAGCAGAGAGAATGTTGATGTCTGCTAAGTGTGGTACCCATCAGACACATAAACCAAGCGGCTAATTATGTAGGTTTAAGGGGAAGGTCTCCTGCTCCCTTGGCCAGGTGTCATAATGACTAAAATTCTACCATTTGTGATTCATTCTATTGGACCAAACATTGCTTTTCCTCATATCATCCAAACTATAAATATCCCTTTCCCAGAGGTAATACATTAAACTAATTTAAGCAATGATGTGAATCACTTTTTGAATCCACTTTCTCCCTAATCAGAGTAGAAATTTAGAGCAGCAAGTATAGAAGGGGGAAAGAGAAGGGAGTAGACTTTTGAGTGTAGATTAAGCCCTGAAATGAAAGGTGAGAAGATGCAGAATACAAATTCCATTAATTTCACCCCTTCTGTCTCTTCTCTGAAGAGGAACAAGAAAGATTATTTCTTTACTCCTATTTCCTTGAAAGAAACAAGTTACCTATTCTTAGAAAGGCCAGGTTGATGCCAAAAGACTCTCCTTCTCCTCCCCAGTTACACATATTTGCTCTCCTTTCCTGCTGCCTGTGAACCAAGCCAAATGAAATGCATTCTGAGAGTGTAAATCTTGAGAGTAAATCCCCGTTCAGCCTTTAAGCAGTGACATCAGCCTAACAAACAGCTGGCAAAGCCACTACAGCCAGGGCAGATGTTAAAGAGAAGAAGGTTTTCTGTGAGCTGAATAGGAGACTTCAGTGTGAGAAGGAGAAAGAAATGTCTGTACATTTTCCCTTTGGGAAACCAATCCCTCTCCACAGCGATTTCCTAAATCTGTCTGCGGTATTAACGGATTCATTGCTGATGAAAAGCTTCAACGTGCCAGCAACATCCTGGATGTACATACTGTTCCAAAATCTCCCTTTCTCTGATGAAAACAGCCTATGGTTTCTTGGCCAAGGAAATAAGTCTACATTTAGGATCCAACTAGAATAGGCTTCCCCTAAGCAGGCACTCAGCAGTCCATTTCTGTCATCATGACTTAATAACAAAGTCTAGCATTTGTATGCTGTGTTTTGTGACCCTGGGGAAGTCAATTTCTCTGAGCTTCATGTTCCAAATGTATAAAGTGGACAAAATAATATTTTCACTCTCTACTTTCATAGGGTTGTTGTGGGTAAAATGCTTTGTAGAATTTTTAGACTTCAGTGTTTTATAGAAATGTGAGAAATTATCATATATTTTGAAGCTTTTGCATGATCATTATCCCCACCTTATAAACCCAGAATGGTAGTATGGAAAAGAATACTGGACTTGGGGGTCAGGCAAGACCTGGGTTCTAACTAATTCATTTTTGGTGGAGCTGTGAGCTGATCCAACCATTCTGGAGAACAATTTGGAACTATGATCAAAGGGCTACAAAAATGTGCATACCCTTTGACCCAGCAATATTACTTCTAGGACTATATCCCAAAGAGATCATAAAAATGGGAAAGGGTCCCACATGTACAAAAATATTTATAGCAGCTCTCTTTGTGGTAGCCCAAAACTGGAAATCAAGGGGATACCCATGAATTGGGGAATAACTGAACAACTTGTGGTATATGAATGTAATGGAATACTATTGTGCTGTAAGAAATATAAGTAAGTAAAGACTTCAGTAAGACTTCAGAGAGGCCTGGAAGGACCTATACGAACTGATGCTGAGTGAAAGGAGCAGAACCAGGAGAACTTTGTACACAGCAATAACCACAGTGTATGAGGAATTTTTCTGGTAGACTTAGCCCTTCACAGCAATGCAAGGACCTAAAACATTCCCAGTGGACTCTTGAGGCAAAATGTCTCCCAAATCCAGAAAAAGAACTACTGAATTGGATCGCAGAATGAAGCAGACCATTTTCTCTTGTGTTATGTTTTATTTTGTTTTGTTTTCATGGTTTCTCCCTTTCATTTTAATTCTTCTGTGCAACATGACTAAGGTGAAAATGTATCTAATGAGAATGTATGTGCAGAACCTATATAAGATTGCATGCCATCTCAGGGAGGGAGGGGGGACAGAAGGGGGAAGGGAGGAAGGGAGGGGGAAAAATCTAACATATATGGAAGTGATTGTAGAAAACTGAAAGCAAATAAACTAATTAATAAAAAAATAAAAAGACCTAAGTTCTAATCCTGCTTCTAGATCTTATTAACTTTGAACCTAGGTTAGTTGCTAACTTCTCTGAACCCTGGTTTTCTCTTGGGCATTATGTCATCTATAGTGCTGAGTTGCTGTGAAGACCTTCTAAATATGCATATTCCTCATAAACCATAAAGATCTATACAAATGCCCATTATTAGAGGCAGGAAAGTGATTTGCCCAAGGTTATTCAGTTCTACATCAACTCTAATCGAGGTCTTCTTAGTCTTACCCAATCCCTGGCATTACTCTTAGCCTCATTGATCCATGACCTTTAGAAATCATCTCATCCAATCTCTTCATTTTACAGAGAAGGAAGTTGAGATCCGGATAGTAGATGGAACTTATCCTGAGTTATGCAGCTCAGTCTATGTTGCTGACTGAATAAAACCTGAACAAAATGGAACCCCTAATGTTTTATCTTCTTGGAGCTAGTGACTCCAGAAATCCAAGCCCAGAGTTTAGCAGACCTGCCTGCCCTGGCATCTGCTGTACAGCCATATGAATCAAGGGTGACCTTTCCCTACCTCTGACCGTGCTTTCCCACATGTTGATGACCACTTCAAACTGGCTAGTCTTTAATCAAGCAGAACTCCATGACAGGCTTTCATCAGGAACCTGCAAGATTCTATTTTCCTTTGGTTTGTGCAACGTGTGGCTGATTAGCCCAGATAGACAGAGCCTAGGGCTATTAAGGTTCCAACCCACAGGGGCTACCTTGGTTCCACCCTACAGCCACACTGCATGGAGAGCATGCCAGTACCATGGCTCTGACTGGAAAACCAGGGCTAACAAAGATGTACATGGCCACTAGCAAACTTATCCCAACCGTAAGACAATAACTCAAAGGATACTTTAAAAAATTACTTAAAAATTACTTTAAAAAATCTGTTTCAACAAGTTAACATCCTTCCACTCATCAAATATTTGCTCAGCCTCTACCAGGTGTGACCTCAGCTTGATGGCATATGGTTTTCCAGAGCACAGGAAATGGGTGAATTTGCCTGCCTTTTCCCATCCCTGGTGAACTCCCAGTGACTTCCTGGTCTCACTCTTTATTCTCATAACAACTTGCTATCAGGAAAAGATTTTTATACAATCCTCTTCAGGGTGTATCAGTCTCTGTCCCTTAGAAAGAGATTTATTCCCATACTAAGGCAATGGTTGATATGAAGAGATGTTTCTCAGTGAATCAGGGATTCTTGGAGTCCTAGAAATTACAGTAGATAGTAGCCCTTTGGCCTACTGGGAGGACTGGTCAACTTCTATTGTTCTCTAATTATATCTACAGCAGAGATTTATAATTTTGGGGGGGGTTCTGGACCCCTTTGGTAGTCTGGTAAAGCCAATGAAAACCTCAGAATAATGCTTTTAATGCATAAAATAAATGCCACAAATTACAAAAGAAAACAATTTTATCAAAATACAGTTATCAAAAAATTTTTTGTAAGTTTTCAAACCCCAGATTCAGAATCCGTCCTACAGAGTCCTCTTAACTTTAAGCTCCCTACAATTAAGAGTCTCTTCAAAATATAAAATTGAAGCACTTAGCAGATATCCATGGACTTTTATTTGATTCCTCTGCTCTATGCTTAGATGTCCCCTCTCCCAGTCCAAAGCAGGAGGCTGCAAATGGGTAACTGGCTTTGCAAAGAGGAAGGTGAAGGAAGTTGCCCACATGGAAAAGAAAGCAAATGATTAAATACAGAAATAAGAAGAGAGTTTAACGTCTTCCTGGGACTACACTGAGTGACTTGTTCTCAGAAAAGATTCACAGAGGACCTTTTCACCATCAAGGTGGGTAAACATTTGATCAGTATGACAACTGGGACTTAAGTCAGAATACAAAGATATAAGGATAGCCCATACCTGCATTATTTAAAAACCACCCCCCAAAAACAAAAAAATTCCCTCTATCCTATTTGGATAAGGTCTGGGCAACACCTTGGAGTGTTGGGGAGGTCTAGCTTATTAATGTGTTCACTCAGTAATGATTGGCTGCCCCTGGGAGACATTTGCTAATATTTTATTCTATGTAAACATCTAGAACCAATTTATCGGGAGGGAGAGAGAGAAAGAGAAAGACAGAGACAGACAGACAGAGATGGAGAGAGACAGACAGAGACAGACAGAGACAGAGAGAAAAAAGGGAGAGAGACAGAGAGAGAGAGAGAGAGAGAGAGAGAGAGAGAGAGAGAGAGAGAGAGAGAGACTGATATTTGTCCAATTCCTGGCAATCAGAATCAGTGTCTGGTGGTTTGAGAGTTCCATTCATATCACTCCCAGAGATAAAGTTACTGTGAATTCAACTCACAAAGATTCAGTACAGACCCTGGTGCTCCCCCACCCACCAGTCTTCAGCTAACCATCACAAAGAAGATGGGAAATAAAATGATCATTCCCTCAATGGTCAATCCTTTGTCCTAGAAAAAGCTATTAGTTGTCAAATGTTGTACACATTAATTCCTTCTGACTTTGCTACGAAGAAGCAGTAGTATTTCATGTCCCCTAATGTATTCATATACCCATATTCCCAGAGATGCCCTTCTGCACTTTGGTATCCTCAATTTGTGCATATATATCATATTAGACTAGAAAGGTAGCTTGATTTAGAAATTGGAAGGCCTGAATTAGATTCCCAGCTTTTTTTACTTACTACCTATGTGATGGGTGGTTAGGTGGTGTAGGGATAGAGTGCTGATCTTGGAATCAGAAAGACTTTATTTTCCTGACTTCAAATATAACCTCAGACATTAGCTGTGTGACTCTTTGTTAGTCACTTAATCTTGTTTGTCTCAGCTTCCTCATCTGTAAAATGAGGTAGAGAAGAAAACGGCAAACAACTCAAGTATCTTTGCTAAGAAAACCCCCAATGAGGTCATGAGTAGTAGGATATGACTGAAAAACGACCAAAGAACAACAAAAACCTATGAGACTTTGGACAAGTGCCTTTACCTCCCTAGTATTCTGTCTCCTTATCCATCTTGTGGCTTTGGCTTAGAAGCAATTGGTATAGCTTAATTTATAGAGTGCTGAGCTGAGGGTTAGGAAGTTCAAATCCAGTCTCAGACACTTACTAACTAGGTGACCTGGGCAAGTCACTTAACCTCAGTTTCCTCAGCTTTAAAATGGGATAATAATAGAACCTACCTCTTAAGGTTGTTGTGAAGATCAAATGAGATAATATATGTGAAAAGCCCTTATCATAGTGTGTGGCACATAATAGGTATCTTACAAATACTTATTTCCTTCCCCTTAGAGATAACTGTCTATTTTTTTGTTTTTTATTTGCCTGAACTGGGGAATGATGTAGGAAGAATTTTCCCAGCAGGTTTTATTGTAGTGTACATTTGTCTCCATCTCAGAATTCAGAGTTTATTGAATCTCAGGTGACACGCCTTGCTGAATGCATGAATCATTTCCACAACATTCCAGAAAAATGTTTTACCAATTTCTACTTTCTACCAGTGGTATGGAATTCATTACCTTGCTAAATAGCCCATTCCAATGTTAGTCAGAAAATTGTTTCTTTTATTTATTTGCAGGCAAAATAGCAATCTTGTTTGCAGGAATGTAGGTCAAAAAGTCACTTGCTTTCCTCTCTCCCTCCATTCTTGCTAACAGAAGTCCCAGGGTGAAGAATGGTATTGTGGGAGTGGAAAGAGGTTAAAAGGAATTTCCTTACTTTAAAGCAAGCACAGGGACTGAACTCATAGTGTCAGCTTAGATCAAATTACAGGAGTTCAAAAAACACATTTTGGCTAACTAGCTAGGTATGGTTGCCTGATATCCGCATCATAAAAGAACTGAAGATTATCCCTTGAGCTATAAACCAAAGAGTTGATAAGCTCCTCCCACTACGGGAAGGGAGTGCAACGCAGCTAAAGAAGCAGAAGACACATAGCTGAAAGCAGAAATGCCCAACAGGGAGGAGAACAGTGACGTCACAACAACATGAGAGAACACTAGCAGATCTGTTGCACTGTAGGGATAGGTTGCTCAGATACTATGTGTGCCCTGCCACATGTATTCTCTGTTTGTATGTGCCCTCCTCCGGTGGTAGCATGGTAACCTGTGGGAAAGTACATTCATATCTTTCTTGTCCCTTATTTTTCCACAGTGGTTAATTAAATGACTTTTGTTTTAAACTAATTTATTTTCTGATTGGTCCAGTCAAGGAAACACATCAGTGAGAGTTACAACCTGGAGTTATTTTCTGGGATCTGAAAAGTAAAGGGAGTCACCAGTGTAATATATTAAGATAAAATCTGCCTCCTTGTAATTTCTATTAGTTAGTCTTAGTCCTTGAAACAAAAGTTACACAGAAAGTCAGATTTTTTTGGAGGGCAAAGAAATGCCAAATGAGGTTGTAGAAAGACTGCTAGATTTTAAACCTGAATAACTAGATTTGAATCCCAGTTTTGTCCATATGATCTTTTTTAAAAAAAAATAAGTTTTGCTGATACCTTTTTTTAAAAAAATCACAATTATTTCCAGATATATCCCTCCTATAGACTATTGACACCTTGTTTTTTTATATCACAATCATTTCCAGTTATCCCCAACTGAAACAAAGAAATGCAAATACAACTAATTTAACACAGAGCATGCAACATTTTGCACCCATAGTCCTCCACTTCTCTATTGAATGGATAGAGGTGCTTCTTTATTTCTCTACCAGGGGCCAAGAGTGTTTTCATTACAATTACTGAACATTCTGGATTTATTTTTGTTTTCATTTGATTTTCATTATTGTATTCATTATGCATATTGTCCTCCCAATTCTCCTTTTACTCTTCATCAGTTCAGATCACGCTTATTATGATATTGTGCTTTGGGAGAAAACTCCTTTAGACTTCTGGGAGAAGGTCTAGCCTCAGTAAAACTGAGATATCTAGAATTTTAGCACTATCAGACCTTTGAGTTGTCATGAACTGGTCATATAATCAAATGTGCCACAAATTGTTTAGCCATTCCGCGTCTCCCAATGGCTTCTTCACATTCAGTCCTCTACTCACCTGGTCAGGGATCTTTGCCTTTATGGGGTCAAAGTTGTTTAATAAAATGCTTTTATTTTTGGAAAGATTCTTCCAAATAGAAAAGTGGAGAGACTTGTTTTTTTTTTACTGGTGAATATTTACAACTAAAGACCCAGGACCTAGTCATCTCAAGGTCCAAGAAAAATGTCAAATAAAATCTTAAAACACTTTACTTCCACTTTAGCTACATGATTAAGTAAGATCTTGCGCCTACATCAGGGATTCTTAACCATGTTTTATGTCATAGACTCCCATAGCAATCTTGTGAAGTCTGGATCCCTTCTCAGAACAATGTTTTTAAATGCATAAAATGAAATATGCAGAATTTCAAAGGAAGTCAATGATGTTGAGATAAAAAAATTTTTTTTCCTGTCCACGTTCATAGACACCTGAAATTTAACCACAAGTCCCTTAGGTTAAGTATATGTATCCTAGATTACAGGCAGGTAGGTAATACAATGCTGGACTTAAGTGTCAATGAGTTGAGTTCAAAATTAACCTTGGACATTTACTTGATGTATGACCCTGGATAAGTCATTCAACATCTATCTGCCTCAATTTTCTCATTTTATAAAATTAGGATAATAATAGCACCTACTTCTCAAAGTTGTGAAGATAAATGAGATATTTGTAAGGAACTTGGCAAACCTTAAGGAGCTTTATAAATGTTAGTTATTATTATTACATCAGAACATCAGAAAATGAAACTATTTACTAATCCTACGTCTGCTATGAAATGAAAAATAATGAGCAAACAAATTTTTGTGAAAATTTACACAGATTTAGTTTACTTCTGACCACTCATCAAAGTACAACTTGCTTTAATTTGATGATAGAAATATTAGCAAGCTTTTGAACCATTAATTTGCTAATCATTTTGCATAAGATACTTGATGATGTCTTCTCCCAAGAGTTTGCTGTTTCATGAGTCCTACTTTGAAGCAACTGAGAATTTATCTGTTCCCCTCTCCTGCTGACTTCAGATCCATTAGCATTAGCATTTAAGATTTGCTGGGGGCACTGCCAGTTCTGTGAAGCCCCAGAAACATATAATGTCTCCTAATGAAATTCTGGTATATTGCAGGTTTGTTCATTAGATTAAAAGGAGGAGGAAAAAAATCAACTCCTCAAAACAAAGGAGGAGAGAAAAATCTCTCTTGGTGCCTATTTGTTCCTGGTGTATCATTTTACTTGCACATTAAAAAATGCTTAGCAGATAAGGAAAATTGTCCAATTGCTTAGCAACCAGCAGCATGGAGACAATTATAGATAGCTACAGAGAAGCAGGAGGGTAAACACTGATTTAGAGGGAGCTGCAGCAAATATAATTATCTGGTACTTGTGCTCTGGGGTTTTGCTCTGTCTTGATGTTTCGTGGTTAACCCTCTGTGAACTTGTCTACACACTTCATAGCTTTTGGAGAGTGCAGGTCATTCTCTGGATATTTCAAGATTAAAATATTTTTTGTTGTTGGAAACACCAATATACAGTTGTCTGTTTGGTGATCTCAATGTCTCCCCTTCACTTCTAGACTCTGTCTGAGGAGTAGAAGGGTGAGAAATGATGCTTGTTGATATTTGGGGAAACTAAAGCACCAGGTATTTCAGTCAATATCTGGATAGAAACCAGAAAATTATCCAGATATTTACAAATATTGTAGCCAGATTATTTGTTGCATAGGAACCAACCATCTAAATATTAGTGTGAATATGGGTATCTGTTCTTATATAGAAATGACTGAAGAGACACCATGACTTCCCCAAAGTCATTAATAATTACTAGGGGGTACAGTGGACAGAGTACTGGACTTGGAGTCAAAAGACGTGAGTTCAAATCCTACCTCAGACACTAATTGTATGACCATGGGCAAATCCACCCATGTTTCTGTCTGCCTCAATTTCCTCATCTGTAAAATGACTATAAATCTAGCATCCACCTCCACGGGTTGTTGTGTGGACAAATAAATAGTTTTATTTATTTTTATATATAAGATAACAGTTTTCAAAGGGCTTTTCAAACCTTAGAACAGTATAAAAAATGCTAGTGTTGATGATGCAGTGGTAATGATGATGATGATGATGGTAATATCAAGAAACTGGTTTGAAAAATCAAACACAGAGTCCTATACTCTCAAAATTGGAAGGTACATTAGAAATCGCCCAACTAATCCTACCCAAAAAAACACAAATTCTCTATAGAATTGTTTTGACAAACGGTCACATAGTCCCTGCATAGCTATATTTGGTGATGGGAAGCTCGCTTTCTTTCCAAAATAGCCTATTACATTTTCAGAAAGCTCTTTTTTTTTTAAAGGAAGCATTTTCCTATATTGAACCAGAATCATTCTCTTCACATTTCTTTCTTCTCCTTCACTTCTGCCCCTTCTGGTCCTTAGTCAGATAACCAGAATTCTATTTGATGGAATTCAAATAGTTCTTTTCTCAATTGTAGGATAAGTTCCTTGAGAACTTGTATGAGGTCCGTATAATTCTATATTTTTCCATGTCTTCCAGCACAGAGTTGGGCACACAGCTGACATTTGTTAAGCTGAAATGAATGAGGTGAAATGAACTGTTTTTGTCTTCAAAACTGTTTGTATGTATCAATGGTGGCAGAGAGACACAGAAATTTTGACTGCCAGTGCCCAGACTAGACCATAGAGTAAGCCTTCCTCTTCATCACCCTAGATTATTCCTTGAGAGAGGGAAAGAGCTGGGTGGGTTGAGAAACAACAGCAAAATTTGGCTGTTGAGATGGCTAGCTCATAACTGGTTCTGCTAGCAATAACCCTATAGAGCTCTCATCTAGGCTGGGATTGGGATAGTTCCCCTTTGCAAGTATTTCCTCAAATCAAGCCAGCCCAGCTTTCTGAAACAAACAAAAAAGCTATATACTCCTCTCTCCATTCGCAATTCTGGATTTGCCTCCATAGAAAACATATCCATCAAAGGCCAAGGGAAAAGTTGTTGTTGGAGCTAAGCCTAGTTTGTAGTGGGCTGGAATCCATAGTCTGGGGCTCCCAGACCCAGCAGGGAAGGTGGGTGCATGCATGAGCTGATTTTAAATAAAAATAAACAAACAGCTTGCTTCCAATGCTGCTGAGACTTTCTTGGCATTTTTACATAGTGACCTATATATTCCTGGACCTCTGAGGCTAGGCCTGAATTCAGCAGTTGAGATTAAATTAATGCTGTTTTTGACACCCCTACCCCCCACCCCCTCCAAGGCCAAGGGAAAAGAAGATTGTCCCAGACCCTCCTGACCAGTTCATGGCAAAAAATGGCCAAATTAAGATGTGTTTTCCTGCCTGAGTACAGCTGCATGATTCAAATATATACACAGGCACATACAGTTCTGACATTCTAAGACCAGTAGACATAGTACATGGTTGTGCAACAGTTGATCTTTGAAAGTAAGATAGGATGAAATAGGATTTCCTCTCTTGAGCAAAGTCTCTGATGATGCAAATGTATGAATCCTTAGTACAGGTAGCTCTCAATTTTTCAGCCTTTTGCAGACATGCCTATAAAAATCAAAACAGCAGCAATCCAAACACAAATTGTATGAGGTGTTGGGAATGCATTATTTGTATTTCTTTTATTACATTCACCTTCATAACAGAGAATGTTAGTGAAATGTAACTTCCTTGAGGGCAGGAATCTTTTGTGTGTGTGTGTGTCCCCCAACATCTAGTACAAAAAGTAGGTATTTAATAAATATTGAATTCAAATTTTCTTTTCCACTCATTTACACTGTTTGGTCTTTGCACAACACATTAAGAGCACATATCTACCAAATGCCAGAACCAATGCCATTTCCTTTCAGTGACTTTCCATTTCTGCCTACCACCATACTATTATTGGTTCATCCTATCAATTTTGTAGCTTCCGCAATCCATTTGGGATCCTGGTCTATAAATTCTTAGATAAAGTAAAGTCATTATCTAATGACTGATCAGAAGTCCATAGGAGGGTTGAGAAATATGGAAATAAAAAGTTATCAAATTTTTCCAAATGTACCAATTGGATAGTTCATGTGCTCCATAGAATTCAAGAGATCTAAAAGAAAGCCTCTAGCACTTTGTGTGGATCTCCCATGAAGAATTTACAAGAGGATATGGATAAAGGTCACACAGAACAAGAGCATATAAATAGGTTGTGACTGGTACCTATGAGTACTCTCATCACAGAACCATAAAAGTCATGTTCAAAATAGGTAATCCTCCAGGGATAAACGAAAATTATCAGTTTGCCAAGAATACCTGTTCCCAGCGGGATGAGAACATTATTCTGAGCTCTCACCATACTGGTCAAATTAAACATATTTCTGGCTAATATGTCCCAGTGGATTCCAGTTGCTAAGTACACTGTAGAGAAATGTTAATATTAGTGAAAAAGAGTAAGTAATTGAAGGAAAAAAATGCCTTTTGCACTGAAAACTAGTCAGGCTTATCTCCCTAATGTTAATCTCATAGCCAACCACCTCTAACTCCTCCCCCACCAGTCCCAGTCCTAGAAATCACTTAACCCAATCACATAAAGTCTCTTGAGGGTCCCAGTCTGTGTCCACATTGGCCACACTTTCCTTATGGCCTTTCTCCTTTGTTCCCAGATGCCAGGTCACCCTGCCTGAATGTGCAACTAGAGAACTAGTGTTCTCTTGAGATTCTTCTGAACCCTAAGGCCTCTTGCCAAGTTGTTTCCAAACCCTTTGTGATGAAAGTCCATTATTTAAAAGGTCTTCCTCTCGGGAGAGAAGTTGATGGAGAGGTAAGCTCTTGAATTTCCCTCCCCTTCCTGAACTGTCATGAAAAGGAGTATTCAGCAAGAAAGAGGTCTACCCTGGGCTACCTAAACTAGAGAAGATAAATATCCACTGCTCATTATGTGAAAGATCAAGACACTTAAATGAAACTTTCTATGCATCCAGTCCTGACAGCTGGCTCTTCTTTCTGCATGGAAAGAGAGATGATAGGATTTAGAACTGAATGGGAATTTAGAAGTCACCTCATCCAGCCTTCTTATTCTGAAGATGTGGTCACTGAGGCCCTGAGAAAGGAAATGACTTGCTAAAAGTCACTCAGTGAATTAGTGGTGAAACCTAAACCAGAACTCATATCTCTTGATTCCCATAGCAGGGCGCTTTCCGCTACACCACGATGTATTTCTGTGTTTCTTGTTCTGCCTCCCCCATAATGCCTACTGCAGGGCCTTGCACTGCAGGGCTTCCGATCTAATCCAAGAAGTTTTTATTAAAAGTATAAATGCTGGGGCACAGGAACAAAAGGAAGATTTGCCCTTGCTTTCAAAGATCTTACATTCTGCTGAAATAGTAGGACCCTCTATCAGTATATAGTTAAATTTCCACCCTCTCCTCTTGCTCTCTCTTTCCTACCTTTCCACTTCCCTCTTGGTTTCTTTCCAGGTCCCAAACCATAATTTTCTATCTTCTCCTCCTCTTGAGGTCCTTCATGGGTACTTGAAACTTTTTTTTCTCTGGGCACAGGGACTATCTGTTTCACTTTCTTTATTTTAAATGTTTCATCTATGGACAGCTTTAAGTGGATGGCATTTGCTAATCAGTGTATACTTACTGATGGTACAATTGAGAGGAAATGAATATCCCTAGAGAAGAGATGTAAAGAAATTTAATACTGAGGTGTTTTGCCAGAAGTATATTCTCAGGCTGGGGGTTCAGAAATAACAGAAAGATAATGACAATTACGTATTCTTTTACTACTTCCCAAGTGCAGAAGGAATATTACATCTAAACAATGTTAGTAAGGGGAGGGGCAAATAGAAATGGTTGGATAAACCTGATCCCCTCCCCAACCTTGGCTATAGTGTGGCAACAAAAGAGGTGCTAGGTATCATGTAATTAGACCATATACAACCATGAATTTAACTATTGGCATGCTAAATGTGAGGTCATTCTCTAGAGACCAAGGAGTTGACATACTATTAGAGGAACTCAGTCATATCAGTCTTTAAATTCTCACTATGAATGTGAATCTATTGTGGATCCAAAGGCAACACAAAATATCATTTCATGGGATCCTTGCTTGTCTCACCTTGAATTGCTCATGAAGATATATTTGCAAAAGGACCAATGTAATAGAAATTGAAACTTAGGAAACATTATATTATGCTGAAGATGAGAAGGTAGTAAGAGTCTATTAAGAAATCAATATAACTCCAAAGTTAAATTAACATAAGCATTAACACTTGGCAAGTTCAAGGCAAAAGCTATACGGGACAATAGGAAAAATATGTTGCAAAGCATGGTTCAGGAGTGAGAAGTGAGAAACCAGAATTTTCATACCTATATGTTGTTAATACTTTCTTTGAGAAAAGAGTTGGGAGGTATAGAAATCACTAATAATACCACAAAAATAAAAATAATTATATTCTAATACATTATGACTGGCTAATGCTATAGGAGTCGTTTCTGAATCAGTTGTCTGTGTACAATCAGACAACTGAATGGTTAGAGTAAGGATCAAAATGAATACCATATCAGAAATAAGAATAAAAATAAGTCATGAAGGGTAATTGAGGAATTCCAAAATCACTTAAGTTTCTGAAATCTCCCCCCCAAATAAATAAAAATTGAAAAGAGATGAAAGAACAGATATTAGCACAGTGACTATTGTCTAAGGAACATTAATCTACCTCTCTCAATTGCTACAAAAAGGAGGTAACAATAGCCTAGAAGCCACCTCACCAAATAACATTTTACCTTCTTCCCAGAAATGGCAAGATTTGGATGTTTGAATATAAACATGTTTATAAAATATTGTATAACATTGAATTTATCTGCTTCGAAAATATTGAGATGCAATGACAGAAAGTTTATGAAATGCTTAGTGACAGACTCAACTGAGCCAATTAATTTCAAGGGTATTTAAGAATAAACTTAAATTAAATTAATGAAGATAACATAAAAAAAAGGAGTTGGTAGTGTGAAAAAAACATCTTCACAGCAAATATCAAATAGGTCTGATATCTAAGATACAAAAGATAACATATAAGAACAAGAATTGCTCCCCAATAGATAAATGGTCAAAGTATATAAATAGGTTGTTTTTAAAAGAAGAAAGGCAACTTATTAACAACCACTTAAAAATACTTCAAATCACTAATAACAGAGAAATGATCCTTTCAAAACTAATATTTTACTTCACATTTATCATATTGGAAAAGAGGATAAAAGACAAAGATAGAAAATGTTAGAGACACTATGGGAAGACAGGCATAGTAATGGTAGATCTGTAAATCAGTTCAATCACTTTGGGAAATTATGCTAAATCAACTAGAAAAGTAATTTAACTATACATACCCTTGGACTCAGAAATACCACTATTAAACATATAATCACAATTATATAAAATAAAACAACACTGAATATTTCAAAACTCTGATCAGTGTAGTACTCAGCCATGACTTTGGAGGACTGATGATTCTCTTGGCAGAGAGATAGCAAACTAAAGGTGTAGAAAAAGGCATACATTGTTAAAAATAGCCAATGTGCTGATTTACTTAATTGCATTATTGATGATGGATGGGGCAAGTCATTGGGAATTGACAGAAGGTTTTTTAAAAAGTATTAATAAAATATTTTTTTTTTAAAAAAAAAGATTAAACTGGAAGGACAAAAAAGACAAAAAATGCAAAAAGTCTGTAAGGATTTGTATTAAAAATTATTTTTTCCATCAATGAAAGTAGAGTCACCTTATTTGAGCTCTAATATCATAGCCCCCACTTTGCTATGTAAGAAGTTGAAATGAACTTAGTAAAACAAAGATGGGGAAAGTAGCTATGTCAGATGAAATACAAACAAAGGAGGCCTTTGGTGGAGGTGAGTTTTTAAAATTTACTTATTTTTAGTTTTCAACACTCATTTCCACAAGATTCTGATTACCCCTTCCCCCAGTCAGGCCTCTCTTTTATCATACCCCCCCCCCCCCCATCCCCTTCCCCTTTACTTTTTTGAAGGGCAAGATAGATTTCTATACCCCATTGTCTGTATATCTTATTTCTCAGTTGCATGTAAAAAACAATTTTTTAACATTTGTTTTTAAAATTTTGAGTTCCAAATTCTCTCCCTTCTTCTCTCCCCACTCAACCCCATTGAGAAGGTAAGCAATTCAACATAGGTTATACATGTGTAGTTATGCGAAACACCTCCTCTTATCTCCTTCTCTCCTATGTTTCTGTAGGGTAAGATACCCTATTGAGTGTGTGTAACATTCCCTCCTTAAGCCAAATCCTATGAGAGTAAGGTTCACTCATTCTTTCTCACCTCTCCCCTCTTCCTGTCCATTGTAAAACCTTTTTCTTCCCTCTTTTATGTGAGATAATTTACCCCATTCTATCTCTCCCTTTCTGCTTCTCCCAATATATTCCTCTCTCACTCCTTAATTTAATTTTTTAGATATCATCCCTTCATATTCAACTCACCCTGTGCCATCTCTCTCTCTCTCTCTCTCTCTCTCTCTCTCTCTCTCTCTCTCTCTCTCTCTCTCTCTCTCTCTCTCCCTCTCTCTCTCTCTCTCTCTCTATTTATCTATTTCCCCCAACTACCCTAAAACTGAGAAAGGTCTCCATGAGTTACAAGTATCATATTTCCATGTAGGAATGTAAAGAGTTCAACTTTAGTAAGTCTCTTTTGATTTCTCTTTCCTGTTTACCTTTTCATGCTTCTCTTAATTCTTGTATTTGAAAGTCAAATTTTCTATTCAGCTCTGCCCTTCTCATCAAGAATGCTTGAAAGTCCTTTATTTCATTGAATATCCATTTTCCCCCTGAAGTATTATATGCAGTTTTGCTGGGTAGGTGATTCTTGGTTTTAATCCTAGCTCCTCAGACCTCAGGAATATCATATTTCAAGCTCTCAGATCACTTAATGTAGAAGCTGCTAGATCTTGTGTTATCCTAATTGTATTTCCACAATACTCAAATTGTTTCTTTCTGGCTGCTTGCAGTGTTTTCTCCTTGACTCCGGAACTTTGGAATTTGGTTACAATATTCCTAGGAGTTTTCTTTTTAGAATCTCTTTCAAGAGGCAATCAGTGGATTTTTTTCCTTTTTTATTTTGCTCTCAGTTTCTAGACTATCAGAGCAGTTTTCCTTGGTAATTTCTTGAAAGATGATGTCTAGGTTCTTTTATGATCATGGCTTTCAGGTAGTTCAATAATTTTTAAATTATCTCTCTTGGATCTCTTTTCCAGGTCAGTGGTTTTTCCAATGAGATATTTCTCATCGTCTTCTATTTTTTCATTCTTTTAGTTCTGTTTTATAATTTCTTGATTTCTCATAAAGTCATTAGCTTCCATTGCTCCATTCTAATTTTGAAGGAATTATTTTCTTCAGTGAACCTCTGGACCTTTTTCTCCATTTGGTCAATTCTGCCTTTTAAGGCATTCTTCTCCTCATTGGCTTTTTGGATTTCTTTGGTCATTTGGATTAGTCTATTTTTTAACTTTTTATTTTCTTCAGGATTTCTTTTTGGGTCTCCTTTAGCAAGCTGTAGACTTGTTTTTTATGATTTTCTTGCATCACTCTCACTTCTGCTCCCAATTTTTCCTCTACTCCTCTTACATGATTTTCAAAATTCTTTTTGAGCTCCTCCATGGCCTGCAACCAATTCATATTCCTCTTAGAGGCTTTTGATGTAGGAGCTTTGACTCTGCTGTCCATCTCTCGTTGTATGCCTTGATCTTCCTTGTCACCAAATTAAGATTCTATAGTCTGAGTTCTTTTACAATGTGTACTCATCCTGCCAGCCAAACACTTGACCTTCTAACTTTATGTCAAGGTAGGACTCTGGTCCCAGTAGGGGTGAGCATGGGTGTGGGTGTGCTGTCCCAGGCTTCAGGGATTTCGTATCAGCTTCTTGATCCCCCACTGTCTGTGATCCCAGAGCTCCAGAAGCAGCATCTGCTGCTGTTGCTGCCACAACTTGCCTCAGGCTGCCACTGTCACCACCCCCACCACCCTGGGCCTGGGGCCTAGTTCAGTCAGATTGCATGCTCCTCTTTCACCCAGGTCACACAGAGTCTTCCCACTGACCTTTGTGGTGTTTGTGTGTTGAAGAGCTGGAAAGTGCCACAACTGTCAATTACTCAGTCCTCTGAGGCCTGCTCCAACCCCTCTGTACTGGTGTGACTGCACTTTGGACTGCATGCTGGACTGCACTCTGCTCCCTGTCCAATGTGAAAGACCCTTCCTGTTGACTTTCCAGGTTGTCTTAGGCTCGGGATTTGTTTCACTCTGTCATTTTGTGGATTCTGTAGCTCTAGAATTTGTTTAAGGCAGTTTTTTTATAGGTATTTGGAGGACTTTGGTGGAGAGCTCAGGGAAGACTTTGCTTTTATGCCACCATCTTGGCTCTGCCCCTCCCAAGGACCTCAAGGAGGTGACAGTTTTAAGAACATTAGAAATTGTTTCTCATATCTAAAAGAGTAAAAGAATATATGTATATATATATATACATATATATATACATATATATATGCTAAGGGGAAGATAGTTACTGAAAAAAAGTGACTGAAAAATTATCAATATATAGTAGCTTTTTTGTGTAGTGGCAAAGATTGAAAACTAAAGGAGTGTCCATCAATTGGAGAATGACTAAACACATTATGGTATATAGATGTGATGGAAGACTATTGGGTTGTAAGAAGGGTACTCTTTCAGAGAAATCTAGGAATGTTTGTTTAAACTGATACAGAGCAAACTGAGCAGAGCCAGGAGAATAATTTATATAATAATGATAATATTGTAAAGATAAACAGCTCTGAAAGTTTTAAGAACTTGGACCAATGCAATGACCAACCACAATTCCAGAGTTAAATGATGAAGCATGCTGCCTACTTCCTAAAAGAGTCAATGAGCTCATGGTACAGATTGAGACAATAATTGTTTGCAACCAATATGGGAATTAATTAGTTTTGCTAGACTATGCATATTTATTATAAGGAGGCAGTGGGTGGGAGAGAAAAAAATGTGTGTTTTTTTTTATTTTAAAGTTTCTGTTAAATTTAAAATAAAATGTCAACAAGCCCCACCAGTTACTTATCTATTTACCCACTTTTATAAAAAAATAATCTTTATGTGAATACACTTTACAGGCATCAAGTCTGTGCTTGACAAAGGTATGAGAAGAACAAAGAGGTTTATAAACAGCAGAGTATGTCACATAAGCGAATGAAAAATACAGAGAATATAAGATCTCACTGGACTTCCTGTTTGTTAGCTACACGAAAGCATTTCTACAAAAGTAGAACAAAACTACTTAAAAATTCTCCTTCAACAAGGTTTCTCCCAAGTAGATGTTAAAATCATACAAGAGTCCTTTAAAAAAGGTAGGTTTAGAGATAGCTATAGAGGTAGCTTTGTCCTATAGCCCTTCTGAGTATTATACCAATCAAAATATAAAAAAGGAGGAAGGATGCTTTCCAAAAAGTGTCTGCCACTTTCATAAAGAAGTTGAGCAAAAGGTCCAAATGGAAAACGAATTGTCTATAGATGGTGATGTCTTCCAAAAAAAATGCTCCTGTTTGAACTGACAAGATGCTGATTTCAATAGGCCCTAGAACTCATTTAGGACATATTCAGAAGAGTCCAGCCTAATTATCCAAACAAGCAAAACCTAGTAGATGAATAATGACTGTAGTCTGGTTGTAGTTTGATAGCCCATCAGCATCTACATCTCGGGCAACTAGGTGGCTCAATGGATAGAGCACTAGGCTTGGAGTGAGGAAATTTCTCTTCCTGAATTCAAATCTGACCTCACACATTCTCTAGCTATGTGACCCTGGGTAAGTCGTTTAACCCTGTTTGCCTCAGTTTTGTCATCTGTAAAATGAGTTGGAGAAGGAAATGGAAAACCTTTCAGTATCTTTACCAAGGAAACCCCAAATGGGGTCACAAAGAGTCAGACATGACTGACTGAAAGATGACTGAGCAACAATCTATATCTTGGGAAGATATTGTGGATAGGAAATTAGCTGGATCTGAAATCAAGCAGAAGGAGAAGAGGAGGCTGAAATCCCTCTGGGAAACTGCATAGTACTCTTAACGAAAGTTTCTGCATGAAACAAAGATCTGAATTGCTAAAGGGAGATTATGAATCCTACTGAAATATGCATAAAGTACATATACCTATTTATATCTGTGTTTATATCCATCATCTGTCTATCTACCTAATCTATTAGTCTGTTGAATAAATAAGACTTTCAGAATGAAAAATATAGGAAAAAAAGTTTAGAATTCTTATGTGGTAGAAGAGGCAGCATTTTGTAATTCTGCATTTGGAGTCCTAAGTTCAAATGAATATCAATCTTCAGGCATTTCTTTTACACCTACTATGTGACAGGCACCGTGTTAGGTACTGGATATACAAAGACAAAAATGAACAAGTCTCTGCCTTCAAGGAGTTTTCATTCTATTGGGAGATAGCATGTACACGTATAAATATATTCACAGATAGGTAGATAGTTATTGGATATAATTGTACAGGGAGACATGTTCTATCTGTGGACTCTATGCCTCAGTTTCCTTGTATTTCAAACTAGATTAGATTGGATTGGGTTAGGTTGGATGTTACTTAAGATTCATTCTGAAGCCTATGAACTCAAACACTTAACCTCTCTGTGTCTAGGTTTTCTTATTCATAAAATGGATAGGCTGAGACTAAATAATATTTAAATTCCCTTCCATTTTTAAATTCACAATCCTACTATGATACCAAGCTGCAGAAGGATTATAAAGTAGTATTTGTCTTAACCTGGAAAGAGATGGTAAAGGATGGCCAACCTGTCTTCTCCCAGCCCCGTTCCTCCTCCCCACCATTCTTCCAACTCTGAGATAACCTCTGGAAGAAGGTGGGGTTTAGCCAGCCTAGCACATTTGATGCTCTTTTCAGTAAGTATTGGAAATGAGATGAGAAAAGTAATAATTTTGGTTCTCCTGTTTTATCCACTCCCGTAAAGTGGAATTACAAACAAAAGTCTAACCACTTTTCACACTCACATTTGGGTCCAGGTACCAGATGGCACTCACAGCAAATTATATACATATATACACCTATATGGGCATATGTGTTTGTGTATATACATATGTATGTATGTATGTATAGCCTGCCCTGTAGCCACTGGAAGAGTTGTAACCACAATAGATTGCTAATGACCAAGATAATGGTAATAATGCTGACAAGCCAGACCAATTCCATGCAAAACTGTGAAGGCTTCTAAGTTTGTCTCTTCTGTTCTCAGGCTTCTTTTTCAAGTGCCTTTGTCCACCTTCCTGATCATTTCGTCTGCCCACACTCAAGTGACAGTGACCTCTTGGGAGGTCATATAACATTTATTTCACCCAGGCATTAGTTGGCGCTTAGCATATACTGCCTTGTGTTGTCATTATTTGTGCCCCTGTCAGGGGCTCATATTTTTAGAGCTAGAAGAGACCCAGGAGGCTGTCTAGTTCATTTTACAAAGAAAGAAACTGAGGTCCAGAGAAAGGAAGTGAGTTGTCCAAGGTAACTCAGGTAGTAGATAAGGGCAGATTTGAACCTAGGTCATATGACTTCAAAGCCAGTATTTTTCCAATCTATCACCCTTCCTGTCTTCTTGCTATTAGATCAAAAACTCCTTGATAGTAGGGATTCCCTCTTATGTAGCTTCTCATCCCTGGAAAAGCCTCAAACAGAACAGGGTATATAGTAGATGCTTATTATATTTGAAAGAGGGAAGGAAGGAAGGAAGGAAGGAAGGAAGGAAGGAAGGAAGGAAGGAAGGAAGGAAGGAAGGAAGGAAGGAAGGAAGGGAGGGAGGGAGGGAAGGAGGGAGGGAATTCTATAAGACTCTAAATTACAGATTGGGGGACTATCTTCTTGAGAGAGGGAGTTTCTTCAAGTATTCCCTACACCATTGAAATCACAGTATTTGCATTTCAGTAAGAATAATGAAAACCCTTCTAGACTCAAAAGGAAAAAAACAAAGCAGACATACTTGATGTTTGGGGCTGAGTTCTTGTTCAATTTCTGCTAATACTGGGTCTACTAACCAGGTTCCTGCTAGGGCCAGAGACAGTTATTTCTGCCCCCACCTAAAAAGGAAAGGTACCCTTTCAAACTTCAATGCTAGCTCACATCCAGGAAACAAATCAAAGGAGAGAGATTACAGGTGCCTTAAGGTTTCTCAGCCTGACTTTAACTGAGGACCCTCTCACTGCCATCCCTGAAAGTCTCAGGATTCTTCAAAAAGAGCTCTGATCCCTTTCCCTTTGGAATGGAGTGAGGCAGGGGGCCTTCCGTAGGGCTCCGCATGGCCTCCAAGCCTCTCCAGATCTCTGGGCCTAGGGCTTGGCATGCTCCCAGTTGCTGTATCTCCTCCTGAAGTCTGGCCTTTAAATCTGGGGCAGGGATACAACGCTCTTCTGAAGTGCTGAGCTCATTTCCCCTAGAGACGAATCACTTGGCACAGGACAAGATCTCCAGAGGTTTTTGATGCAAGTGCCCCAGTTCTGGAAGAGAGAGGAGAGGGGAGAGAAGAGACGGGCAATGAAAGAGAGGAGAAACAGAGAAACAGAAAGAGAAAGAAAGACACAGAAAAGAGACAGAGGAGAGAGAAGAGATGAAAGAGGAAGAGAAGAGGCAGCAACAAAGAAAGCATCTCCCCACCCATCATGAAATGGAATGTGTGTGTAAAGTGACACAAATGAGATTCTTTAAGTGAACATCACAGGCTTGTTTTCTGCCTCCCCCAGGAAGGGTTATCTTTGATTTTAAGGGTATTTGACTGGCAGGTGAAAGAAGCAAAATTCCTCTAGACATCTTTGAAACACTGAAACTAGATCCAGGATAACACTTAGGAGTCCCTGTATTTTGAACACCAAAAACAGTTGCTATGTAACCAAGCCAGAGGTTTCAGACTGTTCATTTCTACCCTTATATCTCTGTGAGAACAGTTCCATATCTCCTTTTCAGGGAATGACAGAATCTAGTTGTTGGAGAGAACCTTAAAGGTAGATCATCTAGTTCAACCTGTCCCTGAGCAGGAATTAATTCCCTTTACAATATTTTGAGACTAAGCAACTCTTGAGATTAAACAACTCTTAACTTGGGAGCTCATGTTCCCAAAGGGCAAGACTGTTATTCTCCAGAAGTAATGTGTCTTCATAATTCTTCAAGGGGGAATCAGCTTGGGAACCCCCTTCTCAACTTTAAAATAGTTTAATTATTTGATTCAATTAAAAACACCATTTAATTAATTTGTTTTAATCATTCAATTTCAATTATATTGTTTAATGTAAGTACAGAAAAGGCAGGTTAAGTTTGTGATGACACTTGAATCAAGTATCTTCTCAACAAGAACACCCAGTTGAAAAGGGAAATGAGATTAATCAGTCTAGAATGACCTGTTGTTAATGAATCCATGATGGCTCTTAGTGATCACTGCTTCCTTTTCTAGATGTTCACTAACCATTCCTTTAATACATTACAGAATTCTGTCAGGAATCTAAGTTAAGCCCATGGGATTACAATATGCAGACCCTGTTCTTTTCCCTTTTTAAACAATTGTATCAATTGTATTTAAACAATTGTATCAATATTTACCCTTCTCCCATCTTGTAGACCCTTTCTCTTTTCCACAATATTTCAAATATCACCAGGCATGGCTCAACCAATAGGTCAGCCAGGTATTTCAGTACCCAAAGGTGTAGTAGTCCATCTCAGCCAGGTGACTTGAATTCTTCACAGACGACTGGGAGTCTGAGCAAAACACTCAGCTGACCCTGTGAAAAGTCACATCTTAAGAAAAACTTTGCTGTAAGGTTTTAGAGGGATGCCTCAGGAGCTTCATGTCTGGGCTTCCTTATCCAACCTTCATATTACTCTACAGTAGCAGATCTAATCAGTTCAGGATGCAACCCTAAAGGGGAGAGTATTTTTGGGATTGAGTCTTCCTCACCCAGAGACCAGCTTTTTTTGGCTGTTGTTTTGATTTGGGGAGGAGGGCAGAGGGATGAGGTTGAATTGACCGAAATAACTGGTTGTTTTGCAAAGTAGTGGAAGGATTTTCTGTGGCAGCAAAGAGCTGGCCATCTGTGGAGGGTCCATGGTTACTCAGACCCTCCCTAAATCTGCCCCTTCACTCACCTTATCAACCTGTGTAAATGAGCTTATGTGTATATACTCTGGCTTGGTCTAGCATATAAACTTGTGTGAACTCAAATTCAAACTTCTCTTAATTTTTTTTTAGCAAGACCTGTAATGAGGGACTAAACTAGAACTTGTAGTAATGGGAATGAAAAGTAGATTAGATTAAACAGGGCGTTCAAATGGGCTATGAGAAGTACTAACTCTGAGGCTTGAAGGTTGAGTGACTAGGAGAAAAAATAGTACCATTCCATCCTATATTATCTTCCCCAAAAGGAATTTGAGTGGTGGTATATATGAGGAAAGAGCACAACAAATAAATGAAAAATGGAAAATATTTGCAAATTCTTTTAGATTTCATTTTTTTAAGTTTTAAAATTTATTTTAAACTTAAATATAAAATAAGAAAAGAAAAAAATACATTGCCATGCACACAGCGGAACATGAGAGGATTCAATATAAAGCAATAAATTTCCATTTCAAGAAAACCTTACACATTATTTTCCAAGCTGTCTATCTTATCTTTGCTTTCTTGTAGGCCTTCTGCTGTGCACTTTTTACATTGTTTTTCCCCTTCCTCTCCCACCACCCTAAGAAGGATACAATTAAACATGGTTGTATGTGTGTGTGTGCATACATATATATAGATATCTATAAACATACACATATGTATACATATACACTAAAAAGCATATATGTATACACACACACACACACACACACACATATATATATATATATATATACACATATGACCATATTAAGCTTATTTCCACTTGTCTATTTCTCTGAAGGTAGATAGTACCTTCCTTCATAAGCTCAAGTCTTTCTAAAATTTTCTAAATCCACCAGCTCATCATTTCCCATACCGTGACAATATTCCCAATCACATTCTATCTTATAAATTGTCTATGAGAGTTTTTCCCCAATTTTCTGCAGTCCCCCTATTCTTGGCTACATGGGTTTTATTTATACAGAACATTTATAATTTAAAATAATAAAAGTTATCTATTTTACACTTCAATGCTGCTCTTATCTTATACTATGGTTTAAGGTATGATATTACTGAATCAAGTTCCATCATATCTTTTCCCCTGGTTTCTTCAAAGTTCCTGACCTTCTGCTCTTCCAAATGAACCCTTTTATTATTTTTTCAGATTCAGTAAGATAATTTTGAGTAATTTAATTGAAATGACATTACATAAATAGATCAGTTAGGAAAAATTGTCATTTTTTTTTTACCTGCCCATGCACAATAAGTATTACTTTAATTATTTAGATCTAACTTTGTATAAAAAAGGTTTTATGTTTATATTCATAGAGTTCCTATGTCTGTTTTGGCAGTTATACTCATATTTATTTTATGCTATCTAGTTGTGTTATTTGTTCTAAAACTATTGATTAATGTGGCTGACACATTGTATAGTTTCCCTATTTTTCCCTTGTGATTAAATCTATTTTATCTTTAAGTTTGTCTGAGATCATGATTACTATCCGTGCTTTTGTACATAATATATTCTACTCCTGACTTTTATTTTATGTTTATGTGTACCTCTCATTTTTAGAGCATTTTCTGAAAGCAACATATTGTTGAATTCAAAATTTTAATCTGCTATCAGTTTCAATTTTATGGTTAAATTAATCCCATTTGTATTCTAAATTGTACTTATTTGTATATTTTCCTCCTTTCTATTTTCCTCACTGTCCTTCTCACCCTTTTCCTATCTCTCCTCATTCCTCTACTTTATTTCTTTCTATTACCTTGCCCTCCTATTCCTTAACTACCCCCTCTTCAAGAATCCCTCCACTGTCCTCCCCCTCCTCCCTATCCCCTTACCTTATTTCTTTCTGAATTTAGAAGACTTTTATACCCTTTTAGATATATATATCTTGTTCCATCTTCAACCCATTCCTGAGGATAATAGGGTTCCAAAACTACCTGCCCTCTCCTCCCACCTAATTCTTCTGTATCAATTCTTCCTCTCATACCTCATTTCTATAAGATAATTACTCTTTTTACCTTTTCCGACATAATTTTGCTTTTTTAGAATCACATAGTATTCAGCTCTACCCCACCTTCTCTTTTGAACTCCCCAAATACTAATGACAGTCTTAGACATACAGTTTACATTTCCAGGTATAAAAAGTAAATAAATTGTCTTGTAATTAGTCTTTGATGTCTCCCTTATATTTCTCTTGGATTTTGAATGTCAAATTTTCTATTAATTTATGGCCTTCTTGCAACAAAATCCTGAAAGTCTGTCAGTTCGTTGAATGTTCATTTTTTTCATACAGGATTATACTTAACTTTGCTGGGTGTGATATTTTCAGCCATAACCTCAGTTCTTTCACAGCCTTGTAGTGTAGCTGCAGCTCGATCTTGTGTAATTCTAATTGTGGCTCCACCAAATTTGAATTCTTTTTTTTCTTGTTACTTATAATATTTTCTCTTTAACCTGGGGATTTGGGATGGTGACAATGATATTACTGTAGGCTGCAAATCTTTTTATAACAAACTTTTTTCTCCATCAAGAAAAGTAGAATTACCACCTCTGGATTCTGAATCAGAATTCAAACTCTAGTTTGATCTAGTTAGCTCCTAACTCTTTTAAGTCCAGAATTCTATCTGCCATGACACCAATTTAGTCATGGAATATCACAGTGTTCAAAGGGGTGGGAAACTTGAAGCCTTGAGGCCACATGTGGCCTTCTAGGTCTTCAAGTGTGGCTCTATGACTGAATCTAAACTTCACAGATCCAAGGAGATTTGTTCTGTGAAGTTTGGATTCAGTCATAGGGCCATACTTGAGGCTGTAGGCTCCCCATCCCTGAAGTATTACTCAAAAGACAATGGAGAGGCCTGTGGTGAATGTGAGTAGGCTTAAAGACATAACAAATAAGGAATTATGGCCAAGAATTATTTTTAGTCCCACCAAAGAGATAAGATAGCCTGATAAGAATGAGGGATGATGGTTGGATAGCCTATGCACTCCACTAGTATCCTAGAATTGTCAGGAGAAAGCAAGGAAGACCCTGAGTATGGTGGTAGGTTCCCCAGTGGGGAATTGACAGGCAGGTATTCACAAAAGTCACAGATGATGAAAAGGTATTGATTGGTTGTTATCAATAACATTAAAGAAAACAGTTACATCAAGAAGATGACAAATCTGAGAAGTTTGATTAAATCCATGTTACTGGATTTACCCTTTATAGATGATCATTATTTTCTTTCTCTCTTGAAGTTTTAGTGATAATTTTTTGGATTTTGGGGGGGGGTTGTGTGTGTGTTTTTAAAATATAATTTATTTATTTTTCAGTTTTAAACAATCACTTCCACAAGAATTGGAATTCAAAATGTTCTCTCCATCCCTCCCCATGCCCACTCCAGAACAGCATGCACCCCATTCACCCCTTCCTCTAGTCTGTTCTCCCTTCTATTACCCCCCTTCTTTCCTCCCCATCCCCTCTATTTTCCCGTAGGGCAAAATAAATTTCTTTACCCCATTGTCTGTACATCTTATTTCCCAGGTGCATGCAAAAAATTTTTTAAAGCTTCGAGTTCCATATTCTCTCCCTCCCTCCCCACCCACTCTCACTGAGAAAGCAAGTAATTCTATATAGGTCACACATGTGTAGCCATGCAAAACACTTCCATAACAGTCATGTTGCAAAAGACTAACCACATTTCCCTCCATCCTGTCCTGCCCTCCATTTATTCCATTCTCTCCCTTGACTGGTCCTCTCACAATAGTGTTTGCTTCTGATTATCCCTTTCTCCAATGTGGTATGCATTCCATTATCTTCCCTCTCCTATCCCCTTCCCCCCTTGCCTTTCTGCAGGGTAAAATAAATTTCCATATCCAATTGAGTGTGTGTCATTCCCTCCTTAAGCCAAATTCCATGACAGTAAGGCTCACTTATTCCCTTTCATCTCCCCCCTCTTCCCCTCCATTGTAAAAGTTCTTTCTTCCCTCTTTTATGTGAGATGATTTGCTACATTCTACCTCTCCCTTTCTCTTACTCCTAGTACATTCCACTCAACAGTAAATTTTATTTTTTAGGTGTTCTCCCATCATATTCAGCTTATTCTGTGCCCTCTATGTGTATATATACATACACACATATGTATACATGTACATATATACATACATACACATATACACCCATATATACATCCATACCTACACATATATAATATACACATACATGCATACTCATACACACCTACATATATATATATATATATACATACACATATTCCCTCTAAGTACCCTAATACTGAAAAAGGTCTAATGAGTTATAAATATCATCTTTCCATGTAGGTATGTAAACAGTTCATCTTTAATAAGTCCCTTGTGGCTTCTTTTTTCATTTACCTTTTTCTCTTGATTCTTGTATTTGAAAGTTAAATTTTCTATTCAGCTCTAGACTTTTCAACAAGAATGCTTGGAAGTCCTCTATTTCATTGAAATTCCATTTTTTTCCCTGAAGTATTATATTCAGTTTTGCTGGGTAGGTAGTTCTTGGTTTTAAGCCTATCTCTTTTGACCTCTGGAATATCCTGTTCCAAGTTCTCTGATCCCTTAGTGTAGAAGCTGCTAAATCCTATGTTATCCTGATTGCATTTCCACAATACTTGAATTGTTTCTTTCTGGCTGCTTGTAATATTTTCTCCCTGACCTGGGAACTCTGGGATTTGGCTATAATATTTCTTGGAGTTTTCCTTTTATGGTATCTTTTAGGAGGTGATTGGCAAATTCTTTTCATTTCTATTTTACCCTCTGGTTCTAGAATATTAGGGAAGTTTTCCTTGATAATTTCTTGAAAGATGATGTCTAGGCTCTTTTTTTGATGATGGCTTTCAGGTAGTCCCATAATTTTTAAATTATCTCTACTGGGTCTATTTTCCAAGTCAGTGGTTTTTTCAATGAGATATTTCACATTGTCTTCTATTTTTTCTTTCTTTTGGTTTTGTTTTATAATATTTTGATTTCTCATAAAGTCATTAGCTTCCATCTGCTCCATTCTAATTTTTAAAGAACTATTTTCTTCAGTGAGCCTTTGGACCTCCTTTTCCATTTGGTCAATTCTGCTTTTTAAGGCGTTCTTCTCCTAATTGGCTTTTTGGACCTCTTTTGTCATTTGGGTTAGTCTATTTTTAAAGCCATTATTTTCTTCAGCATTTTTTGGGTCTCCTTTAGTAAGCTGTTGGCTAGTTTTTCATGCTTTTCTTGCATCACTCTCATTTCTCTTCCCAATTTTTCCTCCACCTCTCTTACTTGATTTTCAAAATCCTTTTTGAGCTCTTCCATGGCCTGAGACTATTGCATATTTTTTTGGGGAGGCTTTGGATGTAGTAGCCTTGATCTTGCTGTCTTCCTCCAGGTGTATGCTTTGGTCTTCCTCTGATTGTATGCTTTGCTCTTCCTCATCCAAAAGTATGGAAGAATACCTTTTCACTATTGTCTTATTTTTTTCCCCTTTTGGGGCATTTTCCCAGCCAATTACTTAACTTTTGAGTCCTTTGTCAAGTGGAAGGAATACTACTCTAGGCTTCAGAGGTTTTGTGCAGCTGTTCTCTGCAATATCTGTAGGGTCCTGTAAGTTTTCAGTCCTCCAAAGTGGCATAGTCAAGGGAGAGGTGCTTACTCCTCTCCTAGCCTGTGCAGCACTCTTTTCCACCCTGGAACTGCGAGTAGGATTACCTCTCCACAGCTGCCACCAGCTCCACCACATCAGCACTCTTCTTCACCCCAGGACCACCGCTCAGGACTGAGACCCAGATCAGACACTTGATTCCCCCAGGGTCTGTAGGGTGAGAGCTCCAGAAATGGGTGCTGCCGTTGCAGCAGCTGCAGCAACCCTAAAGCTCGAGATGGGGCTGGACAGTGCTCCCCTCTCACCCACAGGAAAGAGCTTTGTTACTGTCCATTGAAGCTATCTTTGGCATTTGTGAGTTGAGAAATCTGGAAACCACAGCAGCTGCCTATGATTCAGCACCCTGAAACCTGCTCCAGTCTTGTCTGTGCTGGCGTGGCCCATATTAGGCTGCAATCAACTCTGAGCCTGGTGCAATAGACCCTTCCAGTTGGCCTTCTAGGCTTTCTTCGACTGGAAATCTGTTTCACTCTGTCATTTTGTGGCTTCTGTTGCTCTAGAATTTGATTAGAGTCATTTTTTACAGGTATCTTAAGAGCTTTGGGGGGGAGAGTTCGAGGGGTCTGTGCTTCTACTATGCCATCTTGGCTCCTCCAACTGATATTTTTTGTTTTTATATCACTTCCATTTTCAGTTATACTCTCCCAAACCCATCTACCCAGTGAGCCTTCCATTGTAACAAAGATAAGAAAAAAAAGCAACTATAACAGCTCATGTGTCATTCCACAATCCTACTCTCCAACTTCTCCAGTGAAAGGGGTATATTTCTTCTGTGTAGTAATGAATTTCTCTGACATCAAATCAGAATGTAATTATTTTAGACTAAATATTCACAAGATGCTACTATTTATAAGTGTCACAGCTCACTCTGACATAGTGGCTTAGGCACTTACACAAAATTTATTACTCTGTCTTATTCTCTTTGTACCATTCCCACAACCAAACATCATACTCTGTACACAGTAAGGTCTTAATAAATGTTTGTCGGATTGAATTAAAGCCACACCATTATAGAATTTAGAGACTATCTTATCTAACTCCCCTTCCACCAGGTTAATTATTTATTTTAATTTATTTTTGGGTTAGAATTGTGATTTTATTGGTATAAAGAACTTCCCAGGAAAAAACTTCCTCCATCAAGGTGGATCTTGAACAGCTCTGAAATTTGTTTTCTTAGTTGTCTGGGGCAGTGAAAGGTTAAATGACTTGCCTAGAGTCACAAAGATATTTTGTGACAGAAGCAGGACTTGAATGCAAGTTTTTATGCCAGCTCACAATCCATTCTGCCATGTTGGCTTGCTCGGTTCTCCTCACAATACTAATGAGGAGAGGAAAGTCAAAGAGTTAAGTTTAATTGAAATGATTTTAATAAAAATTTAATCTAGGGGGTATGAAATTAATTCCTCAAGTGAGGCAAATAATAATATCAATGGTTGCTTATATGTATATGGTCAGTTTACAAAATACTTTATATACATTATTCCATTTGATCCTCACAAACAAGCCTCCATGGTACATAGGGCAAGTTTTATTTTCCCCAGTTTACAGCTGAAGAAACTGAGTCCCAGATCGGTGAAGGGATTTGCTCTCCCTTACACGCCTCATACATGTTGAAATTGCGATTCAAACTCAAGTCTTCTAATTCAAATTCTACTCCCTTTCGATTATACCACATTGCCAATTTAAGAGTGGGTCTGCTTAGACAGAATCAGACTGACCTATTCAATGTTAATTCACTCTACCTTACTATTATCAGCAAAACCTCAGAAAACCTTGCTTCTGTCACCTGTTACTGCTTTAATGAGCAGCAGCTGCCTAGACCTACAGTCCCTTTGTGTAGGTTCTTTGACTTCAAGATCTGTTAAAATCCTCTGGGGTGACTCTCTCCAGGGATCAAGATCCAGTCTCTCCAAAGCTGACTAGGTTATAGGACATTGTCAGTTGTTCCCTCCCTAATGAAAAAGGGTCAGTCACCTTCATTCCCACTGGCTCTGTGTTCCATTGCTCTCAAGAGGACTCTTTTCCCAGTTCACACTTTCACAGATAGATTAAAGACTGAGAGACAGGGAGGAGGAGGAGGAGGAGAAGGAGGAGGAGGAAGAGAGAAAGAGAGAGAGAAAGAGAGGCAAGAGGGAAGATGGAGAGAAGCAGACAAAGACAAATAGACAGACAATGAAAAAACCACAGCAGCTATGGAGCTCCCCAGGGCCTAATCCTAGGTTTCTTATAGGCCAGGAGCTTCTCCATGAGAGCCTTAGGGATTGGGTTTTTCAGGGGTTTATTGCTGTTTTGGTTCCTACTGCATTCTGTGTCTCAGTGCCTTTCTGCCATCCCCTCAGGCTCCCCACCCTTTTGGTAAATGTGAAATGCCAGCTGTTTCACATTAAGAAACTAACTTCAGCTGCTCACAGGAGAAAATGAGACACAAAGAGGTTTTTTACCCTTTAAATCCGATTTCATCCTAAAGGAGTAACATTCCCCAGCTTTACATAGTTTATCTTTCTCACTAACCCTATGTCTGTCTCTCTGTCAATCAAGAAACTTTCAATATCTGTATTATGCTCATTCTTGCCTGCACTAAAAGTTCAAGATGCAAAGAAATGTAAAACATAGTCCTTCCCCTTATTGATCTAGGAGATAGATCTAGGAGATGTGACATAAACATGTGAAGATAATGAGCAGCAGTGATGCTGGGCCACATTGCCAGGGGCTTCAATAGATAATAATTGCCCTAGGGGACCAGAGAAGGAAAGTTCAGTGCAATGAAGAGAAACACCAAAAATCTGAATGAAAATTTTAAAATTCCATAAACTGACCTCTGGCTTAGGGTGAAGGGGAGTGGTCCTTGGAGTCAGGAATACCTAGATTTAAGTCCTATCCCTGACACAGGCTGATAATGTGACATTAGACAAGTCACTTAACCTCCTACAGTGCTCCAAAGGATCTCTCTAACACTATGTTTCATAGGAGTTTCCCATCAACACCATGGAAATAATTCTCACACCAGAAGTTTCCTACATACTATGTACACATAGTTTTCTAGACTATAATACAACAACAAAAACTTTCCATAACACTTCAAAGGATCCATGACCTTATTCATATAGCTGCTATTCCTTTCACCAGTACAGATAGCAACCCGTCCACACTTCATCATGCTGTGGGATCCTTGTACTCATCTTCCCATAAATCTTCCAAAGAGGTTCTGCTTAGTGCAACAGAACACTTCCTCTAATCTTATCAAAAGATTTCATGATTCCCAATGCAGCACTTGCGCTGTCCAGCTTTTATTTTCCTCTCTTGCTATCCCACATGACCATCTAATCTCCTTTTTCATTCATTTCCTTGGTGATATCACAGGTTGGGTCATTGGTAATGTACTGCAGCCAACTGATATCTACTTGGTGTTTCTCCTTGTTGGACCACCCACAATTCTGATCCTGTTGAGATCATGATAATCTACTGGATGGTTCACAGCCATATAGCAATATTAAAAGAATATCATCCTGTAAACATAGACTTGATCTCTGCTTCTCTATCTTTGTCTCTCTCCGCCTCTCTGTCTCCTTCCCTCACTACCCCCTCCCCCCCAACTGCCGCATCTCTCCCTCTCCTCAGTATAATACGTAGCAAATGTGAACAGGCACGTCCCAAGAGGATAACACCTTTCCCTTTTGCTGTCTCCTGGATAAAGTGTGACTTCTTTTGACAAGATCTGCATTTCCCTTGTCCTGTGTCATCATCATTTCACTGATTCATATACACAGCATCAAACACACTACAACATTGAAGATCACAGAGCTGATATCTCAAGAAGGTTAGCATTTACACACCTGAGTTCACCATTGGGCTTGGTGTTTAAAAAGAGTTAGAAAGTCACTAGGAAGGATGCACTGACATGAAGATTCAGAGAACAACAGACTTTGGAGGACTCATCCAAGGTCATTGATGTCCTTTTTTTTCCTTTTTGAGGCCTAGACTTTTTGTATCAGTGGTAGCTGAATTAAGATAGTACTCTTTCAGAAACTAATATAGGAAGAATTATGGAGAAACACTGTACAATTGGTAGCTAGGGAGCATAGTAGATAGAGTACTGGAACTCAAGAAGACCTGAGTTCAAACTTACCTCAAATATTTCCTATCTGTGTGACCCTAAGCAAGTCAGTTAACCTTTATTTGTACCAGTTTCCCCAGATGTAAAATTGGGAATAATAGTAACACATACTGATTCACACTGTTGTTGTGAGGATCAAATGAGATGATATTTATAAATTGCTTTAGAATTAAATAAAGCGCTATTATACTGTTTGTTGGTGGTGAAGAACCACTATAATTTCCCAGTTATAGGTGTTTTATGCAGAGTAGGGATGGAATTTTACCAAATACTATTGATTTTGGAGGTGCCACTGCACTATGATGAGAACACCATTGAAATAATTTTTCTACTGTGGACTCTTTGGGGAAAGTGTAAGATACTGAGGGAGGTGTTTGGGAGAGAGGACCACTTAGTTATTGTATTGAGTGAGCTGCCATGAAACATTCTCAAGTCCCTAGGGAGGCTCCCAGAAAACAGGGAACTTGAACAGTAGATAATAATACGCTATCTCAGGCCAGAACTGGTTAAGCAAGATGAAGACTCTTGGGCTATGGAAGATTTAAGAGTATGACTGGGGAGTGGAACACTCTCCTTTCCAGTCAGTACTCAATGTCAACAGAGACATGGGCTCAGACTTTGGGAAAGGATGTCAGTCAAAGGGACAGTTTTGCCATTGCTTAGGGAGGTACGTCTACTTATTTGAAAGGGAAGTCTTTGAGTCCTAGCTAGAATATGCCGCAGATATCATGACTTATTGTTCCAACCCACATGTAAACTATAGGTCAGGTGATGTAAGTGTATCTTGGGCCTTCTAATATAAAACATAAAGCAGTTAGCTTGCATGTTGCATACATGGAAAAATATCTGATTTAGGATCTGGATAGCCCATTCTACATCTCCAAAGGGAAACTATAATGTTCATCTTTGTGGGAAGTAAGGAGGGCCCCATTGCACTGCTGATAACCTCGAGGGAAAGGGACAGGCAAGATCCAGGAAAATTGTGGCTGAACAATCATTCCTTCACTGCCCTTTTCTCCCTGAAGGATGTTGAGCTGAAATGACAGCCATGTATCGCACCAGTAGTCTGAGGGTAGGATTCTTTGGGGGTTCAGAATAAGCACCACTTTCCCGGATCACTCTAAAGGGAAGGGTAACACTTAGCTTATTATTGTCAGCATAGTTCACTTTCACCCACCACTTTGTGCACAAAGAAATAATCTTAGATAGTGAGCAGTGAAGTAGTTCCATTTTTCATTGAATGGCCAATAACAACTCCCAGTCCAAGGCTCCTTTGCTCATCAGTTAGATTTTGATGGCTTAGAATGAATGTAAATAGCGATTATTTCTGTTCTGGTCAGAAACTCTGAGGGTCTTACCCTCCCAGATTGATACTTTTGTGATGGCAAAGTAGGTAATATTTTGTCTCAGTTCTTACCTAGTCCTTAGTAATTGAATGGGCATTGCCTCAGACAAATTGAGATCTGGGAAAGAACTTAATTTAGAAAGGCCAAGGTGACCTACTGTATCCTGTGCCATCACCAGTCATCTTGACTTTTGACTTGCCACTGGACTTTGATGACTTGGGCAGAGAAAAAGGCTGACAAGTTTGAGCAGCTCTGTTTCACTTAAATCTAATTCACTTGTAGTCAAGACATCATCCTCATGATGTCATTGGTCTTCTTTAAGAATGAAGAATGAATAACATTAAACAACAGATAGTGAGCAAATATTAGTGAAAAAAACTCCCTGTGTCATCTCAGCGATATGCCAGGGTGCCTATTGACCCTCAGATTCTTCAGATTAAGGCCTAGACTTTGTAATCTCATAAATTTCATCTGGGACTTCATCAAATTGAACAGGGACTCCCATGATTATCCCCTCTTATACAGTTGATTATTGTAGTACTTCAGGGAATCAACTTTGAGTATTCTATATACTTTAACAATAGAATGAAAATTATAGTTCTCAAATGCCTTCAGATGCAGGATAGCTTGGTGGCAAGATATACTGTTTATGTTACAGCCTTAATTACTTCCCAAGAGGAGAGAGAGAGAGAGAGATTCTGGAGGTGTATTCAAACATTGGAAAGATTATTACAGAGAACCTTAATTAAAGATGAAATGACTGTGGAGCATGCAACAAGTTAACTTCACAAAGCATGATGTCCTTCCCAGGATAATCTCATCACTTCTAATCTCATGCCATGCTGCTAACTCAAGTCTCTCCCCTCTGATTGGAGGGCTAGAGGGAGGCATACCAAATTCTTCCCAATGCTTTTTTTTATGGAAAGCAGATACTAGATTCAGCTCATTTCACTTTGCAACTGCTGCTCTGTTTGGTTTCAACTCCATGGAACAAGATGCCCTTGACCCATGCCTCCCCACCCCCATCCCATTCCTTCATGCCCTGCTTTCCTGCCTCCTATGTGTTCTTTCCCCTCTCCCATAAACTCCTTGAGGGCAGGGACTATCTTTCCATTTATTAATGATATCAGTGCTTATCACAGTGCCTAGAACATAGTAGGCATTTAATACATGTTTTTTGAATTATTGAATTGGAACCATACTCTTACAGACCCAAGCAATGAGGAGAATTATAGATAATGAACTGCATTGTCACAGTTACAGCTGCCTAAGCTGAAGATGTTTCTGAAATTTGATGACTGTTATGTCATCACAAAGCTCCAGAACAATAGAGAAGAACTCTAAGCCACAGAGCAGAAAGGGGTATTCTAGTCTGGATTTCCTGGAATCTTGTAAAGATCACTGAGGTTAAAAAAATATCTAGTCAGGCCTTTAAAGATTTGGTGAGGTAGGTAGAGCCAAGATGGCAGAAAAAAGGCAGCAACTCACCTGAGATCTACCCAAAATTTATCCAAAAAGCTTTAAATAATGTCATAAAACAACTCGGAGCAGCAAAACCCATAACAGGACAGGGTAAAATAATTTCCCAGCCAAAGAAACTTAGAAGGTTGGCAGAAAAGGTCTGTTGCTCTTAGGTGGAAGTAGAATACAGTCCAGCACAGACCATGCCAGTACAGATGCGGCCCCAGCAAACCAGGAATAGGCCTTTAGAACCACTAAATCAGCAGCAGCATCTGCTTCCAGAGCTCTCAGCCTACAGATTGTAAGGGAGTAGAACAATTGGTCCAAAGGAGATTATAGGAGTCTCTTTGCTAGCCCTGAGGCAGGACTCTGTTGCTTTGTCCTTACTCAGACCTGGGTCACAGTCCTGGGCAGCCATCCCAGGGTGAGGAGGAGCACTAGTACATCCCAGCTTGCACTGCAGTGGAGCAGAGACCTTCATCACCATTCCAGGATAGAAGAGTGCTTGTGGTCACTCACAGACCACAGCACAGGCTAGGAGAATAGTAAACACACTTCTTTACATCATACCACACTGGAAGAACTGAAAAATTACAAGTTCCTAAAATTCTCTTTAAAAACAGTTACACAAAACCCCTGATGCTTGGGACAGTCCACCCACCATCCTAGAAGCAGAGACTCACTTTAATAAAGAGTTAAAAATCAAGAAGTAATCTGGAAAAGTGAGCAACAGAAAAAAATTCTAATCATAGAAAGTTACTGTGGTGACAAGGAAGATTAAAACACACACTTAGAAGAAGATAACAAAGTCAAAGCTCTCATATTCAAAGCTTCTAAGAAAAATATGAATTGGTCTTAAACCATGGAAGAGTTCCAAAAGGATTTTGGAAATTAAATAAGAGTGGAAGAAGACAACTGGGAAGAAAAAAAAGAGTGATGCAAGAAAATCATGAAAAAAAGAGTCAACAGCTCAGTAAAGGAGACCAAAAAAAGATGAAGAAAATAATACCTTAAAAAACAGATTAGGACAAATATTAAGAGAGAAACAAAAAGCTAATGAGGAAAAGAATGCCTTAAAAAGCAGAACTAGCCAAATGGAAAAGGAGGTACAAAAGCTCATTGAAGAAAATAAATCCTTAAAAATTAGAATTGAGCAAATGGAAGCTAATGACTTTACGGAAAATCAAGAAACAATAAAAACAAAAGCAAAAGAATAAAAAATAGAAGACAATGTGAATATCTTTCTGGAATAACAATTAACCTAGAAATTAGATCTAGAAGAGAGAATTTTTTAAATTATTGGACTATCTGAAAGCCATGATAAAAAAAAAAAAAAAAGATCCAAAACATCATCTGTCAAGAAATTATCAAGGAAAATTGTTCTGATATTCTAGAATCAGAGTTTAAAATAGAAATGGAAAGAATCCACTTATCACCTCCTTAAAGAGATCTCAAAATGAAACCTGCCAGGAATATTATAGCCAAATTCCAGAATTCCCAGATCAAGGAGAAAATACTGCAAGTTGCCAGAACAAAACAATTCAAGTATCTCAGAGTCACATTCAGGATAATACAAGTTTTTGCAGCTTTTACATTAAAGTATCAAAGGACTTAGAATATGATATTCTGGAGGGCGAAGGAGCTAGGATTACAAGCAAGAATCACTTACTCAGAAAAACTGAGTATGATCATTCAGGGGAAAAAATCAGCTTTCAATGAAATAGAGGGCTTTCAAGAATTTTTGATGAAAAGTCCAGAACTGAAGAGAAAATTTGAGTTTCAAATACAAGACTCAAGAGAAGCATAAAAACATAAATAGGAAAAGGGAATCATAAGAGACTTAATAAGGTTAAACTGTTTATATTCCTACATGGGAAGATAATACAACTCATAAGAACTTTCTCATTATTAGGGCAGTTAGAAGGAATATATATGTATGTATATGTGTGTGTATATGCACACATATACTTACATACAGAGGGCACAGGTATAAGTTGAATATGAAGGAATATCTTTAAAAAATGAAATTAAGGGGTAAAAGAGGAATGCACTGGGAGAAAGGGAAAGGAAGAGCTAGGATGTAGTAAATTATTTCCCATAAAAGAGGCAAGGAAAAGTTTTTACAATGGAGGGGAATATGGAGAAGATGAAAGGGAGTGAGTGCACCTTACTGTCATCACAATTGGCTAAAAGAGGGAAGAACATATATACTCAATTGGATATAGAAATCTATCTTACCCTACAGGAAAGTAGGAGGGGAGGGGGATAAGAGAATTCAAGTATGGGTGGTAGGGATGGGAGTGAGAGGGAGCTGGTAAAAGGGAGGGAAGATTGGGAGAGGGGGTAGTCAGAAACAAAATTCTTTTGAGGAGGAACAGGATGAAAAGAGAAAGAATAGAATAAACAGGGGGAAATAGGATGGAGGGAAATATGTTTATCAATTGTGACTGTGAAAAAAAATTTTGAAGCAAGTTTCTCTGATAAACACTGTTTCTCAAATGAGAACGGAATCAAATTTATAAAAACAAGAGCCAATTCCCAATAGACAAATGATCAAAAGATACGAACAATTTTCAGTTGAAGTAATCAAAGCTATTTATAGCTATATTAAAAAATGTTCTAAATCACTATTGATTGGAAAAATGCAAATTAAAACAATGTTGAGGTACTATGTCATACCTATTAGATTGGTTAATAGGACAGAAAAGGAAAATGATCAATGTTGGAGAGGTTGTGAGGGAAATGAGACATTAATGCATTGTTAGTGGAGTTGTGAACTAATTCAACCATTCTTTAGAGCAATTTGGAACTGTGTCCAAAGGGATATGATATCCAAATCATGGATATGCTTTGACCTAACAATACTAATACTAGGTCTGTATCCAAAAAGAGATTTTAAAAAAAAAGAGGGGGGGAAAGGACCTACACGTACAAAGACATTTATAGCAGCTCTTTTCTGATGGCAAAGTGAAATGTATTGTGTACAAAGCAACAGCAAACAGATGATTAGCTGTGAATGACTTAGCTATTCTTAGCAACACAATGATACAAAACAACTTTGAAGGACTTATGATGAAAAACGCTATCCATGCCCAGAAAAGGAACTGATGGTGTCTAAATACAGATTGAAGCATATTTTTTACTTTTTCATAAATTGTTTTTGTCTGTTTTCTTTCATACCATGACTAATATGGAAATGTTTTGCATGACTACACATGTATAACCTATATTGAATTATTTGCCTTTTCACTGAGGGGAGGGAGGTAGAGAGGGAGGAAGGGAGAGGATTTAGAACTCAAAGTTTTAAAAACGAATGTTAAAAATGGTTTTTACATGTAATTGGGGAAAAATAAAATAGTAAATAAATTTTTTAAAAAGACAGTGAATTGATACACTGATTCACTAAAAGTTAGATTTATTAGCCTATTCATGAGTTGAAGAAAGTTTTTACCAAAACATTTTGAGAGGATTTATACGGAAGTTCAATTTCAGATATGGACAGATAGCAACCTATTGACTTACGGCAGGGTTCTTAACCTTTTCTTGGGTTATAGTCCCCTTTGGCAATCAGTGAAGCCAAGGCATCCTTTCTTCAGAATAATGTTCTTAAATGCATAAAGTGTGTATGATTAGGTATTACATGTTAGAGAAGCAGTTAGATGGGGCAGTGGATAGAGTACTGGGACTGAAGTCAGGAAGACGAGTTCAAATTTGGCCTTGGATACTAGCTGAGTGACTTTGGGCAAGTTATGTAATCTCTGTTTGCCTCGGTTTCTTCAACTGTGAAATGGGAATAATAATGGCACCTACCTCCCAGGTTGATGTGAGGATCAAATGAGATAATATATGTAAAGTGCTTGGCACATAGTAAGCATTATATAAATGCTAGCTATTAGGATGATGATGATTATGATTACAAAGGAAGCCAATTATATAGAAATCCAATTACCATTAAAAAAAAAAACAAACCAGTTCACAGACCCCAGATTAAGAAAATCTGTGGTATTACAAGAACTAAATTGGATACCACAGCCAGAGATGGAAAATGGTATTGACAAACAATTATTTTAGAGTGTAGTATTAATTCAGAAGAACCAATATTGATTCAGATGTACTGACACCAGGCAACAGAAGCCACAGTGATCTCCAATGTGTTAAACAAAGGGAAGAGGGCCCCTTCTTCCAAGAATGAAAGGGCAGCTGAGAGTCTGGAACTTTCTCAAGAGAGTGTGCCATCAGCCAAAGTAAGTCGTGTAGCATTGAACCATTCCTTCTTTACTCATTTTGAACATGAATTACTAACTGCAAGTTAAGGTGAAGAATGAATGATTTTCTATGAGCAGTAATTTTGTCTATGAGAAAAAGATATGACCTTCAGAAGCTCAGATTTCACTCCCCTGAGGACACAGGACTGCTGAGGGAGGGGCAGAAGTTGGGCCTCTATCATGGAGTAGAGTTTCAGACTAGAACTGATTGGTCACAAGGTACAAGAAGGCAGTTGCTGCTGACCAAAAGCTCCTGACTTATTGCTATGAAAGTTTTCATCTATGATGCTGAATACTTGACTAAGAAAAATCTCTAGATTTAGTACAGGTCAAGTTCCATTTGCCCTCTGTAGTAGAGGATGTATACTAGTATAAACCTGTGCCCAGTGCATATAAAGTCAAGTGCTACCAGCCCATTCCATCTCCATTCCTTCTTATGCTGGACATTCACTATCACCCCCTCCACTCCCACCAAGGGGACCCTTTCTCTGATTGATCAGTTCCTCCCAGAACCTCCATTATAAGGAAAGTGCTGACACCAGCCATGTCTTCAATCCTCTCGACACTCCATTCCTTGCTCCCCATACTTTCTCCACCATGCTCCACCCTGGGTACCTTCTCTCTCCTTCCCCTTTATGTGTTGTCTTCCTCTGTTACAGGGCAGATGCTGTCTTTCTCCTTGCTTGTATTTGTATCCCCATCATTTAATACAGTGCCTGGAACATAGTAAGTAGTAAATGCTTGTTGACTTAACTTGACTCATATGGAAAGCATAGGTAGCAGTGAGCTTTGGAGCTAGTAGGGATCCTGCAGCCTTGAGGTCACATGTGATCTTCTAGGTCCTCAGTATATCCTTTTGACTGAGTTTAAGTTTTGCAGAACAAATTAATTAAAGAGATTTGTTCTGTGAAGTTTGGATTCACTCAAAGCACCACACCTGAGGACCTAGAGGGACACATGTAGCCTTGAGTCTGCAGATTCACCACCCGTAATAGTGTCTGTAGTCATCTTATCTCTACTCCTGGAGGCAACTAGGTGGTGCAGTGAACAGAGTACTGGACCTGGAGTCAGAAAGACCTGAGTTCAAATCTGGCCCCAAACACTTAGCAGCAGCATGATCTTAGCCAAGTCACTTAACTTCTGTTTGCCTTTATTGTAAAATGGAAATAATAATAGTACCAGAGTGAAAAGCATGTACATAATGCCCCCATGGATTACATTAATGGCTTAAACGAGCATATGTTAATATTTGGGCAAGAGTCAGAGCTGCCCTTAGATCTACAGTTTGGAGTGTCTGAGAATGGAGCCAAGAGACAGTATGTATTGTGGAAGAAGCACTTATCTTGGAGTCATGGACCCCAGGTTTGAAACCTTGCTATGCCACTTATTACCTGTATGTTTTGGGGCAAATCATTGAGACTCTCTGGGCTTTAGTTTCCTTACCTATAAAATGAAGAGTTTAGCCTAGATGATCTATGTCTTTCAGCTCTAACATTTATGACTAAAAACAAGTATGTTATTTAATCTCAAGACAAGTTGAGGAGAATCTACTGTCTAACTATCACATTGTTATCAGAACACCACTGAGAGCAATGAACAATGATATAAGGTTAAAGTTCTCTGCCACAGGCAAGAAATAGAATCCTGCTATAAGGTTGTGGTATCCCTAGAAAACATAAGGTAATAGAATGGCAATATAAAGTGACAGAGAGCTACTTCACATTTGGAAGTTAATCAATTAGGTTGACTAGAAATCTATGAAATAAAAACAGAATGGCCAGAGCTCTCCAAACATGAAAGCATCTGTTGACCATGAGGAAGCTAATCAAACTTCTTGGCAAACAGGAATACAGAAGTATGAGCCCTCACAAAAACCCCATCTACCCGTTGTAGTTGGATAGTTGCTGCCAGATGATGACCCATAGAGGGAGGATTCAGATATAAAATGAAAAGTGAAGAAGACACTGAAACTATCCCTTTTGGGAACAGGAAAGGATGCTAAAACATCTTTGCCCTAGGAGAAGGGGAAGGTTTCCCCTAGAAGCGGAACACTGAATACAAATGCTACTCCTGTTCTTCCCATCTTTGGAAATCTCAAGGGATCATAGGCCACCTGTGGAAACCAAGGATACCTTCATTCATTCTAAGACATCTGTGGAGATGATGAAGACTATTCAAGTGTACAGAAACAGCAGGGAGTCACTAGAGTCATACCTAAACTATCTGACCAGCAATCAGAACGACTTATGATACCCTGGGGATGATCTTCCAGGATGTCATCACTGTATACTGAAGCAATGTGGACTTGCACAAGGCAACACACTGTATTGCAGGAAGATGGCACCCTGGTATAGTTTGCAAGGGCTGCAACTTCCTTACCTGGAGACTGTAGTAGTCATGTATCAGAATATGCCAAGAGGAGTAGGGTAAGCCCCTTTCCTCTCCACTGACTCTAGGATAAGTCATGAATTTTCCTTATATTCATTGTCACATGTAGCTTTTGTTCCAGCACTGACTCAAGTTCACGTGGAAAATTTGGGCAGTGTCAAATGATGAAAGAAAGAAACAGAAAATTGATGAGAGAGAGAAAGAGACAGGGAGGAAGGAGAGAGTGACAGGGTGGGGGATGGGATTTCAGGCCTCAATAAGAGAAGGTGGCAGTGACCAGCCTCATTCAGACCTAGAAAAAAGCCTGCTGTTTACAACATCAAAAGACTCCTAGAAGGGAAGACTGATTGGCACATGCACTGAAAAGTAACCTGGACTTCTCTGATAATAACTGAATACTGAATAACTAAATAACTGAAACTAAACAGCTGAGAATAACTGAAACTAAACAGCATGTCCCAAAAGTCTTAGTGCAGTTTTAAGTTTTAATAAGTTTAGAAATATGAATTCTATAAATGTATTTTTAATACAAACCCATTCATTTGAATGTTCATTTAAATTTTTTCTGCTTATTTAGTTTTGTGAATTTTGAATAGCAAAATATTAATTTTAATAAGATGGGGCACCCTGTCATTATGCATTACTTGTATGTCAGTTTCTGTAAGACACTTTCTCAGACCAGTGAATAGGTTCTCTTCTTTGGCCACCATCAATCATATGATCTAACTCCGTTAGGCTTTTTTCTTGTGGGGTCATGTCAAAATTGTCATGTATGCATCAAAACATTGTTCTTTGGATAATTTTAGGATAGAATTACAAATGCACCAAGTAGAAGCTAATGAAGATTTTTATAAAGTCCAAAAATCAACTAGAGTAATACATAGAATGAGAAGGGGATGGGGTGCTTAGACTCCTGCTCAAAGACCCTATCTCTGGCAATAACTCATGAGTGGACTCCAGTGAGGCAAACTATCTCTCCTTGTTATAAGGACAAGCTGACCACTGTAGAATTTTCCTTGTATGAACAGGACTGTCTTGTACTAGCAGAATATTATGTACTAATTCCCACAGTTACTGTATACAGTCAAGCCATAGATATCAACTCCCAGTAGCAGACCAAAAACACACTCCTTAGAAGTCCCCCCACCCCCAGGGTTTCTAGGGGTAATGACATGTATGCCCAAGGTACAGAAACTGTACGTTCCTTTAGGAGTTGACCACTCTTTGATCCTACCTGGCACCACATAATTAGCATACTCGGCATACCATGCTGTACTTTTTTCTATATAAGCTTTAGCACACATACCATTAAGTTGCAAGTTCCCTAGGGAGCTCTTGCCCCTCTCTCCCCCCACCCCAGAGCTTTATTAGCATTACAATAAACTTTTGCTGCCCCTGGAAGATTTACTCTGGAACTCATGGATTGGACAATAGGTCCCTGCCCTCCTAACCCAGAGTGAATGTAAATACTAAATAGCACCTGTTTCTCCTTTGGCCAGGAACTCTGAGGGTCTCCCCTCCCAGTCTGATTTTATTTTTTCTCTTTTTTAATTAAAGGGGTCATCTTTTGAGTAACTACTTAAAGAGGCCTATTCATTGAATGGGCATTAGCTCATTCAAAATGATAACCCAAAAAGACCTTAGCCTAAAAGGCCTAGGGTCTCCATGGCATCCTGGGTCATCTCCAGTCATCCTGATGAATATCTGGTCACTGGACCCAGATGGCTCTGGAGGAGGAGTGAGACTGGTGACCTTGCATAGCCTCCCTCATTCAAATCAAAGTCAACTGCAAGTCATGTCATCATTTCCCTGATGTCATGGTCCTCTTTGAGAGCAAAGAACAAACATAAGCTTGAGTCTTCAGTTCCTTCCAGATGACTCTGCCCTCTACCTCAATGGTTTTGGGGTCCCTGAACCCCTAAACTGCATCAATGGTGGATATATTAAAAATTAATATTTTAAAACTTCAAATAATTACCCTCCCAAATGTTTCTGTACATTTGTAGCATTTATGCTTATGAATTTATTAAAGTTTAAAACCATTAAACTTTTGGAATATCTTGTGAAAGTGTCAAGGGAAGATGAGACCTAATAGGAAGGAGGGTTACTAATGCTCTGTGTAAAGGTGCAGGGGGAGGAGAGATTTTTTTTTCCTGTCTGTCAAGTGTATGAGCCTTTTTTGCATATTCTGTCAGGTTCAGTTACACCTACTTTATATTTGAAATCAGATATAAAAATCTGAGTGTTAGAAGGGGAGATAATAGTCACAAAGCAGATACTAATATTTGGGAGCAGAGTTTTACAATGAGTTATTGACATGATTGTGGAGAGAGGGCCCCAAGTCAAACTCAATCTGTCGCATAAAGAACTGAGTTCCCAATGATACACGGATTGCAGATATTATATTTTTTTCTTCAGTCCTTCAAGGATTGGTAATCATATTACTATAGTACTCTCTTCCCTAATGTCATATCACAGCTACTCTACAATTTAGGAGACAGACTTCAGGAGTACCTGGGGCCACCAAAAAAAAAATTATTGTCCTATTCCTAACCCAGTGGTAAAATTCTCTGAACTTATCTAATATTGAGACAGATCCCCGTACAAAAGATATTTGTTTTATCCCTGGGCATTGGGTGTCATCTCATTGAAATCTTTTTAATTTAGTAGCACCCGTCAGGACTTGCATGACAGTGGCCTAGCCTTTGAGAATCCAGGTGTGTCACAGCACAATCAGGCACCAGAGGAACATTTTAGTGGATATGTTAACACACGCATATGTGTGCGTGTGTGTGTGTGTGTGTGTATACCCTTATTATAATTAGCTCATTATATACCTAGAGCAATATAACACAGTGGCCTATAGTCTGTGTGGATCTCTCTATGGCTTTAGGTAGTTTTAGATGAGTTCAAACACAACTATTCTGAGCCCCCAGCTAGAAAAATTTCTAACATTTAGATTGAAATTGGAGTCACTGCTTAAAATTACATCTATCTTTAGTTAATCCCTTGCCTTTTTTGGCTGATGAAAAATTTATATTATAGTCTTTGGAGAGAGGCATCAGGAGGGTGAGTTGGGAAAAGAAGACTTTTGGCGGGATTTTCCTCAGTCCTTAAGTTTTGGTGGATGTTGGTGCTGTCATCCTGGGTCTTTTGCTTTGAGATACCTGATGACCCTCATCAATATCTTTCTTCTTTACCAAAGTTCAATCCTATCTTCTCTTTCTCTTTTCACTGGTTGTCCTGGAACTGCTGGTTCTTGGCTCATTACTGTATGATGGCCTTTCTGCTTCCAGTCCTCAAGTCTCTTTCTGGTTCGAGATAGCTTCTTCCTTTCATGCTAATGCCCTAGAGTATGAGCAAATCTCTTGGAAATATCTTTGATTGATTTCAAGAGGCATACAGAACCATTTCATACTTGGTTCTGGTTAAATGATTCAATTAATAAATGTTCTTGCCTAACAGAGATGATGAGATCTTTTGGAAAAAGTTGTTATTTCTCCCTCATATTAATAATCAATTATTGAATTAGGACTTGGATTTTTTCAGAGGCCTACAGGTTGTCCAGTCTCTGATGGACATTGCTGATAATGAGATTGAATTTACTTTCTCCTCAGTAGGTCAGATCCCACCCAACTTTACAAGGAATTTAATCTAAGATGGGGAAACCCATTGTGCTCTATACAGGTTTGAGTGGAGATAAACTCTTTGATTAGATTGCCCAAGGCTGGGTAATGTAAAGTAGTTGATTGATTGCTGTCCTTCTTCTTGAAGAGGACCAAAATGACATCACTATGCTAGAGTTGAGTTTCAGTGTGTCCAACTGTGACTGATCAGGCCAATATGGGCTTGGAGTGCTCTAGTACAAGTCAAGCACAAATAGCCCATGTGAAAATTTGGGGTGGATGCTCTAAATCTGCACATTTTGCATTTCTTTTGAGCTGTCTCAATTCTGCTTTGGTCATAGAAGACAGCACCTTCTCTGATGTGGGCATGCCATGCTGAGCGTTCTTGTGCCAGTGTCTCCCATGTCATTGTATCTCCATAAAATAGACTTTTTGGCAAGCATACATTTTACATTTGAACAACGTATCAGCCCATCAGAGCTGTAGAAGTAAATGACATGATCAAGATTTCTTTTCCTCTCCCAGCCCCACCCCCAGCCCCTTCTTAGAATAGGTTCATCTCTCATTATAATATTCATCCTCTCTCATTACTTGTTAACCAATCAGAGTCAGTTGCTGCCATCAGGAACACTCATTCTTCCATGGGCATATAAAGCATGAGCCTGCCATCATGATTCATCTTTCGTATTCAAGAGTGTCACTGATCCATTTTATTGGTAACATGCCAGCCTTACTAATGAAATGATTAATTATCCATGAATGGGATAGGTTTAGTGAAGACTTCTCAGATTGCAATTCTTCTCCCAGGGGTGAGGTAAGACCTAGAGGCTCAAGGTTACAATATTTTTAGAACAGAATAGTTCCATATAAGGATATAAAACTGTGTAGTGCATTAGCGTCTCAATGATTGGATAAAACTTACATAATTCCTCGATGTCTTCATTTCAAAAGGGATTGGTTAGATTTCGTGTCTAGAATGTAAGATCATATTCTCAGCTAATGAGGATAATAGTCAGTGGGGGGAGGAGGGACTTGCATTAGGGTCTATATAAATCACTGCCCTTTTCTTTGTCTTCAGCTTTCCTACTCCTACAGGTTAGCCCCGCTTCTCAACAATCGAATAAATCTCTTTTCTGTCATCACTTTGAGAGGCCTCTGAGTAATTGATTTATGTAGGGACCTGAGCCATCCCACACATCCAGAAACCATGTCTCTTGAACTTTTTAAATATCATACTTAAAATATGTGAGATAATTGATGGATCCTCATCCTTATACTCTTGCCTCAGTTTTAATATTTGCAGTTTTCAGAAAATCCACTGAAGCTTCTTTGGCAAATCCATAGTGATGAATACCCAATAACTCTTTAGTGAATGGAGAGTGTCTGCGTGATCCTTTCCCTATGGTTTGTACTGAAGAGTCTTGAGGAAAGTTTGTGTTGCATAGTTCATAATCAAATCCAGTAATTAACATTCCTGTCTTCTCTAGATTTAAACTCCCATTATAGCAGAAAATTCTGACCTTCAATTCCTAGAGAGAGAGAGACGGAGAGAGAGAATGGCAATGTGCAAAAAGGGTTGCTGGAAGTCCTTTTCTTGCATTTGTGTGGTGCTCAAAAAGTTCTCTCTAGATGTGGTATAATTTTTTCTTTGGGATTCATGTGGATCCATGAATACGCATTCAGTCTGTCTTTAGCTCCCAATGTAGACATTAGCATCAGCTAATTTGGGATTCTGCTAGGACATTTTTGAGAAGAAAGGAAGTACAACATCCTCCAGACCCTTCAAAGCTCACAAAGGTTTGGGGAGGGTTGTAAGGGAAGGGGGTCCAAGGAAGAAAATCTAAGCCAAAGCTGAAGCTAAGGTCTCTCCTTCAATGCTTTATGAAAGACCCAGAGGGTGTGATGATTTCCTTCAGCCAATTGGAACAGGCTTTCGGGCTGGTATCATTTACTTTGTCAAATGGCTTTCAAAGACTTTTCACACTTAGCCTAGGGTCTGCATTTGATTAATTAATTGAGATTAATTCTTCTTTTATTAAGGCATCAAAGCTAAGATGGGGCTTTGACCTCACCCTTACATACATACCTACACACATAGAAGCACACATAAAGACAGAGACAGAAGGGAAACAGAGGGAGGGACAGAGAGGGAGGGAGAGAGAAATATTAACTTGTTTCTATCTACCATGGGCCATATCTTTATAGAAACAATGAAATCAGATATATAAAATAGTTAGCTGTTTTAGGGTCAATGTGAACTAACTTCATGGTCTCAAAACAGCATAGCTTCAGAAAAACTGTTGTCTAATGTTTCCTGGAAAATCAGGAAGACATTCTTTCACATATAAAGACATTGTTTACCCCTGCCTTTCTCTCTTTTGAAATGATCTCCCCTAGGCTTGTAGAAAAAATGAGCTTCCATACTCCACTAATTCTTTACTCCATCTAGACTGAAACCAGATAGATTGGAGGTCAGCCCCAATCTGAAAAGCACACAAAATTTCAAAGAGATAGGCCAACCTCTCCCATGGGTCATCCTGAAACTATGAAGTTTTCTCAGGCATTTCTTCAGGGGAATATGCTCCAGTGGCATATATCCTATCACCACTACCTAAATAATGCTCAAAGAGAGGTCATTTAGGTCCAAGTTTGGAAATTTATCTTTGAGATGCCTGGGCTTCTCTTTCCCATTTTAATATCTGTCAGTTCTGACATTCTATGGTTCATCCTGATGACCAAATGTTCAACAGATCTTCCAAGGGCTGGGAAAATGAGAAAAATCCACTATCCCCATTTCAAATTCTTTTTGATGGAGGAAAATCTAATTCCTGCAACAAATGTATTCTCTAATTAATTCTCCATACTCAAGAGAAAAAGTGACAGCTTTTTCAATCACCTCCATATGTTCCTTTTTTCCTTTCAATCAACATTCCAGAAATACTGATATTCCTTCTAATGGGAAATGCCACTCTTAAAGATTTAACGGTTGCCATGTTTGGTTGAATTGCTCCTTCCCTGTGGCTCTTGAGAATTTCAAAAGGAAACTGCGCCATTAAGACTTTCAACAGTATGAGTCAAAGAAAGTGAAAACTTAAAAAAAAAAAAAAAGACAAAATGCTAAGGATATTGAGACAACCATAGTAAGTTAATACCTTCACAGAAAGACAAAATAATCATAACTTTTTATAGCTATAGTGGTACAGCTAGAAATTTCAGCATTTTCTACTTTTTTTCCTTTTCCCCCACACTCCATCAAAATATCAGAAAAGGGTCCCTTACTTTTTTTTTTGTCAACTGAGGAAGAAATATTGGCCCAAGCCCCCAATATATAGGGCCACTGCAGGGTAATATTGACAGCCATGGAAAGAGAGACAAAAGAGATGGCTAGCATGGCCTTCTTCTGACTTTTGACTCTTTCTGGCTCTTCACTGTCTTTCTCACTTCACCCAGGAAGCCCAGAGCATCAGGAAGCATTCACCTTCTACAGCTGAGTCATTGATATTTGATTTCTATTCACACTCTGTAAATACCCCTCAGGGAGTCAGCAGGATCTGCAAGTGTAATGTCTAGGCTGGCCTCTGAGGGCTGCCTTTGGCAATTGGGTCATCTGGTCAGCTTCCAGAAGTTGCTTGGGTAATAGCTGTACTTAAGATTAGACAACACCTTTTACCTGGAGATTTTTAAAAGACTTCACAGGAGGTAGAAATGAGTTCTAACAATCATTTACTCCACTCACTGCCCTGAGATAGGTCAATAGGTAAATCAACAGTAGAATCATAGCTTCCTTGTAGTATAGTTATATGTAAAAATAGGAAGTTATGCTAAATGATTTCTAAAGTCACTTCAGGCTTCAGATCCTATGACTAAGGGATGTTGGGCACAACACTGAAGTTCTCTGGATGAGAGACCTCTGGGGCCTGTTTAGCTTTAAACAAATCAGTGATTCCATCACTATCAAAAGCCAAGTTATTTTCCTTTTGCTTTCATAGTCTAGAAGACAGATTCTGTCTTTGTTTTGTTCCATATAAGGCCTAGCCCAGAGTCATGGGCTCCATAGAGAGTTTGCCTCATGCTTGCTTCACCTGCTCATTTTCTCCTCTTACCCAATCACAGTCAACTCTAGTTCTTAGAGCTAGAAGGAACTTTAATGATCTTCTTAACCTTTATTGTGTCATGTACTCCTTTGGCAGTCAGGTGATACCTATGGATCCTTTTTCAGAATAGTATCTTTGTTTCGTTAAAGTTTTGAGTTCCAAATTCTATCCTTCCCTCTCTCTTTACCCCCTCCCCTCCCTGAGATAGCAAGCAGATGTAGATTGCTTACTGTATTACTTACAACAACATTACTTATTTGTATATAGATACTTGTGCAATTACGTAAAATATTTCCGTACTAGTCATTTTGCCCAAGAAGACTCAAATAAAAGAAAAAAATGAAAGAAGGTGAAAAATAGCATGCTTCAGTCTGTATTCAATCAATATCAGTTCTTTCTCTGGAGGCGGATAGTATGATTCATCATTAGTCCTTTGAAATTGTCTCGGACGATTGCATTGCTAAGAATAGCTAAGTCATTCACAGTTTTGTACAAATAGGACCTTCCCTCCCTCTCTCTCTCTCTCTCTCTCTCTCTCTCTCTCTCTCTCTCTCTCTCTCTCTCTCTCTCTCTCTCTCTCGTTATCTTTAGGATATAGACCTAGCAGCATCATTGCTGGATCAAAGTGAATATGCAGTTTTATAGCCCTTTGGGCATAAGAGCAGTGTCTTTAAATTCATGAAGTAAAATACTTAAGACAACAAAGGAAACCAATTGTATTGGAATAAAGATGTAATTTTTTGCCTTCCTTCTTCATAGATCCCTGGAAATATATATGAGCCTCTTAGGAGTCTAGACTCCAACTTAAAAATCCCTGGTCTAGTCTAAACTCCTTTATCTACATTATATCATGCTATTTTACAATTATGTTTGGAATTAGATAGGACCTTCATGTTTAATCTAACTCTCTTGCTTTGCAGATGGAGAAACTGAGGCCCATAGAAGGAAAGTAACTTATTTCATAAAGTAGTCAATGGGATTTGAACATAGGTTTTCTGCTTTTTTCCCTTCATCACACTGCCTTTGTACATATCTGATTCATGGCCATACATTAGTTTTGCCTCCCCTGTTAGAATATGAGTGGAGGGCAAATATCATTTTTCTCTTTATATTTCTTACAGTGCTGGTTGGATAGTAAGTGCCTAATAAATGTTTCTTGGTTCTCTACTTTGGTAAGAAATTTAGTTGAACTGAAATTCAAGGAATCTTTCATTACAGACCCAGGGATATGGAAGAATGCTACCTAAAAAAGGGTATTTAATGAGATGTAAGTTGTGGAAAATTATGACAACACATGCAAAAAAACTAACCACCCCAACACCTTCTCTTGGTTTCTATTGGCAGCAGACTTCAAGAACAGCATAGTCGATTCCCCTTTCTTGAGTTTCTTTAGTAGATCATATCAAGTCAGAAGCACCCAGGGAAGAAACATTTCACATCTAAACTTTTTTTTTTTTACCTCCAAAGTTGACTATTCCAATGTACTTCAGGGTATAGCAAATGTCTAGTGTCTGATCACCTGCCGGGTTTGGAGAGCTCAGGAGCACCAAGGAGTATTAAATAATCATGGTTGCTTGATGGAAATAAGGCTTAAAATGATTTCAGGAAATGTGGTGGCAGGGGCACTCTAGGGATTAACTAGTTTTCCATTTTTGTCATCATTATCCAATTCTCTTTTTATTTTACAAGATGTAAAGCAAATATTAGCTCAGTTACTTCTCTGAGAAAAAAAGTGAAGTCATTTAACCTGAAGAAACATGATCCCCCATTTCTGATGGTGTTTGGACAAGACAGAGTTCATACAAAGTAAACATTTTGTTATGCTCTCAGCTCAAACACAAACATTCAGATCCTGGCAAGTCTTGGCTGTCATGCATATGCTTTATCGGAGCATCACAGATTTGTTCATCCTTAGCTCTAACGATTATGAGAGAAAAAAATGAACAGGGAGGGAGAAAGAGGGGGAGGGAAAGAGAGGAAAGAGAGATTGTATCCCTTGGAATTCTTAAATTTTTCTTCTTGGTAAGCCTCCTATAACCAATTTACTCCCCAAGGACAAAATTAATTCATTATCTCCCTACACTATTCCCCTAAATAATGAGCTATTCCATCTTTCCTCGAGACCCTGGATTATCAGTCAAAGCTGATGGGGAATGAATGAGAGTCCACCTTGAAACTGATTTTGCATACATCACTGGAATGCAATGGAAACCACTCAACTTTCAAGCCAAGGAGTAGTCAAAAGGGCACTGGATTTGAAGGAGTGGGGGTTCAAATCCTGGCTCTCTTATTTATTACCTGTGTGATCCTGGGCAAGTCATTTCACTTTCCTAGCTCTCGTTATAGAATGAGAGGTTTGATCTAAATTTGTGTTGTCAAGCTCAAATAGAAATCGGATGACTAAATCATAATAAGGAGCTGATGGAGAACGTAGCTGTCTACCTGTGGACATGCTGTGACAGTTCAGAAAGTCAGAGGTAGAGTCAGAAAGGGAATAAAGGTTGGGTGGCTTGCCCAGCCCACCACTCTAGTCTATAATGGAGACCCTGGAAAAGGGTGTTCTAGGGTAAGGAGGCTGCAGATGCTAAAGTAAGTTCCAGGGTGAAATAGCAACTTGAGTATGGTATCTGTTTCACAATCTGTCCTCTGGAACCAAAAATGCTCCTGATATTTAAATTAATGTCTTTTAGTGTTATATTTAGCAAGCAAACTTTGCCCTTCAATCCCAGGACCCACATCATCAAACTTATGTAGAGTTTTAGACAATGAGCTGATATCACACTAATAGGAGATTGCCCCATTACTCATTGGGCAAGGCAGTAGGGTAGTCTGGACCTCTGAAGTCAGAGTATTTTCTGAGTTGACTAATAAAGAATGATGACTAAGAGGGCGGGATCAGAAAACTTAACTCTAACTGTACCACAGCAAGTAAGTGGCTCAAAGGGGAGCAACTCCTGGTCTCCAGGTCAGTTCATTCATAGCATTCATCCACCCTGGGAACTGGGATTGATTTTCTCTAGTTCACATCTTGGATAGTCAAAAAGCTATGCAAATGAAATGTATTCTCTGACAAGGTCTACCAGTGTGAAAAGGCTTTGAGTACTAAAAAGGATGTAGGAGGAAAAGACTTTCTAAGTATAAGTCAAAGTTACATTCTATAAAAAGAAGTGAAAAAGAAATAGTAATAGTGATACCCACAAAATAATAGGAATTGGTTCAAAGAGGGAAGAACATTCACACTCCTTTGATTATAGAAATCTATCTTACCTAACAGGGAGGTAGGAAGGGAAGAATGATTAAAGGGAGGGCAGAGTAACAGAGGAAATTGTCAGAAGCAAAGCACACTTTTGGTGAGAGAGAGATAAAAAAAGAGAGAAAGAAGAAAGAGGGGGAAAATAGGATGGAGGGAAATACATATTTAATAATCATAGTTGTGAATGTGAATGGGAAATGGAAACAGAGTACAACAGATTAGAAACCAGAATCCAACAATGTATTATTTACAAGAAACAAACCTGAAACAGAAAGACACATGCACAGAGCTAAAATAAATGGCTGAAAGAGAATCTATTGTGTTTCAGTTGAGGTGAAAAAAGTCAGGGATAGCAATCATGATCTCAGACAAAGCAAAAATAGACCTAATTAAAAGAGATGAGCAGGAAAATTACATCTTGCTCAAAGGTACCATGATGAAGCAATATCAATACTAAACATATGCATACCAAATGGCATAGCATCCAAATTCTTAAAGGAAAAGTTAAGTAAATTACAAGAGGAAATAGGTAGTAAAACTATGGTAGTGGGAGACGTCAGTTAGATAAATTGAACCATAAAATAAATAAGAAAGAAGTTAAGGAGAAGAACAGAATTTTAGAAATGCTAAATTTGAAGAATATTGGAGAAACTTGATTAGGAATAGAAAGGATAATGCCTTTTTCTCAGCTGTACATGGCACCTTCTCAGAAATTGACTATGTATCAGCACATAAAAACCTTACCAACAAATGCAGAAAAGCAAAAACATTAAATGTATTCTTTTTAGACAATAAGGTAATAAAAATTATATTCACTAAAGAACTATGGAAATATAGATTAAAAACTGGAAACTAAATAAACTAATCCTAAAGAATGAGTGGGTCAAAGTAAAAATCATAAAAACAATAATTTCATTGAAGGAAATGTCAACATGAGACAACATACCAATATTTGTAAGATGCAGTGAAAGCAGTACTTAGAGGAAAATTTATATCTCTAAATGCTGAAATCAATAATAGAGAGAAAGAGAAGATCAATGAATTGGGCATGCAATAAAAAAAATGCTAGAAGACAGATTTAAAATCCCCAATTAAGCACTAAAATGGAAATCCTGAAAATCAAAGGAGAGATTCATAAAATTGAAAACAAAAAACAACATTGAACTAATAAATAAATCTAAGAGCTTGTGTTATAAAAAAAAAGCAATAAAACAGATATACTTTTGGTTAATTTGATTAAAAAAAAATAAGATAACCAAATTACCAGTCTCCCAAATAAAAAGGGTTAATGTACCACCAAGGAAGATAAAATTAAAGCAATTATTAGGAGCTATTTTGTCACATTATGTGACAATGAATCTGACAGTTTAGGTGAAATGGATGAATATTCACAAAAATACAAATTTCCCACATTAACAGAAGAGGAAAGGGGTAAACAAGGAAAGGGACAAACAAGAAAACTGTATTATGCTGAAAGGAACCATAGACAATAATAAACTTATATACTCCAAATGCCTTAGCATCCAAATTCATAAATAAAACATTCAAGCTTCAAGAAGACATAAAGTAACACAATATTGACAGACTTCAATATCTCTATATCCATTCTGGATAAATCTAATAGAGAAATAAACAGAAGGGAACACATTTCTCTCAATAAATTTCTGGAGAAACTAGTGTTAAAAGATTTATGACATCTTCTAGATAGGGGATAGCAAAAGAATATGCATATATTTTTCTGCATCTCCTAGATCTTTCAGAAAATTTGACCAGGAGCTAAAGGCACAAAGATATTGCAAACAAATGTAAAAAGGCAGAAATAATTGATACATCCTTTACAGACCATAATGAAATAAGAATAGAAATTGGTTCAGATACTACAAACAAAAAATACAGACCCAAATGGAAATTTAACAATGAAATTTTTAATAATAAGTGGGTCAAATAACAAAGCTTACAAATAATTAATAGCCATATAAAGAAAGTTATAATGATGAAACAACTTACAAACATTTCTGGAATGCAACTAAAGATGTCCTAAAGAGGAAAAATAATACTTTTGCAATCATACATAAACAACAATTTTTCAAAGATTAATAAAGTGAACATGTATTTGAGAAAATTAGAGAATCAACAAGTAAATAAGCCTTTAAAAAGCACAAAATATTAAAATTGAATGGAAATAGCTAACTGGTAACAACAAAAACCTACAGAAATGATAAATAGAAAGGTAGTTTTTTTAAAAGACTAATAAAATTGATAAACAACTAATCTAATTAAAAAGAGTAGAAAATCAAACCAATGAATAGCAAATGAGCAAGGTGAAATCACAGTGAGACAGAAGAAATTTTTAAAAATCAGAACATATTATATAGTTAAGCACTAACAACACTGAGAACACAAAAGAAAATGGAATACCTTCAAAAAGGTAAAATGCCAAAACACTCAGAACACTAGAGAGATCTTAAATAACCCAGTCTCAGAAAAGTAAAAGTTCTAGTTCCATAGAAATGACAAAAAAAAAAAAAAAGATCTTGTGGACCTGATGGATTCACAGGAAAATTCTGTCAATCTTTTAAAGAACTGTTAGTACTCATATTTGAGAAATTATTCTCAAAAATTGAGAAAGAAACCGATCATAATCTCTTTTTTTCAAAGACAAATATAGTCCTGATACCTAAACCAAGGAAAGACAAATCACTTAAAGATAATTACTGGCTAATATTACTTATAAATATTGCCTTAAATTTTACAAATAAAATCCTATCAAACAGATTACAATGATTAATTCAATAATCATTGATTATGAGCAAGTGGGCTTTAGATCAGGGATGCAAGGATGGTTCAACATTAGATAAATAATCAAGATAATTAATCATATAGAAAAAACATTTGACAAAACACAATATTCTTTTATGCTTAAAAAAAGCCCTACAAAGTATAGGCACAGAGGGACCTTATTTAAATATCATAAAGACAACCTATATAAAACCAAAGCAAGCATCATAAGAGATGAGGATGCACTAGAATCTTTTCCAATAACTATGGGAGTGAAGCAAGAATGACCAATCTCCCCACTGTTATTTAATATAGTTCTAGAAACACTACCAATAGCAATGAGAAAAGAGAAAGGAATTAAAGGAATAAAGATAAGTAAGGAGGAGATAAAGCTATCCCTGTTTGCTGATGATATACTTGGAAAATGCCAGGGAATCAGCAAAGATGTTCATTAAGATAATTAATATCTTGAGTAAAGTTGTAGGCTAGAAAATAAATCCTCAGAAATCCATAGCATTTTTATATAATAATAACAAAACACAAGAAGCAGTAGTAGAAAGAGAAATTCCATTCCAAATAATTATAAAATGTATAAAATATCTGAGGATCAACCTCCCCAAAGTACCCAAAACACCTGTATAGATTCAATTACAAAGTATTCTTGAAAGAGTAAAAAAAAAACAACCTAAGTAGCCAGAAGAATATTTAGTGCTCATAACTAGGCTTTGCCAATATAATAAAAATGGTCATATTTCAAAAACTATATACCAAGAGGGTTCTTTACAGAGTTTGATAAAACAATAACAAAATTCATTTAGAAAATCATAAAGTCTTTAATATCAAAGAAAATGATTAGAAGGAATAAGGATGAGAGAACAATAGCACTTACATATGCCACACTGGATTACAAAGCAGCATTCATCAAAATCACCTAGCATTGGTTAAAGACTAGAGAAATAGATCAATGCAACAGATGAAACAAGGGAGATTCAAAAATAAAAGAGCTCTATTACACAGTGTTTTATAAAGTGGTAAACATAAGTTACTCAGGGAAACACTCCCATTTTCATAAAAACTGCTGAGAAAACTGGAAAATAGCTTGGCAGAAATTAGATTTAAACTAACATCTCACACCACACTCCACAGTACATTCTAAATTGATATGTGACTTTAAAAGACCATTTGTTGTTGTTTTGTTGATTAGTTGTGTCTGACTCTTCATGACCCCATTTGCTGCTTTCTAGTCAAAGATACTGGAGCGGTTAGCTATGTCCTTCTCCAGCTCATTTTACAGATGATGAAACTAAGGCAAGCAGAGTTAAGTGACTTGCCCAGGGTCACATAGCTACTAATTGTCTGAGGCTGGATTTGAAATCTGGTCTTCCAGACTCCAAGCCCAATGCTCTATCCACTAAGCCACCAAGCTGCTTCTAATACACCATAACTACAACAATTTAATACACCACAACTACAACAAATGACACACCTAAAATAAAAAAGTAAAAATAGCAAAATTATAAAGATCAAGTAGGACTCAAATGAAGAGATTTGAGAAGATATCCCCAAGCTTTGTGATGGTGTGAGGTTCACAAGTATTATATATTGCACATGTTTTTGAATTTTCTCAATATATCTATTAGTATCAATTAGTTGTGCTAATCTTTTCCCCTGTCCAAAAAAATACTATTTGTCATATGGTTTGACCCTTGAGGAAGGGGAAAAGATAAATACATGGGATACCATGGTGATGAAAGAAACAGAAAACATCCATAAAAAATAAACAAACAGAGTTTGGTGGTGAGGAAAGAAGCCAGGATGGTGGGGTAAAACCAGGGACTTCCCTGAGCTCTCCCCCAAAGTCATCCAAATATCTGTAAAAAGTTAATCTAGACAAATTCTAGAGACACAGAACCCACAAAATGACTGAGTGAAACAAATCTCCCAGACCAAGAAAACCTGGAAAATCAACAGGAAGGGTCTTTTGCATCCAGCAGGGAGTGGAGTGCAGTCCAGTGTGGGCCACACCAGCATAGACAGGTTGGAACAGGCCTCAGGGGACTGAATCATTAGCAGTTATAACAGGTCTCAGAATATTCAACCCACAAACACCAAAAAGGTCAGTGGGAAAACTCTGTGGGACCTGGGTAAAAGAAGAGTGTATAGGCTGGCCAGATCAGGCCTCAGCCCCAGGGCTGTGGGGTAGCAGCAGCAGCACAAATTGTTTCTAGAGTTCTAGGCTCACAGACAGTAGGGGATCAAGCAGTTGATACAAAATCCCTGAAGCCTGAGACAGTACACCCATACTCACATCCACCCCCACTGAAAGCAGAGTCCTACCTTGACAAAGAGTTAGAAAGTCAAGTATTTGGCAGGAAAGATGAGTAAACATGATAAAAGAACTCAGACTATAGAATCTTAATTTGGTGACAAGGAAGATCAGGACATACAAACAGAGGAGGTCAACAGAGTCAAAGTTCCTACATAAAATCTCCAAGAGGAATATGAATTGGTTGCAGGCTATGGACGAGCTCAAAAGGATTTTGAAAATCAAGTAAGGGGAGAAGAGGAAAAATTGGAAAGAGAAATGAGAATGATACAAGAAAATCATGAAAAACAAGTCAATGCCTTGCTAATGGAGACTCCAAAAAAATACTGAAGAAAATAAGAACCTAAAACATACACTAACCTAAATGACCAAAGAAGTCCAAAAAGTCAATAAGGAGAGGAATGCCTTAAAAGTCAGAATTGGCCAAATGGAAAAGAAGGTCCAAAAATTCACTGAAGAAAATAATTCCTTCAGTATTAGAATGGAGCAAATGGAAGCTAACGACTTTATGAGAAATCAAGAAATTATAAAACAGAACCAAAAGGATGAAAAATTGAAGACAGTGAGAAATATCTCATTGGAAAAATCACTGATCTGGAAAAGAGATCCAAGAGAGATAATTTTAAAATTTTTGGACTACTTGAAAGCCATGTTCAAAAAAAAAAAGAGCCTAAACATCATCTTTCAAGAAATTATTAAAGAAAACTCCCCTGATATTCTAGAACCAGAGGGTAAAATAAAAAGTGGAAAGAATTCACTGATCACCTCTGGAAAGAGATTGCTAAAAGAAAAACTCCTAGGAATATTTTAGCCAAATTCCAAAGTTTCCAGGTCACAAAGAAAATATTTTAAGCAGCCAGAAAGAAACAATTTGAGTATTGTGGAAATACAATTAGGATAACACAAGATCTAGCAGTTTCTGTATTAAGGAACTGAAAGGCTTGGAATATGATATTCTAAGATTAAAACCAAGAATCACCTACCCAGAAAAACTGAGTATAATCCTTAAGGGAAGGAAACTGGACATTCAGTAAAAAAGAGAACTTGCAAGTATTCTTGATGACAAGACCAGAGCTGAATAGAAAATTTGACATTCAAATACAAGAATCAAGACAAGCATGTGCCAGGCCTAGAGGCCTGAGGGCTACCCGAGTCTTACCTTACCTAGCGCAGGTCTTCGGCTGGCCAAACCGGATAAACGTATGAGAGAAGAGACTTTCCAGAGTCGAACAAGGGTTAGGCTTTATTCAGGGTCTTGGTTACATGTGCAGAGGGAATTCTTCCTCAGGAGAGAGAAATCCTCTTCCCAAGGAGGCAAAGATCTTACAGTAAGAGAATGAAAGCAGAAGTAGAAGTGGGGAGAATGGGAGAATGGAAGAGGGGGAGATTTCCTAAGGAGGCTAGGATCTTAAGGGATTGGAAGTAGAAGTACAAGCGGGGAGAGAGGGGGAGGGGAGAGAGGAAAGAAGAAAAGCGGAGCCTACTGTCCTCTTGGCTCCTCACGTGCTAAGAGAGCTTTCAGGCTTCCTCAATCCTACTTAACCTTCAGCCGCATAGTTTGCATCTGAATACCGTGCTGTTAGGTAACTAGGTGTGCCCAGATCCGGGACAATCTCGAGGGCGGGGAGATCTCTCTCCCATCACGTTTCTCACGGGAAGAGGCGGAATTACACGAGATAGCTCGGTTCACCTCGATTCCCTGCCGTTTCCTGGGGGGGTCTCGTGAGAGCTCTAAAATTTAGAAGCTCCCACCTTTACCCGCCCGAGACTGTCCACACGGAATTGAGCTTCCAATCCCAACATCTCCCCTTCTTTGTTATGCGCGGAGCGCACCTGGCTCTAGAGCAAACAGTGGCTGGAGGCTGAGTGGATTAGGAAGGCCTTTAACATATGAGTACCCTACAACAAGACTTCATTCACACAGAAATCTGCAGCTAGCACAACTGACAAAGGGAGGCATCAAATAAAACAAAGATGAAACTAAATGGCTGAGTTACAACAGGGGAAGTGCAATCAAGTGATCCCAAAGCATTTTTTAAGAGACTTATTAAAGGTGAACCTTTATATTACTATATAGAAAGATGGTATTTGTAACTCATGAGACCTTTCTCAGTATTAGGGTAGTTGGAGGAGATGGTTAGATGATAGATAGATAGATAGATAGATAGATAGATAGATAGATAGATAGATAGACAGACAGATAGATGATAGATAGATAGATAGATAGATAGATAGATAGATAGATAGATAGATAGATAGATAGATAGATAGATGGTACAGGGTGAGTTGACTGTGAAGGGATGATATCTAAAAAATTAAATTAAGGGGTGAGAGAGGAATATATTGGGAGAAGGAGAAAGGGAGAGATAGAATGGAGTAAATTATCTCACATAAAAGAGGCAAGAAATAGGTTTCACAATGGAGGGGAAGAGTGGGGAGGTGAGAGGGAATGAGTGAACCTTACTCTCATGGTATTTGGCTTAAGAAGGGAATAATATACATACTCAATAGGGTATCTTACCCTATTGAGTATGTAGGGGGGAAGTAGGGGGGAAGGAGATAAGAGGGAAAGGGATGATAAAAGGGAAGGCAGATTGGAGGAAGAGGTAGTCAGAAGTAAACACTTTAGAAAAGGAACAGGGCTAAAGGAGAAAAGAGAATAATTGGAGGAGTAGGACAGTGGGAAATGTAATTAGTCTTTCACAACATCACTATTTTGGAGGTGTTTTGCATAACTACATATGTCTAACTTATATTGAATTGCTTGCCTTCTAATGGGTATGTATGGGGAGGGAAGAAGGGAGAGAATTTGGACCTCAAAGTTTTAAAAATAAATGTTAAAAAATTGTTTTTGTATGCAACTGGGAAATAAGATATACAGGCAATGGGGTATAGAAATCTATCTTACCCTTCAAGAAAGTAAAGGGGAAGAAGAAAAGAGGGAGGGATGATAAAAGGGAGGGCAGACTTGGAGAAGGGATAATCAGAATGCATGCCATTTAGGGATGGGGGGGTAGAGGAAAGATGGGGAAAAAATTTGGAACTCAAAATCTTGTAGAAATGAATGTTGAAAACTAAAAATAAATAAATAAATCTAAATCTAAAAAAAAAAACAAACCAGAAACAGTGGGTGGTAAGAGTCAGAATCTAAGAATATCTTGACAGGTTATTGAATTGGGCTTAATTTAATCAGATAACATCCAATAGGGCTAAGTATGAAATCTTACACTTGGGTACAACCAAAAAATCTCTTTCACAAGTGTAGGATGGAGAGGGTGTGGTTCTATAGCAGTTATTCTTTAAAAGATCTAGGAAGCAGCGGGTTAATGAATTGTAAACTCAGTATGAGTCAGCAGTGTAATGTGAAAACTAAAAAGTTAATACCATCTGAGGCTGCAGTAAGAGGCAGAGCTTCCAGGAATACGGAGGTGATGGTCCCACTATAATCAGTCTTCTCCAGCCTTCATCTTAAGTATTGTGCTCAGTTCTGGGCACTGTGATCTAAGAAAGACATTGATAAGCTGCAGTGTCCAGAGGATGGTAACCAGAATGGTGAAGGGCCTTGAGTCCATGTGAGGATCAGCTGAAGGAAATGGGCATATTTAGCTGAGATAAAGAAAGAATAAGGGGGGCATATGATAGGTGTCTTGAAGTATTTGAAGGGCTACCAAATGGGAGGGACGAGACATGTTCCATTTAGTCCCAGGGGGCAGAACCAAGAGCAGTGGGTAGATGGTGCAAAGAGTCAAATTTAGGCTCAATGTCAAGAAAAAGCTGCCTAATGGTTAGAACTGTCCCATAGGATAATGGGCTGCCTGAAGAGCTAGTGGAGAGCTCCTCCTTGGAGGTTCTCAAGTAGAGCTATCTGGCAACTTGTCAAGTATGTTATAGCAAGCAGGATTCCTTTTATGTGTAGGCTAAACTAGTTCACTTCTGAAATCTCTTCCAATCCTCAGAGTTGATGATTCTGTATTTCTGGCCTGGAGACGGGCCGAATATATTGTTCAAAGAGTCACCTAGCTAACTCCAGAGAGTCCCATCACAAGATTGGCTATAGGCTGGTGAAAATTTTAATCATAGCAATTTCCAAATATTATCTTCAGATAGAGATTGCAATCAGCCACAGTAGAAGTATATATACACCAACAATTTACAAATCCTTGGAGTATTGATGAAAAAAACAGACTCAGAACAGTGGAGTGATTTATTTGCCAGTAGTCATATGGTGCAAAATAAAAAAGTATTAAGTTCTCAATGAAAGTAAAATATCATCATTTTATCAACCCTGAAGTAATTTTCTTCCCATGATCCTATCCATCTTCTCTTTCACAGTTCTCTCATCAAAAGCCCTGTTTTCAGATTCTCCATTTTTCTTCTGAGTGGCATGGTAAAACAGTATCTCCCCAACCAGAAAGTAACTAGTGATTAAACTTTTTAAAAGTATTTGATTTCACATTTCACATTCTTATTCAATAACTCTATTTCTATTTCTCAGTTTGTTGTTTGATGCCATTTACATAAAACCTAAACATCTAACAACTCCAATCATCTCTTACAGAAAGTACTGGTATCCTACTACACATGTTCCTGAAGCAACTTTTGGAGTATTTGCAGAATCCTGACAAGGTAAAACTTGTCTGTGGCACCTTCCCACTTCCATTTTTTTCTCCATCCCTATTACCTCCCCACCTCCCAGGTACAGTCAGTTACACACTGTTATTGTTCTTAGCTGGCTTTAAGTTAAAGCTACTAATATGTTATTTATATTTAACAAGTTAATTGATAACGTTTTCAGGAATAACACCTCCTGAAGGTATTTGCATTTTAAAAGGAGACTCCTGAAAATGGGTAATGGAGTTGATATTTGATGGTACAGGGTATTCTTGTAGGTTAGACTTTAGACATAGAGAAAGAATTGATCATAAATGTGGGATAGTAGATAGCTTGCCCCACTGCCTATCCCCTCTTCCCTATATGTTTACTTTTCTTAAGTTTAGAAACCTAAGACTTAGGGGAACATTCCTCTAGAGTAGCCCCAATCGCACTATCTCTAAATCTGCCTCTTTGGGGTAATCTGTAAGCTGCCTCCCTCCTGCACACATGTACAGACATATGTCTCCAAGAAGGAGAGCTGCTTCCTCCATTCTCACTCACAAGGGAATGAATAAATGAACACTTGGCAAGCCATTCCTGAAAGGTTGCCAGCCCCTGCCCTAGAGCACCACTTTACTGCTAGTTATCAATCTGGTGGCCCAACATCTGGTGTGTGTGTGTTTTTTTAAGTCATTTCACAACCAAGTTAAAGTTGATTTCTTCACCACCAAATCTGGTCTGGCAGAGAAAAAAAAATTAGATGTGGATGGTCTCTACCACAGGGTAAAAGATGCCTTCAGGGAGGTCTACAAAGAAAGCATCAGATGAAGCAAGAGCTCTTAAGCTTGAATGTCATGGATGCCATTGAAAGTCTGGTAAATCCTATGGACCTCTTCACAGAGTAATGCTTTATTGCCTGCATTCATAATTGAAGGATATGCTAAATTTCAATTAGAGATTAGTGAAAATAAAGATGTAATATTTTCCTATGTAAATTCACAGACCTTTTGAAATTTACCCTCTGAGCAGAATAAGAACCCCTTATATAGAGGATCATGCTTTCAACCTCATACTTTGATTTTACAAATCAACTATGATCAAAGTCATGTCAACACACCAAAAATCCAGCTGGAAAAGTAGAAAGGGAAAAAAACCAATTGATTGTCAAATTGTTTCCAAATAACTTCAATAATAATAATAATGATAATTCACTTTTCTGTAGCATGTTACAGCTCTCTAGGTACTTTTCTCACAAAAATTCTGGATGATGGGAAGTAATAATAGTATTATTCCAGTCTGACAGATGAGAAAACTGAGGCCCAAAGATATTAAGTGATGACCCAGCTAGCTAATGGCAGAACTGGAGCTAGAACCCGGATTGCTCAGTTCCTAGAGTAGTGAACATTTCACTACTCTCTACCACTTAAATACCAGTTCAATTCAACATTCATCGAGCACTATTTGCATATGCAAGTTTCTGAGAGAAGCTCTGGTTCAGTAGCATGCTGGGGACACTGAAGCCTTGAGCAGAAGGCTCAATGGAGTTAGCATGTGGCCTCAGAGTGGAGTGTACATATACGATGCCACCAAGTCACATGTGATAGCAACTCAAACCCTCCCTAGCTCTCTCCCTGAGAGAGGTTCATGGGATTCCCAGGAAGAGAGCAGAAAAGACCAACTGGCTGCATATCAATGACATACAGCTTAATTGGTTAAGGCTGGTCTTCTTATTCCTCCCTACCAACTCATCAAAAATTCCCTCACTACCTCTTTGGTCCAGTGGGACCTCTCATTAACAATCACGAAGTGAGAAACCAAAAAAGAGGACAGATGACATAGTAACAGTGGGACTTAATTTAGAACCACTTAAAGAGTTGGCTTTAGGAGACATTATTCCCTCTGTTATTTCTGAGTTATGCTACTGAGAATTTGAAGGTTCCACATAGCTAAGACTTTCAATTATAGGTAGGAATCACTTTCCAGTTGGGAGATTTAGAGACAAGAGCAATTAGTTTGCCCATTAGAACTAAGGAGCTTAAGGCCACAGAGGCTCGACATCTCTTCCCCTGCTTGCTTGTCATTTTTCTCCCTGAAAATGTGGTGTGATTAAGGCTACAAGAGAAGGACACAAAGGACAAATTGGAACTAAGACAGAAGTCAGCAACAGGTGCCTCTTGAGAGATACTGCTAACTATGAACTGGGAGAAAATACATTTACGTCATCTGGGGGCTGGAAAGGATTAACCCCAAAGCCCAGCACACACAAGCACTTCCCAGGGGACATGCTTGAAATTTCTCAAGATTTCTCTATCTCTGGCTTTCTTCACTTCATATTACATTATTGTTGTTAATAATAATAATCATAATAATCTTTCCTGTGGGTTAGAAGTTTACAATAGGTGGTACTTTGCAAAGCTTTCATGGCTAGCCCTAGCAGGTGCTAAGCTCTAGGCTCATTTTTGGGAGCTTCACGGGTTAAACACACACTGCCTTTGCTCTGGGTGGTCTTTTGGAGAAACGCAGTTGATCAGAGACAAGTGATGTCTAGCTGCTCTCCTTACAGCAGGCAGCCCTAAAATAGTTACAGTAAGATCTTACTGTTTAGTTAGAGAACGACAAAGTCTTGCTGTTCTAATGAACGACTGTGATTAGTGGAGCCAGACCCTAAACTAGAAGTTGACTAAATTTACAACAGAGATGACTAAAGCTTTTAAGAAGGTTAAACCTGGAAGGGATGCTCAAGATCATCTCAAAATACTTTCTTGTTTATATACTGATGAGGGGATTGAGGTCTAGAGCAGGGAAGAAATTTAAATAAACATAATAGTGCTGTGCAATGGTTTTGGAGTCAGAGGACCTGGCCTCAAATCTCAGCTCTGACACTCACTGCCTATTCAACTTTGAATAAATCCTTGAATTGCTCTGGGCCTCAGTGTCCTCTTTTGTAAAGTAAAGGGGTTGGACTGATGATCTCTCAAGTCTTTTCCACTTCTAAATTCATAAATCTAGTTCCTTGGACCACACTTCCAGGGGAATAACCAAGATTAGAACTCAAGGTTTTCAACTCCCAAACCAGGATTCTTCCCATGACAGCATGCTGTTAGTTTCCATAGACGTTACACTGGTCCCGTACATTCCAAGACCCAGCCCTTGACCAGTTGTAACTGGAGTGGTGCCTCAGGAGCTATGTTTGGAATCTAAACACTCTTCTCATTACACACGAGGAAAAATAGACATCTGGCCAAGGGAAAAGTCAGCTGCTAGAGGGGCAGAGGGGAAGGGCCAAGTTTGGGGGTGGTAGAAATATGTTATAATTTGGCATGAAAATGAGGCTATCTCTATATAGTGCCAACACATCTATATAAAAAAGGAAAAATTTAACCATTCCCCTAGATATTTGATTGTATAATGCCCTAGCTCAGGACATTTGAAAACATGTAAATACTTCACTGAACTGTTTTCATTTCACCTGGCTGTTTATAGATACCCTCAGTGGAATTGAAGGTTTTTAACTGGTTTTAATATCATCCTCACAACCACACTAACAATGAAGGTCAGACACTTGTTAGATTCCTGCATTTCCAGATTACCATAAACCAGGAGAGGAACATTCATTACAGAGTGCCAGGACCACTACAGTTAGAAAAAGTGGACTTTCAGGGGGAGGGGAGTGATGGGGAGGAAAATTGGACATGTTATAAAGTGAGGTAAAAGCAACTAGTATTAAAACAATAGACTAAATTAAATACTGAGAATAAATCAATGACATCTTTAGTTTGGAGAAAAGAATTTCAGTCTAAATTTCCAAGAGGAAGGTAACCTCTGATAAAATTTGGCATTGATGGAAAAGTCAAGGTTTTAATGGTAAATTAGATTTTATGATTGCCATTTAATCAGGAACTAGAACATGTATAGAAAGACATGTAAGCCACTTAAGACTTGCCTCAAAAGATGTTCCTTAGCCAAAGTAAAACTATAATCATATTTGAAACCCGGTTATTGGAACTTGCCATTTTTAGATGCTATGGGACTATTAAATGACTGTTCTTCTGAGTCTAACTCCAGGTATGGGAAGCAAGAAAGGCAGTCTGAGCCTCCAATACATGATGCCAGTAAGCTGATGACATGCTGGTATGAACTGCATAGGTGATCTCAAGGGAAGGGTGGGAGAGCGGCTGTTCAGCATGGGCTGAGGTGGGATTCTCCTGACTCAATTTCCCCACTGACACCTGGCAGACTTTAAGCCTGACTGAATGCAAGTGGATAATCTAATCCTGCCTGGGGTTGACATGAAGTTGGGGAGATATTGTATCCCTGCAATGTCCTTACTATTGGTGGCAATTTCCTATAGTCAAAAAGTTTGTAAGCTTAATACCAGATCTATTCAATTATAGATTATGGGAAGGGAAACATCCAAGGTTGTCTAAAATTAAGCTATTAGGCATAGGACTTTAGACCAACAAGATTAAGTTAGGGTCCCTTAATTCTTAGTAATACTGTGGAGACAATTAGGTCAAGAGCTTGTGAAGTTAGCAACATAAATATTATCTGTGCCTCAGTTGGTTAATGTTTAAAAAAAAAAATTCTTTTGTGGTCCATATTGTAAATGCTTTAAAAAGATGTATCACCTGACCAAAAGTTTGAATTGCTTTATCTGCTATAAACTGTGTTAAAAACAAATAAAAAAAAAGAAAAAGAAAAAGTGGACTTTCCACAAAAGGAACAGCCCTAGACTCCCTCAGAGAAGCCAGAGATCTCTCTCTAGGCAGCTTTTCTCAATACTTTTTCCTCACCCTTAGCAATCAGGAAAAGAAAGGAGCTAAGATGGGAGGAGCCTTCATCAACTACTCTTTTATTTATAGGAATATAAATAAAATATGTAGAGACAAAGGAGTACATAGATCTGTACTTACCAATAAGCTCTGACTGGAAAAGATGCAGCTAGTAATGAAACAATTATACTACCTATTGATCTAGTAGTCCAAGGCTGAGAGCCAAGATGTCTATTTGGGTCCTAGGCCTAATTCTTAGTATCATAAATTTAGAATCAAAAGGGACCTTAGAGATTATCTAGTACAACTTGTTCCATTTACAATTGAGGAAATTGAAAGATCAAGTGACTTGTCCAGGGCCACAGGAATAGTAAATGGCAGAATCAGGACTCAGACACAGGTCCTTTGTTTGCAAATCCAATACTTTTTCCTATTGGACCACACACTAACTTGTTGAATGACCTCAGACAAATTGCTTCCTCTCTTTGAGCCTCAGTTCCCTCCCCTAATAAAAGAGAGAGTCTGAACTAAATGATATCCAAGGTCTTTCCAACTCTAGCATTTTGTGTGTTTGTTTACTATATACGCGTAAGCAACTCTTGTGGGAAGGGACAAGGAATAAAAGGAATTGTTGGGGGTTTTTTGGTTGTTGTTCAGTTGTGTCTGACTCCTTGTCACCCCATTTGGAACTTAATTGGCTAAGATACTGAAGTGGTTTGCCATTTCCTTCTCGAGCTCATTTTACAGATGAGGGAATGGAGGCAAATAGGATTAAGTAACTTGTCCAAGGTCACACAGTTAATAAGTGTTTGAGGCCAGATTTGAACTCAGGAAAATCAGTCTTCCCAACTCTAAGTCCAGCACTCTGTGCTCCATGGGGCCACCTAGCTGCATCGGAAAAATAAGGAAGTGAGATTCCACTACTTGGGGATAGAAGTGGGAACGTAAAGAAAAGAACAAGCAGACAGATCATTTAGATCCTCTTAAATGCAGTAGGATAGTGACCTGCTATCCTCCACTTAACTTTCTTCAAATGTCTTGGCAATCAGAATAGAGAAAACACTACATAATGGCTAGAGTAGAAACACTGCCACCACCACTGGAACAATGATAATCATATCTTATGCTTCTATGGCACTTTGCACTTTTCAAAATTCTTTCACAGGCATCAGTTTATTTCCTCTTTGTATCAATATGTGGGGCAATAAGGTAAAGTAGACATTATCCTTATTTTATGGACAGGAAGATAGATGCAAAACGTTACATGAAATAATTTTGAAAATCAAAAAAAAAGTTAAGGGACTTGCTCAAAATCATACATAGACTCCGTTGTGAGAGCAAAACTAGAACCCAAGTCTTCAATTCTAGTCCACACCAAAGGGGGAAAGCCCCACAGGACAAACAGTGAGTGCAGGGAACTCTTGTTATGCAAGATTTAAGATCTCTATTGTCACTGATGTGTAGAATGCAGACATCCCTAAGGTGAACCTCCTCCCTTTCCTCTCCTCTCATCAAAGCACCCTGCATGGAGGGCTAATCTTCACCTTTCAGGGGGGCCTATTCCACCCCAGCCACCTCCCATGCCTACAAACGTTACTGCTATTTTCCTGAGAAGAATCAGCAGCACAAAGCAGTTTAGGAAAAGCTTAGGGAATTCAACGAAAGAGAGATTTTTTGTTGTTCAGTCATTTTCAATTATGTCTGACTCTTTATGACCTCATTTGGCGTTTTCTTGACAGAGATTCTAGAATGACTTGCCATTTCCTTCTCCAGCTCTTTTTACAGATTTGGATACTGGGGCAACAAGGTTAAGTGATCTGCCTAAGGTCATGCAGCTGGTAAATGTCTGAGGTCAAATTTGAACTCAGGACTAAATCCAGGACCAGCACTCTATCCATTGCACAAAGAGAGCAGAGCAGGAAATAGAGTTTTTGGTGTATAGGTTCCAAGGCAGGTGCTCTTCCATTCCATTTCCTTGCTGCTTATGAACAGTGCCAAATGACTAATGGAGAGTTTGAAACATCACAGTCCTGTTTCCATTTGCAAGTTCATGTTAGAAAATGGGATTTTGTGAAGAAATGGCAGTGTGTGTCTAAGTTGGTGTGAAGCAAATACATATTCTTCAAACTACAGCTTGAGTGCATATACTATTACAGCAGAGTTAGCTTTGTCATAGTCCCCTGTGCTAATAGAAACAAGAGGTTGAGCTAAACCCTGAGGTAGCATCGTAAACTCTGCTAGTGATGGGGTGCTTGGACCTCAATTCTAAAATAACATTTCTCTTTAAAAATCACATTTCTCCCTAGCCTCAAAACACTATCCCAGGCACTTTCTCCCCAGCCCAAGGACACAACCTGCCCCAACAACAGCTGTTATCTCCCTTCTTGATACAGTAGCCAGCTGCACCTATAGAAATTATTAGTCTGAACCAGCTGTGTACTGGCTGAATGGGCTATAGGTCATCATGACATTTATTATTCACTGACCAATTGTGTATCCTAGACTGAGACGTATGTATATTCCCTTACATTTATCTTGTCTAACAAGACATTGATGAGAGCAGCCTGACCATTAGTTGACTCAGTGAAGTTTCAGGTCTAAAGCCACACCTCCATGTAGCCCCACTTGGGTTATTTCCCAATGAACTCTGGATAAAACACCTGAGCGTAGATACCAAATGTACATGTTCCTTTAAGAACTAACCATCTCTTAACTACTCCCTAATTCCTCCCTGAATCACCTAGTTAGCATATTTGGCACATGTTTTACTATACAATATCCTATATAAACTTTACCTTTACCCCTCTAAGGTTGCAGGTTCCCTAAGAATTCTTGCCCGCTGAAAAGTATAATAAATCTTTACCTTGACCACAAAAATGCTTGAGTCCATGAATTCATTCCAGGCAACCTACCCCTGTACTCTGGTCTTTGTGGGGGTCTCAACCACCCCTTTCCAGCCCTCAACACTACCAGTGAATCCCCCAAATACTCCTCTTAAGTTCCTCCATGTTTAAGCCAAGTGTGCATTCTGGGGCCACTGGCTCAAGGAACATTCTTCAATATTCAAGTCTCACACTTCCTCCAGTGGTCCCAGATTATACAACCTCACAGGGACCTCTCAGACCTCAGAACACCTATCATGCATACCATTCATTTGTTACCTAGGTGCTGTGACACCTCTCAGATTATTTCCTTCTGTTACTGTTGATCTCTCACCTTGTTTAGCTCTTTATCTTGCCTTCTCTATCTGTAACTTCTTCAGAGGATTGTTTATGTTACCTATACTTCCTACCTCAAGACCATTGAGAGGAAAATATTGTGTAAAACTTAGAGGGCTATTAAATGGGAACTATCATTGTATTTCTTGATAACATCAATAATGACATTTGCATGGCTCTTTCAAGTTTATAATAACCCTATGAGAGAAATAATGCAAGTATCATTACCTCTATTTTACAAACAGGGCTCTGAGAGATTACCAAAGGTTGGAAGTCAGTTGTGAATTTAGGTTTCCTGGCTCAAAGTCCAATAATCTGTTCACTCAGCACTGCTGCCTCTCAGTGCCTAGTACACATGCTGTTCACATGGCAATTGTTGAAGAAATAAGTAAATGAATTCTAGTGAGTGGTTGTGCCCTCTATCTATCTGAATCACAGACACCTGTCCAGGGAACTGCTCATTACTGCTGCAGCTATACCCCTTCCCTCTCCCTTTTAAATGAAGATCTCCGGAAAGCAGTGCAGGGTAATGTAGAGTTCAGTCCAGTGTCCAAGACAGGAGACAGAAGACCAATGCAAAGGGAGAATGAGTGTTTTTTCTGACTCTAAAAGACTCAGTGAAAGGGGTATTATGAGAAAGGCTGTCTCCTTGTCTGGGTACTGAAATAGGCAGGAGACGAATTTACCATGAACCAACCTGAGACAGAAAACAATGATCTCTGTTTGTTTAAACTAAGAAAGTGTCAGTGTAGCTATAGTGGATGACTGCTAGACCTGGGATTAGTAGATGTGAGTTCAAAACCAGCCTCAGGCACTTACTAGCTCTTCCACACTGGAAAAAGTTACTTAAACTCAGAAAAACCTTAGTTTCCTCATCTACAAAATAGGAGTAATATAAATATGCTCAAATGTGAGCCAGTGATTGTTTTGCAAAACTTATCTCATATTCATCTACCATTGTTAAAGAAGTGTTTCCATTGTGTGGAGGGTGGGGCTGTGGAGTCAAAGGGTAAAACAGAGATACCTGAAGTTCTAAAGGTGAGAAAGAGCTATACTACCATCGGTGTAATTGCTCCCAGGGGAATTAGTTCTTGTTTTAGAGCTAGTACTTGGAGTGGAGCTAACAAGAACCATCTGCTAGAGGAGAGACAGAGGCAGCATCAAAACCAAGCTGAGGACAGCACTAGGGATTTTACAAGGCCAGCTAGGAGAGGAGGACAGTGATAGCAGCAAGAAAGATCTCCATACCATCCTACCTGTCCCTCCACCATCATCCTCATTTCCCCATCAGGAGAACTGTGGATTCCTCCCATGGGATACCCGGTTCTAATAGGTGAGCTTTCATCCCATCTGGCCTGGAAGCAGACCCCTCCCACTCACTCTACTTCTTGGCTACTTATGCGGCAAGAAAGTCACTCTGAGAAGAGAGAGAGGTCAGTATGTGCCAGGGAAGTTAAACCACCACCACCTCCTCCCCTTAGATCTCAGTGGAGGTAGCCCAGGACCCTGAGCCCAAGAGCCCTGGGACTAGCAAACCCCCTCCTCCCCAAGACCAGCAGTCCTGCCACAAGTGGCCAGATAATACCAAGATCCCCCAAAAGGGTAGCATAGCCCAGACTACCCATACTCCCAGCCCAGGTACAGAAACCAACACTCAGAGAAACAATCTTATGGAGGTGTATCCTGGCAACTGTTTTGGCAGATGATTTATCAATAGGAACATAGATTTAGAGATGGAAGGGGCCTTTTAGATCATCTTTCAGTTCTCTCATTATTCAGCTTAGGAATATTAACTTGAAGCAGAGGGAAATTAACTAAGTTTTCTAATCAAAACCATGATTTGAGCCCAGATTCTCCAAATCCAGCACTTTTCATTGCACTGAATTGCCTCCCAAAGTCAGAAGACAAGTGACAGTATCAGGAAATCCCCTTGCTCCCTCTCCCCAATTTTACTGACTCCAAAGTTGGGACAGAATTAGGAAATAATTTTTTTCCCCTAGGACAGCAACCTTTAGTTTTGTAGAAAGAAGGGCAGTACCGCCTAGTGGAAAGAGGATTAGATTTGGAATCAGGGGACCTGGGTTTAATTCCCTCACTCAGACATTTGCTACCTGAATGACCTCAGACAGTACTTAACCTCCCTAGTTCTTCAGTTTTTTCATCTATAAAATGAAGGGTTGAACTAGATGGACTCTCATATCCATGATCTATTCCTCTTCAGACCTCCAAATCTGGGACCGTGAATTGGGAAAAGAAAAGGGGTTGTGATTCTGCTCCTGAGAAGTAGAGCTTCTGCTATCTGGTACACCTACACAACTTGACCGTGGCTCAGACCCAGAACCCATTTCACACACCACATGATGGGAGGCCCAAAAGCAGGACATGGACTGACCCCAGAAAGGCCCAAAGAATCCAACATTCTGTACCCATCTGCTAGGGAGTTTCTATCCAAGGAACTGGAATGCTTTATGATACCACCACAGATGGGAGCTACGGAAAGAGTCCAATTATCATCCAGGGTACAACACCACCATAAATGCCCCCCCCCACCAGAAGTTATAAGCTCTTTGGATCTTTCTCTCTGTGACTTGGTCACACATGGCAGGAGAAGATATGTGGCTTGGCCTAAAACAGAGACATCCCAAGAATAGGAGGCAAGAAGTTCTCAACCAATTGTCCGATGACCGCAGATAGACCCAATGCCCTTCTGCCATCCCCTATCAGTTGGATTAATTCATTGGATATGCAGTATTAGTCTCATTTTGTTGACTTTGATTTGAACTTTGTTTTTGTTTTAAAAAATTAATGTATTTTACGTGAGTTATAATCAAAAGTACCCCAAAACTTTGGCCATTATGTTGTGCCCCACTAAGGAAGATGTTTTTACCCATCTAATAACTTGGTTGCATCCCACAATTTAGGATTATAGAGAAAGGAATAAACATTCATTAAGTGTCAATTGTACACCAGATACTATATTAAGTACTTTACAAATATTATCTCATTTGATAATAGGACCATAGATTTCAAGCTAGAAGGGATAAAAGACTATCTAGTTCAACCAGTGCATTTTACAAATGAGGCAACTGAGGTCCAAGGAAATAGAAAGACTTACCCAAATTGACACATATTGTGGAGGCTGGGATTTGAACCCAAACCCTCAGACTGCAGATTTTATCTGTTTGGGATTCCCACTGTGCTTTGGGATTGATATACCCCATCCTTATTCACCTGTCTCTCCTTTTTTACCAACTCTCCAAAAGTACTACCTGGTACAGATTACATTTTTTTAAAAAAATTAAGTAAATTCAAATTGCCTTTATTTTTTTAAACATTTTTAAGACTGCTCCCTCACATTCCTAGACTTTGTTAAAGATCTGCAAAGGTGCTGTAAAACTCCTGCTACTAGCTAGGAATTCCCTGCACTAGGCTAATATTAAGACAGGAATAAAGAGCACCTTTCCAATTCCATGCCTTTTACATTTTATATTTAGAGATTGACGACATTTCCTTATAAGTAGGGAATGATGGTTCTGGAGAGCCTAGCATTTGGTATCCCAAAGTAAGCTGCTTCATTCGTAGTCATTTAGTGGGTATACTGCCCATCCTCTTATGGCTGCTTGACAAGATATCAAGTCCTAGGACAAGGTATAAAGTCCTCGTTGCCCCACTGATGAGACCTTTGTCCTGGCACTGACTCAAGTTGACTAGCTCATGTTCTTGGGTTTGGCTTGTAAAAGGGAGATAGATACACAGTGACTGGAGAGGACTAGAAGAGAAAAGGTCAGATGGAAAGAGGATATATAAAGATATATTTCCTGGAGAGATACATGCTCAACCATGAGCTTGACCCTAGAACCTCCCAAGGAACTGAATGGTCCCAGGAATGGTCATGTGGATTTTAATACCTCATATAGGAACTTGTCAGAGACATAAGAGGAAGAAGGGGCTCCTCCTGTTTCATATCTGGGCACATCTATTCCAAGAGAAGCTCAAAATAAATAAAGGCAAGGGAATGATGAAATGACAGCTACATGCCATGATCATTACTATCACTTCATCTTTGCTCATGATTTTTTTCTATCTATAATGTCTTCCCAACACCTTTCTGTCTACCCAAATCAGTATTTGCAGGTCAAGGTTCATGCTGAAGTCCAATCTTCCCTAATGAAGCTTTCTAATTTATCTAGATCACAATTTATCTAGATTTATCTAGATCCGCTCTCTTTGAATTCTTATTGCATTTATAAAAAACAATCTAACAACTATATGCTTTCTTGTCTCTATAGTTATTTCATGCTAGTTTTTAAAAGTAATAATAGTACATATTTCTATAATGTTTTAAGGTTTTCAAAGTACATTTGTCACAACAATCCTCTGAGGTAGGTAGCACAGAGTCCAGAGAAGTACAATAACTTGCTCACAGTCACACAGCTAAAAAATGTCAGTGACAAGATTCTGACTAAAAGTCATCTGACTAAAAGTTTAGTGTTCTCCTCCCTCTCTCTTTTCCTCTTACATTTCTTTGATAAGGTGTAAGTGTCTAAACCCTTTACAAATTTCCTCTTTCCAAAATACTTACTTCATAATAACCCTAAAGTAGAACAAATCATTATCTTCATTTTAAAAATGAGGAAAATAAATCTCAGATAAAGTGACCTGGCTAAGTCTCACAGATAAGAGGTGCTGATACTGGAATTCCAACTTAGATCTTCTGACCCAAAGTTCGAAGCTCTTTCCACAAATGCAAAGAGCACTGGCTCTGCAAGCCAGAGAACCTGGCTTCAAATCCTACTGCTAATGGTTACCGACTCACAGATCCTGGGCAGGGAAGCTTGTGGTTGCTCCCAGACCAGAGCACAGGACAGGTTGATTGTGCCACCTTGGAGGAACTGAGAACTTATAGGTCCCCAGAGTATGCCCTCTTCTTGACAAAGGATTCAAAAGTCAAGTAACTGGCTGGGAAAATGTGCCCAAAAGGGAAAAAAATAAGACTATAGAAGGCTACTTTCTTGGTGAACAGATATTTTCCTCCATCCTTTCAGATGAGGAAGAACAATGCATACCATCAAAGGAAGACATCAAAGTCAAGGCTTCTGCATCCAAAACCTCCAAAATAAATATGCAATGGTCTCAGGCGATGGAAGAGCTTAAATCTTTGATTTTGAAAATCAAGTAAGACAGGTGGAGGAAAAATTGGGAAGAGAAATGAGAGCAATGCAAGAAAATCATGAAAAGCAAGGCAACAGTTTTCTAAAGGAGACTCAAAAAAATGCTGAAGAAAATAACACCTTTAAAAATAGACTAACTCAAATGACAAAAGAGGCCCAAAAAGCCAATGAGGAGAAGAAGGCTTTAAAAAGCAGAATTAGCCAAATGGAAATGGAGGTTTAAAAGCTCACTGAAGAAAATAGTTCTTTAAAACTTAGAATGGAGCAGATGGAAGCTAATGACTTTATGAGAAACCAAGAAATTACAAAACAAACCCAAAAGAATGAAAAATTAAAAGACCGTGAAATATCTCACTGGAAAAACAATTGACCTGGAAAATAAACCCAGGAGAGACAATTTAAAAATTTTGGGACTACCTGAAAGCCATGATCAAAAAAAGAGCCCAGACATCATCTTTCTTGAAATTATCAAGGAAAACCACATGATACTCTAGAACCAGAAGGTAAAATAAATATTGAAAGAATCTGCCAATCACCTCCTGAAAGAGAATCCTAAAAGAAAAACTCTTACAAATATTGTAGCCAAATTCCAGAGTTCCCAGTTCAAAGAAAAATTATTGCAAGCAGTCAGAAAGTAACAATTCGAATATTGTGGAAATGCAATCAGGATAACACAACATCTAGCAGCTTCTACATCAAGGAATTGAAGGGCTTGGAATATGATATTCCAGAAGTCAAAGGAACTAGGATTAAAACCAAGAATCACCTACCTAGCAAAACTGAATATATTACTTCAAGAGAAAAAAATGGTCATTCAATGAAATAGAAGACTTTCAAGCATTCTTGATGAAAAGACCAGAGCTGAATAGAAAATCTGACTTTCAAACACAAGAATCAAGAGAAGCATGAAAAGGTAAACAGCAAAGAGAAATCATAAGGGACTTCCTAAAGTTGAACTGTTTATACTCCCACATTGAAAGATAATATTTGTAACTCTTGAAACTTTTCTCAGTATTTGAATAGTTGGAGGGATTATACACACACACACACACACACACACACACACACACATATATGTACAGAGGGTACAGGGTGAGTTGAATAGGAAGGGATGATATCTTAAAAAAATAAAATTAAGGGGTAAAAGAGGAATATATTGGGAGGAGAAAGGGGAAAATGGAATGGGCAAATTATCACTCATAAAAGAGGCAAGAAAAAGCTTTTTAAATGGAGGGGAAAAGGGGAGAGGTGAGAGAGAAAAACTGAAGCTTACTCTAATCACATTTGGCTTAAGGAGGAAATAATATGCACACTCAATTTGGTAAGAAAATCATTCTTATGCTACAAGAAAGTAGGGGAGAAGGGGATAAGTGGGGTGGGAGGATGATAGAAGGAAGGGCAAATGGGAGGAGGGAGTAATTAGAAATAAACACTTTAGGGGAGGGACAAGGTCTAAAGAGAGAATAGAATAAATAGGGGGCAAGATAGAATGGAGGGAAATATAGTTACTCTTTCACAACATGACTATTATGGATGTCTTTAGCAAAACTATACATATATAGCCTATTTTGAATTTCTTGCCTTCTCAGTGGGAATGGGTGGGGAGGGAGGAAGAGAGAGAAGTTGGACCTCAAAGTTTTAGGAACAAATATTGAGAATTGTTTTTGCATGCAACTGAGAAATAAGAAATACAGGTAATGGGGTATAGAAATCTATCTTGCCCAACAAGAAAAGAGAGAAGATAGGGATAAGGAAAGGGAGGGGTGTAATAGAAAGGAGGACAGTTTGGGGGGAGGCGTAATCAGAATGCACAGTGTTTTGGTGTGGGGGAGGAGAGAAATAGGGAGAAAATTTGGAACTCAAATCTTGTAGAAATGAATGTGGAAAACTAAAAATAAAGAAAGAAATTTATTTTTAAAAAAAAGAAATTTGTCCCTATTTCTGGAGCTTTGCCTTTAAACCAGGTATATGGACCCATAGCTTGTCTAATGAAGTCTATGGACCACTTCTCTGAATAATGCTTTCAAATGCATAAAATAAAGTACAAAGGCTTACAGAGGAAAACATTTTAATTTGGTTATCAAAAATATCAAAAGATACTACTTCACAGATGCCTTGAAACTTATTACATTACCTTTGGGGATATGTGGACCCCAGGTTAAGAACCCTTGCTTCCTACACATAGTGAGCCTATGAAGTTTTATTAGTTACTTGAACTTTATAACCCAGGGGTCTATTAAACTTACATTTGATCCTCTGGCTACAGGTTTAGAACCTAAGAATAGTGGAGAATTACAATTTAGCTACAAAAAGAATTTAAAGGAAGAGATAGATTGATTTAAATACATGATTCTACATTGAAGAGAGTCTTTATGCAATAAATTTACTACCCACAGAAAAATAACTAAACCTCTCTGGGCCTCAGTTTCCTTATCAATAAAATGAGGTGATAGTACTAGATGACCTCCTAGGTCTTAGTCCTGCAAGTCAGACTTGAAGTTTGGCCAAGCCACCTTTGCCACCTACTAGTTCTTTGACTTTGGGTAAATTACTTCCACTCTCAGAACCTTGTATGACATGACTAACATGAAAATTAAATAAGATAGCACATGTAGAAACACTTTGTACAGAACAATACAAACGTACTATTTTTATTATTATTAATGTAGAGGGAGGCAACATGGCATAGTGACAAAGAAATGGCATTGGAGTCAATCAATCAATAAGCAATTATTAAGAACTGACTACGTGCCAAGCACTGTGCTAAGTTCTGGGCACTGTCAGGAAGACCTCGTTTTAAGTCCTGCCTCTGACACATATTAGCTGAGTGACCATGGGAAGTCACCTAACCTCTCAGTGTTACAGATGAGTAGTTGGCCATCTGTTTCAATAGATGTCCTGAGGAGCCTTTCTTTTCCTAAGGAGCCTAGACAGTACTTTTCGAGTGCTATGGCCCACCAAGATGTCACTAAAGTAGGAATTCCTACCTGGAGAAGTTATGGATCAAATCTGTAAAAGCAAGTCGATACGTTCATGATTGCTTATATTGTCTACTGCAATTGCAAATGCAATCCCCTTTGTGGACAACTCCATCCCTAAGCAAAAGAAAATTTTGTTTTAAGCATAGCTTATTTTAATCTTCTTTACTTAAATGATGAGTTTAAATTTTCTTTGAAACATGGTTGCTTGTAGCGTCATAAATTTGCTTGGCAAAAGTGCAAGCTTTTTTTCCTTTTCTTCTAATTTTTACAAAATGTTTGGTCTTCCACTCTAAGATAACAATAGCTCCTGTTAAAGTCATCCTGAGTACATTTGTTTCCAGCAGTCTGACCATCCTAAGATAACTGTCACTTCCTAATTTCATTGATTAAATAATAACCTCAGGTCAATTATGGGAACCATTCCATCACAGGTTTACCCCCAGACAACCATCTACATCTGAGTGATTACTCAAAAGCTAAACTTGTGTGCTCTGGACAATTAACTCTCAAAAAAGACTATCCTCAAGAGCTCAGGCTCATGATGCCTTGTTAGTTAGCACTCATAAGTCTTCTAGAATACTTGAAGTGAAAGGGGCCTCACTGATAAGGATTGATATAGAAACAAAGCTTTTCTTTCTTTTTTTTTAACTATATAAGTAGGAGCAATCCAGCCTCAAATCACATGTAGCCAAAGACATTCTGGGTATTTCACATGAACATAGATATCAGTGTTGTTGTAGAGAAGGCTGACACAAAATCCAAAAAATTTTTATAGACCCAGAAGTGTGCCCTTCATCCAGAAGTACCCAGTGGGGCTTAGGAGCAGCACTCAGTATCCACCCAAGATCTGACCTGCTATAATTAGCCCTATGAACTTTGAACAGTGAAGGGACTTTCCACAAAGGGACTGATGATGAAATCATAAGTATGTACACAAAAAATTGTGTAGAAATAATTATTAGTATTAAGTCCCTGAGAATCTTTTTACATTTATTTCTTATGAAAGCAATGAGAATTACCTTTTAAGATAATTTTTTTTTTTTAGTGAAACGTACATCAGTATCTCTTAAGGTCCATTATTTCATCAGTGTGTTGAGGTAGAGGTTGGGGTGGGAAATTTTTCCTTGAACACAGATCTTCCAGAGTGACTATGGCCCAAAATGGGTGGTGACAACTTTCTATTGATGAATTTTTCTTCCCCAGCATTTAGGGCAGAGAGTAAACATTTATAGAGCACCTCTAATGTCCCAGATAGTATGCTAAATGTTCTACAAATGTTATCTCATTTGACTAGCACAACAACCCTGCAAGGAAGGTGCTATTATTATTTTACAGCTGAGGCAACTGAGGCAAACAGAGGCTAAGTGACCTCATCAGGGTCACACACTAGTAAGCGTCCAATTTAAATTTAAACTCAGGTCTTCTTGACTCCTGGCCTAATGCTCTATCTACTGTGTCACTAGCTGCCTCCATCTAGCACAACGGCTGGCACCTAGTAGGCACTAAGTAAATGCTTATTGATTGATTGATTGACCCAAACTCAAAATGCTTCCAGTTTAGTGAGATCTTTGAGAACTTTTACTCCATTGGCATTGTTTTTAAAACTCAGGGTCACTTATTCCAGTGTCTGGAGCTAAAAATTCCTCGGTCAATGTTTGCTGAGTCCTCCTTAGGAAAAGTACTTAATCTAAAATGGAAGTGATTGTAGAACACTGAAAACAAATAATTTTTAATAAAAGCACTTATCAAGTTGATTTGTCTTTTCAGTTATTGAGTTCCCATAGTCTCATGCTGCAGTGATTTCTAGTCTTTTTTATTACATATCGCAAGTGTTTAATAAATGTTTACTGACTGAACAAAAACAAGGTCCTTAATCTACTAGTCAGTTCAGCAGATGTTGATTCTCCTATTGGATATATACAAATGTCTCCCTCTCCTGAAGGATGGTCAGAAATGACTGTCAGCATGTGTTCCTCTGTCTTTAGACAAACTCAGCCAGATTGTCCTGTCTAAATTACTATATCTTTAACTTTCTTTGCTTCCTTCCTGAAAGGTAAACAAGTACCTGCACAAAAAGAGAATAGGCCGTGCTTATCTGCATTCTTTCTTGTCTTGTTATGAAGTGGAAACATCACACCATAATTATCCCAAACATCACTTAGGAGATATTTTGGGGTTTTAACTGTGTAGCAGTTTTCTCCTTTAAGACGTTTATGTAATATAACTTACTTCTTATTTTAAATGATGGCTGTCCTTGTACCCTTACATTATGTAGCTACGCGTATTATGTGGCAAGGCATATATTTATTTAGGAAGGTGGTTATTCAGATGACAGCTTTTGTTTGTTCACTTTGTGAGAATATATTGTGTTAAAACTGGAATTGTGAGATCCCTATAATATATTTGTTTAATTTCTAGTCGATTTTTGTACCACATCCTCCCTCAAATAATTCAGAAAATAATTATCTTCATATAGCTGAAGGCTAATTTTCCCTTGATATCTCTAAAAATTAATTGTCTTTTAAATGCTACCATTAAAATCCCAGCTGATGTATTTCAAATACATTAAAAGGTTTTCATATTCTAGGTGTTTGAGTTTTGACTAATTTTGGCTCATATATGTCACTTCTAAGAATAATATATAGATCATAATTTTTTAAGGTTGTGAACTGTATCTTATGAAGAAATCCACTAGCAATCAAAATACCAAATTTTATAGAATCGCAGAACATGGACACTTCTAGAAGCAACAATAGGTATCATCTAGATCAACTTCTCATTTTATTGAACAGAAAATTGAGATGTAAAGAAGGGAAGTGACTTATTCAAAGTCACATGGCTAGTGTGAATTACTCAGAGCTTTTATTGCCCTTCTGATGCAATATATTTGTCCATTTTGTAGCTCTTTACAACCTTAACAAAGTGTGAGCAGGGTTAGTGAAAGTGAAATCAGTTCATTTTTCGATTCATGATAAGCAGGTTTCCTGGAGAAGGAAGAAGGAAATAAAAATTTTACAAAAGGAGGCTATTGGATTATGTGCGGATTTCATTTGTTCATACTTTAACCATTACGAATATATTAAATATCTGCACATTCTTCCAATCACCTTACAAGACTGTGGGAGTTAGGAAAGGCTGAGACAAGAATAAAGTCCTAATTGAGAAATTGGAAGTATACATATGAGTAAAAAGAAGAAAATGCCAAACACAATGAAGTAATACTATGGACTGAGAAAAGCTTAAGAAGAGAACCCAGAAGAAGAGAGTAACTCCATAAGTTTAAACAGAGCCCTTATGGCCACAAGGATTATAAGAGCATGTAGTAGGAAGAAATTGATCAAGATATCATGTTAAATTAAGTAAGAGCTATGAAGGAAAGGTTGGGGAGGAGAGGATGGTAAACCAGAAATAGACTCCCCCAAAAGTTATGAGTCAGTCAGAAAACAATGATTCTTTGAGTCAACAAGAAATACAACAGAAGAAATGAAGGTTGTATACTGTTGAATTTCAGGGGTGCTGGGGACCCCAAAATACCGACATGCCGAGTCCTGCTCAAATGAATTTGACTCAAGACTTCTTTAAACCAAAGAAAAACAAAGTTTATTAAAGATTCACCATATTGGGTTGGCTCTTAAGGAGCCTAAACATTTGTAGATGATGAGGGGTAGAGTTATTGGTAGAGTTGTGAACTATTCCAGTAATTCTGGAGAGCAATTTGGAAGTTGGCCCCTGAAGCTATTAAACTGTGCATACCCTTTGATCCAACAATACTACTGCTAGGTCTATACCTATAAAGAGATTAAAGAAAAAGGAAAAGGATCCATAGGTACAAAAACATTTATGGCAGTTTTTTTTGTGGCAACAAAGAATTGGAAACTGAGGCGATGCCCATCAACTGGAAAATAATAAATAAGTCAGGTCTATGAATGTGATAGAACACTGTTGCACTATAAGAAATTATTTAGGTAATAGTTTCAGAAAGACTCAGGAAAACTTATACGAATGCATATAAAGTGAAATGATCAGAATCAAAAGAAAAATTTACACAGTAACAGCAATATTATAAAAATAATTATAAAATATTTAGAAACTGATCAGCACAACGACCCACTACAATTCAAAAGCATTCATGATGAAAAATTCTGACTCAAGAGAGAGAACTGATAGACTCAGAATGCAGATTGAAACATCCTTTCTGCATCTCTCTCTGTTTCTTTTTAGAATGTCTAATGTGGAAGTTTGTTTTGCATGACTACGTATTTGTAACGGGTTTTGTATTTCTTCCCTTCTTAATGGGGGGAGAGGGGGGAGATGGGGGAAGGGAGAGAATCTAAAATGAAATATAAAATGAAAATTTTTAAAATTTAAAGATGAAAAATACAGTACTATAAAAATGTTTCCTGACTTTAAAGGGGGCAGGGGGATTTCAATAATTTGCAAGAAACATATTTGAAACATAAATATTCACATAGAATGAAAAAAGGGAACTGGAACAAAATTTGTTATGCTTCAAGAGACCTAGAAGATTTCAGGTAAGGAGATGGTAAAAATAAACATAATACAGGTTTGATCATCATATCACTACCCCTTCACTCCTAGTCAATAAATTTCAATAGTTCCTTATTGCCTTCAGGATAAAATATACAATCCTCTCTTTTGCTTCTAAAGTTCTCTATAAACTATCCCCTTCCTACCTTTCCAGAATTCTTATGCCCTACATCTTGACTTGTACTCTGGGATCTGATGACACTGGATTCCTTCTTGTTCCTCCTTTGATATTTCATCTCCTGACTGGGCATTTTCAATGACTGTCTTCAATGCCTGGAATTCCCTCTTTCCTCATCTCTCCTCCTGACTTCCCTGGCTTCCTTCTAGTCTCAGCTAAATTCCCACTTTCTACAAGAAGTCTGTCCTAGTACTTCCTGATCTTAGTCCCTTCCCTCTGAAATTATCCTCAATTTATGCTGTCTTCATTTTGTTTGAACAGAATTGTTTTCATGCTTGTCTATCACACTAGGCAGTAAGTTTCTTGAGAAGAGGGACCTTCCCCCCCCCCCTTTTTTGTATTCCCAGTGCTTAGCACAGTGCCTGGCACATGGTAAGTGATTAATAAATACCTATAGACTGAATGACCAATTGTTACCATATTTGGACTTTAACATCATAGCCCTCAATGTGCTGCCTGAGAAAGTAGAAATGGCACTAAAGAAACCTGATAGGAAGAGCATCTAGGCCACATGACATACTCACAAAGGTCCATCCTGGAGGATATACAATTTGAATCACACTGAGGGGACAATACCAAAGTTCAGAAAAAAATCACAGACCCATGTACCAAACCTTATAATCTTACATGCAAGTGAGGGAGAAAGGAGGGTGAAGGACTTGAAATCAAATTCTGAGTTCAGACGTAAAGGGATAGGTTGAGAAAATGGCATTTGAACTCATACCAGCCTTCTCACTATCTTCCCCGGAAGGACTGTGATATTTAGGCAGCTTACATCTCATAAGGGAAAGTCCATCACACTTGATCAGTATTCATGAGTCAGAGAAACAATTAACCTAAGAACAAGGCAAGAACCAGCTATCTGTCAGCAGAAATACAACCATGTGGAAGTGAAACCAATGGCTGGAACCGTTGTACTCACTCGAATTGGACCACATTCAGCAGAGACCTCCAGGACACTAAGGGATTCTCTTATTATGTCAATATGTAGCTCATCTGTCCTGTCAATGAGGGTATGAAAAGGCCTGAGCAAAAGCCCTTGCCCAGTTCCACAGAGGAACAATGACTGACTTGAATGTTGGAACTTTTGTCTTGCTGGCTGTTTGGAGGAGGGTGGGGAGTGGGGGAAAGTTAACATAGGAATTCCAGTCTTGCAGGTTGGAAATGCATGCATTAGGTACACTGATATAAATTTTGTATGATATTTCTATCATTCTGAGTAAAGTTCTTATACAACACATTATTTTAAATGACACTAAATGAAATATATAATAGGTAAGTGAGTAATGAGAATGGCCAGTGAAATTTCACTGGAGAATGTAGACATACTCCCTACACTTGACTAACGTAAGAATTTGATACCGCATAGGAAAAGGTGGAACAAAGGGGTATGTGGTAAGGCCCTGCACCAAGAATCTTAAAGAGGTATAAGGAGCTTAGAGAATACCCTCAGAGAACCCTCTAGTTGATATCACGTATGAAAAAAGTAAACAAGAAAGTATCAATAACTAGTAATCTGAATATCTACATTCCTATTTCTCCAAAATCTTTATGAGAATAATCTATGTACATTCTGAGGCCCTCCTTGATATAAGAAAGGAAAAGACAGACCAATGATTCTCTATACAATTGATCAAAAAGTGTAGAGAATACAAGAGCCAGATAGTCTTATTGTTTGTTGACTATAAAAAGAACTTGATTAAGTAGAGCAAAATGTCCTCTTTATGACTCTCCTTCTGGGGTAGTGAGGTGGTACAGTGGATAGAGTATAGGCCCTGGAGTCAGGAGGACCTGAGTTCAAAAAAATCTGGCCTCAGACACTTAATACTTACTGTGTGACCTTGAGTAAGTTACTTAACCCTGACTGCCTCACCCTCCTACAAAAAGACTCTCTTTCAATAGTCTTGTATTAAAATCATATGTAACAATAAATAAATCCTTGTTCTAGAAATCTATGATTATTAACATAAAGTGAACCATAAAGCAAAGGGATATGTTCAAGAAAGATAGTTGTCATTGTCTTAGAAGGGATTAATAGAGGATTTAAATGAAAAAGTTTCTCTGCAGAAGTTGAGGTCTCTCATATGCTCTTGTTTGTGTATGACATTGTGTGTGCCTGTAGCATTGCAAAGATTTCAAAATTAAATCCATAATCGTTAAAAAGAAATTGACCTAAAGACCCAGCAAAAACAAGAGGATAAAGAACATTTATGATCCAGACACCTGGAAGCTCAGCCCATAGAGCTGGCCCATCAATACATATATTTTATTTTATTTTACTTTATTTTATTTTATTTTATTTTAATTTATTTATTTGACATTCATTTTAACAAAATTTTGGGTTCCAAATTTTCTCCCCTTTTGTCCCCTCCCCCCCCAAACACCGAGCATTCTAATTGCCCCTATCACCAATCTGCTCTCTCTTCTATCATCCCTCCCTGTCCTTGTCTCCATCTTCTCTTTTGTCCTGTAGGGCCAGATAACTTTCTATACCCCCTTACCTGTATTTCTTATTTCCTAGTGGCAAGAACATTACTCAACAGTTGTTCCTAACACTTTGAGTTCCAACTTCTTTACCTCCCTCCCTCCCCACCCCTTCGCTTTGGAAGGCAAGCAATTCAATATAGGCCAAATCTGTGTAGTTTTGCAAATGACTTCCATAATAGTTGTGTTGTATAAGGCTGACTATATTTCCCTCCACCCTATCCTGTCCCCCATTACTTCTATTCTCTTTTGATCCTGTCCCTCCCCATGAGTGTCGACCTCAAATTGCTCCCTCCTCCCCATACCCTCCCTTCCATCATCCCCCCCACCCTGCTTATCCCCTTATCCCCCACTTTCCTGTATTGTAAGATAGGTTTTCATACCAAAATGAGCGTGCGTTTTATTCCTTCCTTTAGTGGGATGTGATGAGAGTAAACTTCATGTTTTTCTCTCACCTCCCCTCTTTATCCCTCCACTAATAAGTCTTGCCCCATTCCATTTCTCCCTTTCTCCTCCCAATATATTTCTCTCTCACTGCTTGATTTCATTTTTTTTTTAAAGATATGATCCCATCCTATTCAATTCACTCTGTGCACTCTGTCTTTATGTGTGTGTGTGTGTGTGCATGTGTGTGTGTGTAATCCCACCCAGTACCCAGATACTGAAAAGTTTCAAGAGTTACAAATATTGTCTTTCCATGTAGGAATGTAAACAGTTCAACTTTAGTAAGTCCTTTATGACTTCTCTTTGCTGTTCACCTTTTCATGCTTCTCTTCATTCTTGTGTTTGAAAGTCAAATTTTCTTTTCAGCTCTGGTCTTTTCATCAGGAATGCTTGAAAGTCCTCAATTTCATTGAAAGACCATTTTTTCCCCTGAAGTACTATACTCAGTTCTGCTGGGTAGGTGATTCTTGGTTTTAGTCCTAGTTCCTTTGACTTCTGGAATATCCTATTCCATGCCCTTCGATCCCTTAATGTAGAAGCTGCTAGATCTTGTGTTATCCTGATTGTATTTCCATAATACTTGAATTGTTTCTTTCTAGCTGCTTGCAATATTTTCTCTTTCACCTGGGAACTCTGGAATTTGGCCACAATGTTCCTAGGAGTTTCTCTTTTTGGATCTCTTTCAGGCGGTGTTCTGTGGATTCCTTGAATATTTATTTTGCCCTCTGGTTCTAGAATCTCAGGGCAGTTTTCCTTGATAATTTCATGAAAGATGATGTCTAGGCTCTTCTTTTGATCATGGCTTTCAGGTAGTCCCATAATTTTTAAATTGTCTCTCCTGGATCTATTTTCCAGGTCAGTTGTTTTTCCAATGAGATATTCCACGTTATCTTCCATTTTTTCATTATTTTGGTTTTGTTTTGTGATTTCTTGGTTTCTCATAAAGTCATTGGCCTCCATCTGTTCCATTCTAATTTTGAAAGAACTATTTTCTTCAGTGAGCTTTTGAATCTCCTTTTCCATTTGGCTAATTCTGCTTTTGAAAGCATTCTTCTCCTCATTGGCTTTTTGAACCTCTTTTGCCAATTGAGTTAGCCTATTTTTCAAGTTGTTATTTTCTTCAGCATTTTTTTGGGTCTCCTTTAGCAGGGTGCTGACCTACTGTTCATGCTTTGACTGCATAACTCTCATTTCTCTTCCCAGCTTTTCCTCCACCTCTCTAAGTTGATTTTCAAAATCCTTTTTGAGCTCTTCCATGGCCTGAGCCCACAGAATATTTAATCTGGGTGTTTGGGATACAGAGGCCTTGACTTCTATGTCTTTGCCTGGTGGTAAGCATTGTTCTTCCCCATCAGAAGGGAAGGGAGGAAATGTCTGTTCTCCAAGAAAGTAACCTTCTATAGTCTTATTTCTTTTCCCTTTTCTGGGCATTTTCCCAGCCAGTGACTTGACCTCTGAATATTCTCCTCACACCCACCTCGCCTCCTGATCCTCCCAGCCAGAGCTTGGGGTCTGAGATTCTAATGCTGCTTCCCAGTCTCAGGGCTTCCGCAGGGGTGGGGCTGCTATTCAGTGTGAGATTAAGTTCGTCAGGGCAGGGCTGCCTCATGGGGCTCAGTTCCCTCAGGGGGTTTATGCAGAGACCTTCAACAAATGGATCCAGGCTCCTGCCCGCTTGGGGAGCCCTGGTCTGCCGCTGCGTCAGCTACTGCCTCCTGAGAGGGCCCGAGTCATGGGGGCACCCCACTCCCCTCTCCACCCACCAAGAAGACCCTCTCACCGACCCCCGTCACCTGTGGGTGGAGGGACCTGCGCGGCCGCTGGAGATCCCGTCCCCGAAGCCCGTTCAGATCTGTTCCTCTCTGTGCTGCGGCTATGGCAGGGCTGGGCTGGGCTCCGCGTCTGCAGCGCGACGGACCTTTTGTGAGAGGTTTGCAGGTCCCTCTGGAACAGAAATCTCCTTTGCTCCACTGTGCTGTGGCCTCTACTGCTCCAGAGTTTGCCACGAGTTTCTTTTTACCGATGTTCTATGGGTTGTGGGTTCGGAGCTATGTGTATATGCGTCCTTCTACTCCGCCATCTTGGCTCCGCCCCCAATACATATATTTTAGACAGACATTAGAGAAAGAAAATAAAGTTCTGAAGAGGAATAAAAGATGTCTTCATGATGTTGCATGGCATTTTTATATGCATGATTCCAAGCTTTTCCTTGAAACAAAAGCTCATCTTTTTTAACAACAGAAATACTTCTAGTCATGCTAATTGACTGAAAATACCAAGCTGCTGAAAAATTTAAATTGCTGGTCAGCTGACAATGAAGAGGTGCATGGTGGGTACAAATAAGCTAGAGTGCCCAAGAGGTAAACTAAAAGAAATCAAAGAGATAATTAGAGATCATTTCTGATGTAGTCAGAAAATAAGATGAGCCAATCACGTCATGAGTAAGGGACAACAGACAGTAAGGTACCCCTGAAGGGGTAGCTGCTTAATGTCAAGGCTCCCAGTATGATGTGTGGATCCACAGTGGAGGATTTGTGAAGAGACAAAGACAAGAATTGCACAGAATGAAGAGATATGGGGAGGTTTTGAACAGCATCATTGAAGAGACCAACCACATTGATGAAATCACAGATCCATCAAAATACTGAATCAGTAATTCAACTCTGTCTTCACAGAATGTTGAATACCCTTTGAAATGTCTTATAGGAAGTTTGTTAAGCAGAGTAACCTTAACTTAGTGATATCCAGGCAGAGTATAAAGCATTTTCTAAGGATCTAAAATGTTAATTAAAATAAAAAATAACATGTTGTATGTTACTATAGATTTTGATCATAAGTAGTACGACCTTAGCTATTGTGTAATAATGATGTACACACAAAAAGATAAGATCTGTGGAGATCTACTATCAAGAGGAAATGTATCATTTGGGAGATGGATTTGTACCAAGATATTCACAATCTCTTATTCAGCCTTGTGACCTAATTAACAACCCAATAGTTAGAGAAGAATAGTCTATGGCCATGGACTGCAATATCATTAAATGACCTCTAGAGGAGGAAATGGAGGAGGAAACCTGGACCCCTTACCAAGCTTCAACCAGCTAAGCTAGATAACCACCAACACTAAATATGTAATTTGGTTGCTCCCACGGTTTGTTTATTTGATTTTAAAATGCACAAAGCATTTTAAACAAATTAACAAATTAATTTTAAACAAATAAATCACTTGTAAATTAACACAAAGAACTATGAGGCAGTTTGGCCTAACTACCTTAGCTGTGTGACTCTGTGCAAAGTTACTGAACTTCTCATATGCACTGGACAACAAAGTCTCTCACTGAAAGCTCCCTAATGCAATGAGATCATATAGGTCTGGTTGAAAAAAAATTATGTAAAGACGACTTATTTCTAAGAATGGCTTAGAACATAAATATTAAACATACAGGAATATATTCTCATCCACAATAAGAGTTTTTTCTTCATATATGCCTTTAAAGAGGCTCAACCTCCTTATAACTACATTTTCCATCAGCTGCTCTGCTTGACTTTGACATTTGACTTGACTTTGAGAAAACAGCATGCCCTTGTGCCAGGTACCCACCAGTGCCTCCTCCCCTTTTCAGCTTCCTCTTGTGTACTGTCTTCTTGTCTTAGTTTGTAAGCTCCTAGAGGGCAGGGGCTGTCTCTTTTTCTTATTTGTATCCCCAGTGCTTAGCACAGTGCCTGGCACATAGTAGGTGCTTAATAAATGTTTCTTGAATTAATTTGAATTGAATTAATGTGTTGGCTCTCAGCAAAATTATGAATTTGTTGAGATAACCTAGTATAGTTAAGTGAATAAAAGGCTGAAGATCTGAAGTCCTACATCTGCTCTAACTAACTCTTTTATCTTGGACAAGTTACTTAAGCTCCTCTGAGCTTTTAGCTTCCTCATTTGTAAAATGAGAGGTTGGACTGGATGATTTCTATGGTCCTTGTTAGTTCTAAAGTTCTTAGAAAGTTCCTGAGATAGGCCACCTTACCTGGATTTCTAAGAACTCATTAATCTCTAGAGAAAAAATTGTCTGATTGAGTTGTGCAGTTTCTCTTTTTACCTTGTCTGGATTTTTTTTTCAGTCATTTTCAGTGATAGAAATGACAGTCATGCTTAAGGATTCCTGTCTGTAATTAATATGTGGGAGTTTTAGAGTGATGTCACTTCATACCAAGCACTACCTGTCTGCCAAGGAAGGAAAGAGACTATACAAAGAAGGTAGCCTTCCCTCCAAGCTGGAAAGGCAGAAGAAACTACATGGTCATGATTAGTTTCTCACAAATGTTGGGAATTACATCAGCACATCAGACCGGTGAGTATCCAGCTGGTGTTGATTGATCCAGGCAGGTGGGCATAAATGCTGACATAGAGAGGAGACTGGGGAGAAGAAAAGGCATGCAACCACCTTTTAGTCTCTTTCCGAACATTACTCAAGTTTGTACATTACCTACAGCCTATTTATGATTTGTTGGTGCAAGTTGGGCAATCAGATTATAAAACAGTGTTTCACTGAGTCATGCATGTGGCAGATGAGCCCTCATTGCAGTACTGTCCAGACGCAGGGATTATATTCCACTCTGGGAAGCACTTGGTATGAGGGGGTCAGTTTAGAAAATTTCATGTATTTCAGGAATTTGTTTTCTTCATTTCAATAGCATAAGGTGTTTTTTTTTAATCTGATCTTGCAAAAATAATTTTCCTTCTAGAAAAATACATTTTTTTTTCCTGTCTTGGGTTACACAAAGTGTTCTCCATTTTGAAAAACATATGAATCAGGGGAAAATAAAACATCAGATATAAAATGAAGGGGCTGTACTATTTTACCTGTAGGGTGCTTTCTAGCTATTATATTTTATGGTACTCCAGTATCAAGATCTAGCGAGGTGAGCTAAGAGTTAAAAAGGAAACACTAGCACTTTGGTCTTAGAATTCATCAAAGCCAAGAGATTAAGTTTGGAACTTTGATGAATCAATGTTCTAAAATTGGAAGATAGGTAAAGGATTCCTCCAATTCCTCTCTCTCCAAGCATGCATCTCCCATGACTCCCCCTTTTGTCTAGGTGAAAGGGCAGCATGTTTTCTAAGGCTAATTGGTTTCACAAACTCTTAGTGTCATTCTGTCAAACAGTTCAATTCAATTTGCTTCTTTGACTGAATGGATTAGCCCAATTATTATTTTTGTTGCAATATGTAGCTGAGAAATGATTTAAAATCTCATTATAAAAAGATGTTCCTAGTTCCTGGACAACTGATACCTGGCTTTATTTTGGGTGGATACAAGAATTTGATATACATCAAATTATAATTAGAAAAAGCTATTTGTGAGTCCAGGGTACCTGGGTGGCATAGTGGATAGAGTGCTGAGTTTAGAGTTAGAACGTCTTATCTTCAAGAGTTCAAATCCAGCCTCAGACACTTACTAGCTGTGTGACATTGGGCAAGTCACTTAATCCTATTTACCTCAGTTCCCTCACCTGGAGAAGGAAATGGCAAACCACTCCAGTATGGCAAACCAAGAAAACCCCATAACTGAAGTGACTGAACAACAACAACAAAATTTGTGGGTCCAGTTATTATTAAAACAATGACTAATATACTACTACTACTACTACTACTACTACTACTACTACTACTACTACTATAAAACTAATAATAACTGACATTTGTTTTATGTCTCATTTCAGAAAGACACTTATGCCATGGAAAGTTTCATGAGTCTAAATAGAAAAAACATTTCCTACTGATGGAAAATGCTCCTACTTGCTAATGATCCTTATTTAATCGAGCTCTGGAATATCTGCCACCAGATCCACAGCTATTCAGAAGAGATTCCCTAGTTTTCTAAATTGAAGAAACAAAGTGAATGAAAAAAGTACATTGCCCAGATAGCTTGTGATTAGATATCTTGCTAGATAGTGCAGGTGGACAATGAGTTGGATCCAGACTTTAGTAAGATGGAGAAAGTGGCATTACTTAGAAGTTTTAGCGATCTCAAGTTTTTACCTGATGCAAAAGTCTCTCTTGGATACCAGTATACTGTTGATGATACCTTATAACTATGATTGATGGGAATACCATGGTATTCCCTTAGAAGACCTTGGAAGACTCAAAATTGTAGATGACCAAAGAGTGAATGCAAAGCTATATGGCAGATATAGGCAGACTACAGCATAAATATAGGATAAATACAAGGATTTATGTATGAGAAGTAGTTTATAAGACATCATCAATGGCATTTGTAATCAGAAAAGGAAATGGATGATTCATGAAAAGACAGGTACAAGAATTGTGCAGGATTAGAAGGGAATTGCAATCTGATTGAATGGAATGAGTAGTTGTACCACTCAGATCATATACTCATGAAATGTTGAAATGAGTTGATATATTATGCTTTATGATGTACAAGGTGATTTGCATATATTATACTTGATTTTTAAAACAATTCTAAGAGACAGGTATCTGAGGGATTATCACTTTCATTTTACATATGAGGAAAGAAGTTCGTGAAAGTGAAATGGCTTCCATAAGATTACATAACTAGGAAGTGGTAGAATTGGGTATATATAAATCTTCTGGATATAAATTCAGTATTCTTTCCATTGTACTATAATGCCTTATTGATGCTTCTGCTGCTGCTGCTGCTGCTAACAAAGCTAAAAATCGAACCCTGATAGTACAGTTGTGGAGTCTTTATAGAAGAGCTAAACATTTCAGGCTTGATCCTCATTTTCAACATTAGGATTCCCCCTACAGATTGCCAAACTAGCTTGGCTGATTAGAACAGAGGATTAATGAGGCCAAGGTCAAGGGTTTAGTCTCCTGTGGGACAGTTAATTTTATTCTCTTAGTGCCACCCTATAGATTGCATCCCTAAAGCTAGATAAGCTCCCTGATTCACCAGGAGGACCTGATGAGAGTATATAGTTAGATCAGGGTAACTCAGTCTTCCTACTAATTAAAGTAAGTCAGATTTCACATCCTTACTAATGATGAGTCAATATCATTACCATCATGTTTAAAGGCTGTTGCTAGAGAATAGAGATAAACCAATAATCTCAAGAGAGTGGAGTGAGGGGGGTCAGACTAAGTGACCTTGGCCTCCTGATTCTAACCAAGTGTTTTTGCAGGGAGCCAACGTCTGCTGGTTTCTGGATTTTAGGTCAATTCATAGATACTCCTTGCTTCCCTTTCTCCTCCTCTTACCTATTCCCCTACAGTTATCACTAGAGAAAATCTTGTGGCAAATAAGAGTTATAGAAATGCACAAGGGGAGGAGGTAATTTTTTTTACACAGGCTAAGTGTCTGAAAACAAAGCAGAGTATAAGACTGCCAGATGAGCTTCCTTTTTTTCCCTTGGAGTAAGCTGTAAAATTGGCAACATCTTCATGCTGCAAAACCTAATAATATTGTTATGCTAATATGGTTTTCTTTTGTGCTACTGTACAATGTTATGAAAGTCTCTAAACAAAATCCCTAGATACTTCATATTTTGGGATGAAGCAGAAGCTCCAGTTGCTCTACAGCTTTTTTTGTGCCTTACTGGAATACTATGAATGCAAACAAGATAAATAGCGTGTCAGCTGGGGCTATTTGGTTGTATCCCTAGGGATCATTTCAACTTAGCTATATTTCTGTTAATCCTTTGGGTTAAGAGAGAGGAGCCAGAAGTGTTATATAGTAAAGATGGGACACTTAGGAAAATATAGGAACATACACTCTTACAGCTGGAAGGGACCTTAGAGACCAGTCAGTCCTAACACTTTTAATTTACAAAGAATTCTGAGATCTTGGAAGAGGAAGTTATTTCCTTAAACAAGTTAGTAGAAGAACTGGGACTAAAATTCAGGTTTTCGGACTCTAGCCTTGTTCTTTGCTGTAGGTGGAGGACTAGAAAGACCTCTGGAGATCTCTTCCAGTCCTTTGAAAATGTGACTGTGTTCTTCACCTATCTCACTGTCCAGCCACCTAGCCCCCAACTTTGTGAGAGCCTACTGACCCAGCTTCTTTTCCTTGTTTCTGAAAGTGAAGGGAAGCTACCTGAGATTAAGTTCTAGGGACTGAGATGGGGAAACCTTACCCTTACAGGTGTTTCTTAAGCAACCCCCTCAAGGCCTGAATTAATTAGTTTAATGGATTCTTTTGTATAGTGCCAATCAGAGGTAATCAAAGTACAGTATTTATTTGTCTTTTGCTTTTACCAATGGTGTTTCACAAATGTGCATCTTTATATTGGCTCTAAAGCCTTTATATCAGAATATTTGTGCACTGGCTATCTCCATTTCCATGGCAACAAGGCCTTAAAGGGTGCGTGTACAGATGCATAATGTCCTGCTTCATTCCTGAATACCCTGGGAAAATGTCATAGTACCAAACCTCATGGTTTCTCCAAGAAAAAAATACAGCGCAAAAAAGATCATGATTTGAAAGCTGTTTGACCAGGCCCTTTTAATCAACTTTATGAAGCAGTATGTTGTGATAAGAAACACTGGACTGGGAGTCAAGAGACTTGGGTTTTGTCTCTCTGCTTTTAACTCAAAATATCAGTGAAACTAGGGACTTTGCACAGTCTTGCGTCACTTACATCCAATTCATTTGCAAGTCAAGAGATCAACTTCCCAAAGTCACTGGTTTTCTTCGAGAATTAAGGACAAATAACAAGGACTGGAGCAAGTCATGTTTCTTCTCTGAACCTCAATTTCCCATCTGCAAAATGGAGTTGATTGACATTGATTCCATTCAATTCGACAAACATTCAAGATAGTATGCTATCGTTTTTAGATAAACTCCAAGATCTCTTCTAGCTTTAAAATTCTATGAGAAACTGATCTTTGAATGTCCTCCCTGAGTACCCATTTCATTTCCCAGTCTAGGCAGTACCCTTTATCTCAGTTTTCCAGACACGGGCAAAATACTCAGGAAGTTAGGAGAAACTGTCTTAAAATTGTTTAAATGACAGACTTTGACTCACAGATGCCTCATTTCCTTATGCCAAGAATTCAGGAGCTCAGTATATATGAATATCTGAAAGCCATTGTCACTCACATATCTATAGGACTCTTATCAGAAGTATATATATTTTCTAATAGTCACTAGATACATTGCTTGGGAGCACATAATACTTTTTGTCAATACGAGTATTTAGAGGACAATTTAGGAAAGTCATATGTGATAATAAAGGTTCAGAAATTTAGGAATAGATCATAAGAATGCTAAGACATTTTCCTACTGTTGAGAGTCATAAAGGCCTTTAGGAAAGGATATTTCTGACAATATTGCCTCTGGTTTCCTATTTAAGTTCATCATTCACCCCTGAAAATTAATAAGAAAGCTGTGAACTCAGGGCATGAAATGGAAAAGTATAGTATGAAAAGATTTAAGCTGTCAGAGGGAACTATCTTCACCAAAGCATGGTGTATACATGTATATGCATGCATGTATGCATGGTGTACGTATATAGAACTTAGTTTGGAAAGTGAATTAAACAAACAATCCAAATAACAAATATGGGCTGCTAAAACTTACTGACTTATTTCAAAGAAGATTGTAACTAGGGTAGAGCTATAGAGCTTTGCCCTAGGATAGAAAATAAGGAAGGCTCCAATAGCATTATCTTGAGTTAGGTTTCCTCCCTAAGTACTAGACTTGGCTCCATCTCTGGTATAGCAGGTTCCCCCTTGAGTGTATTTTCTCTCCTGGGCCACACCATAGGTGCCTCCCTTCTTCAGATCTACCCCAGATACAATAGTTGTTCTGGGGGTCATGACAAAACTGAGTAGAGGAACCTTACACATCCCTAGCTATGATGTACTTAAGTTTCACTGATAACAGTCACACTTAACTATCATGATTTCTTGTTTAATTTACTAGGTATATATTAATCATCTGTGATGTGCAGAGCACTATACTAGGCATTATGTATAAATGGTAAAGTATAAAGTGCTATATAGATGAGTAATTATTATTACAAAAGGAAGCAAAGTAGACGTTACAATTCTTGCCCCTGAGGAATTTATATTTAGTTGCAGAAAAAAAAAAAAGATATACAATTGTATAATAAGTAGATAGCAAAAGATAGTTCATGAGAAGGTAAGTCAAATTGTATACTGAGTATCAAGAAACTAAAAGGTGAATGGAGTGATCAAGGCTAGTTTGCCAACAGTCATTAAAAGAAAGTTTCCTGAAGGTAATCTCTGAGCTGAGTTTTAAAGAAACTTGAGTGATTTAGCTTGTCAGAGAGAAGGCAGGATAAGTATTTCTGGAAGGTCAACATTCTGACATAGAAATAGGAAGGGGTGAAAAATGTTGGGACATTTTAAAAGAGGTGATGGTGAAGAAAAGTTAAAGATGAAGTTGGATAAATGTGAGGGGATATCCAGCTGACCAATGATCCTACACAAATACTAGGCTGAGAAGTTTAGATTTGATTTCATAGGAAATATGGAGCTACTATACATTCCTGATCAGAGTAGTGGCATAGGATCAAAGGATCATAAAGTTTAGATCTGGAAAGGACTTTATCATATATGTGGTATTTGACATTACCTGGCAGCTAGATACGAATTGAACTGAAATGGAGAGAGATGAGGTTGGGGGGAGGAAGATGGTGGGGTAGGGAAATCATCTAGGAAGCTATGTAATAAGGTAGATGCAAAATGATTAAGATGGTAGTGGACATAAAGAAAGTTCAAATACAAGTCATATTGCGCAGAAAGAAACAGCAATCCCCTGTGACTGATTGTCTTATATAGGAAGAGTCTCTAATATAGTACAGCAATTCCAGCTAGAAAATGAGCAGAGCAAGATTTTCATATGAGTCCACATGCATTGAAGAGGTGAGAAAAGATCACATTGTAAAATTTGACTCCTAGACTTCAGCAGAGCAGAGTTCCATGAGGCTGATGGTTGCCTGTTGATATCCATCATGCCCTAATTCCACATAGTTGAATAGAGTTCTGATGCACTAAGCCACAGGTCCCAATCACATACCATATCTTGCAGGTATAGTACAGAATAGCATTGTCATTTCTCTTAGGGATACATTACCTTCTCTCCTTCAGGCTCAAAGAAGCTGACTCTGCCTACATTTAAGACTTGATGACAGTTTAAACATCTCCAATTACCAGGTTTCATTAGCTAAAAAGACAGTTTAAGCAACAGAAGCCCCCATAACCTTAGTTGTACAAACACTGTTTTTTAGTGCCAATGGATGTCTTGCCAAAATAGAAGATGTCAAGATGATGAGATACTATGAATATCAGTTTCTTTTTCTCTGGCTGTGGGGAAGATAAATTAAGTACTTATAAATTGTTTTTAAAATGAAAAGTGCTAGAAATTATTACTGTTTAAAGTAAGAAAGGAAATAAAATATCACCATAGGTTATTAGGAAAGAAACAGTATAAACCAAAGCTTTCAGGTTGTTTGAGAAAGTTCACACTATTTTTTAGAACAAACCAAAAAACACCTTTAATCTCCCTCCTCTACCAAAATTAAAAGTAATTCATTCAAAACATTTTTCTACTGAACTATTACAGAAGCTAATACTACTAATCTTTGATTAGGAAGTGAAACTAGAAAAGTATTATTATTGGCTATTATTATTTATTGGTAACCAAGAAAAGAATAAATCATTTTAAATTATATTTATAACATATATTAATATTATTATAACATATTCTATATTTAATATATAAAATAACCAATACAATACACTATATACTATATGGTATATAATTATATAATATAATAATTAATATAATATATAACTATTATATATTTATATTATAATCATTGTAAATTATTTTTACAGAGATGACCCTACTACAAAATCAGCAGACAAATATTTGATGACTTTCAACAGTAACAAGAAAATAGAAACCCATGAGATTAGATTTATGTAATTATATAGTTCAATAAGTTTACTCTTAGAAATGATCTAAAAAAGATGAATATATACAATTTAGAAATCTTACTACACACACTTTTCCAGTAGATTTGCACAGGGATATTCTCACTCTCTTTTCATATGTTCTGTGATGAGAAGGAAAAGAAAGAAAAAAAGCAGGAAATGGGGTAGAAAGAAAGAAGTTAAACAAAGAGGGAGGGAGGAAAGAAGGAAAAAAGAAAGTATTAAAAAATGAGAATTATCCTGGAGTCTCACTATAATACCACTTACTATGTTAAGCATAAAGAAGCTTTTTACTTCATTGTGACCCTCAACTGATATTTTTTTCTCTGCTGGATGATTGGAACCATATCAGAAAAAAGTTGTTTATCCTAACACTATAGAATAGAATGAAGTGAGTCTTCCTGGGAACCCAAAGGAATTATTAAACATATCAGAAGAACATTATAACATAGCACTGAAGTTTTTTGGATGAAAAATAACAGGTTCTTCAGGTAATAAAGGGGGAAATCTATAAGAATTTAAGAAAATAGGTAAAAGAAAAGAAAAACCTTGTATTTAGACTCATTTGATAACCCAAAGCCTCTTGAGAGGAGGAATTGTATCTTCTGTATTTTTGTGTCCTAGTACCCTTGCATCCCACTTAGGGCTTTGCACACATTGGTTGCTTGATAAATATTTGAGGAAGGATAGAAGAGATAGCAGGAAGGAAGAAATGAAAGAAAGTTGGTTTTTTTACAGAATAGAGATGTGCACTAATAATATGGGAGTGGCGTATAGAAAGTCATTTTCAGACTTTATCCAATGAACTTTATGGCACTTATCTTTATGTGGGGCCTAGCCCAGGGGAGTTATAGTCACCCTATGCTTGAATGAGACCTAAATATCAGGGTCCTCAATTAAAAGGTGTTTTAAGTGGAATAGCCCCAGTAAAGCAAAAGGGAAGTTTAACAATCAACCACCTTCCCCCACAAATAGGCCAGATAGTTTCCTATGATGTTATGTTTCAAGGCAAAAATTTTAGGACTTACATGACATTGAAGTGTGGTAAAGCAGAAAAAGCTGTGGATTTGGAGGAAGAGGATCTGGTTTCAAATCCTGATTCTGCTGCTGATTCATTGTGCCCTTGAGGAAGTTTCTTAACCTCTCCAGGCCTTAGTTTCCTTTTTTGTAAAATGAGGGTGTTGGAATAGATAGCCTCTAGGACCATTTCTAGCTTTAAATCTGTGAACTTCTGTATACAAACACATACACACACATACATATATATAATATATATGTTTATACATATACAGACATATACACACACATATATGCAAACATATATCTATATACATATGTATGCATGTATTCCATAAGATAGCAGACAAATCAGTGCCTGATTCTCATCCCACCTAGTAAATTCATGGCTGAAAAACCTGGTGTTGCAACATTTAACCTAGTGTCTAAAGAAATTGGTCTATTTTCAAGGAATACGGTAGTTGCAGAATGGCATTTGAAAATCTGCCTACACAAATTGGCTCGCACACTTATTACACCAGATATGTTTCCAGACGTTTTAGATTTTCAGGAAACATTAAAAGAAGCCTACCTCCTAGTTTCAGTTTCATAGGTCAAACCTGAGTGGTTATACATTATCTCTGAACTCCTTTTCCAGAGTGTTTAATAGAGCAGGTTATGTGTACTGTTCTACTTAATAAGCTAAATAAACCTAGATATGAAATTACAGTAAAAAGGTGGATCTAGAAAAGAAAATATTATTTTGGAAATGTTTTAAGGGTGTCTCACATGTCGGATTGTGTTCGTCCTTCGTTGCCAAAGAAAACCATGCCATCAGAGAAATGATGACATGACTTGCACTTGACTTTGTTTTGAGTGAGAGAGGGTTGTGCAGGTCACCAGCCTCACCTCTCCTCCAGAGCCATCTGAATCCAGTGACCACACATTCATCAGGATGATTGGAGATGACCCAGGATGCACTGGGAGACCTTGAGCCCTTTAGGCCAAGGTCTTTGCAGGTATTCACTTACGGAGAGGCAATGTCCATTCATTGAATAAGCCTGTTTAAGAAGTAGCCAAGGCATGGCCTCTTTGCCTAAGGGCTCCTCTTGATCCTCCTAGCTTTAGAGTGACTATCAATAGTAACTGTTGCTGTTTCCCATCCAGCCTGAACACGTGGAAATGTGTATTCAGGTACGTCCTTTCCTAAAGTGCCTACGTCTGTATTTAATCAGATCATCCTTGGCCAAGAAATACTCTGTGTTTGGCTAGCTTCAAAGTTATCTTTGAGAGGGAATGCTAGGCATGTCCTTATAGCTACTCACCCAAGGTGAATGCTTAATGGATATTAATAGTCCAACATGGAAGGAGACCTCAGTAGGTTTCTTAGGCATGAAGTACCTGGTGATTGCTTGACAGATGTGCCTCTGAGATGGTCTAGTTATAAGTAGATGAGTTAAAAGTTTTGATCTTGTGACCTGGTTTGTATCAGGAAAACAATACTGCAGTTAGTTCAAGACACTGGAAACAAATTATAATCATCTGAATTGGCTTAATCAAGGTTGGCAAGGTTATTTGGGGATTTTTCATTTTGCTAATCCATTTTAGCTGTGTAGACAATAGGACTTTGTACAGCAACCCTTTCTCTCCTCCCCCCCTCTCTCCAACAGCCCATAGATCAACCAGTGCTTTAGAAGTACTTAGACTCTGCAAGTGACTCATCCAAAAACTATGGCCTAATGGAGGAAAACACTTTAGAAATGGGTGTCCTAAAAATCCAAGGATTATACGCAAAGCAGAAAATTTGAATGTATATAACCAAATTGACACCCAATGTGGTGGGCAGGGTAAACAAGCTTATAGTCAAAGAGAGATTGCAACCTTGGAACTGAGTTGTAAAGTGTAGTTGATCACACATAATGAAATGAGACAAAGGTCATTCCAGACAGAAGGTCCCAGTATCTAAGGAAGTTACAGAATCATAGGCTGTCAGAGCTGTAAGAAAACTGAGATTTAACCCTCTCATCTTACAGATAAGGAAAGTGAGGTCCATAGAGTTAAAGAGACTTACCCAAGGTCATACAGCTAGTGAATGGGTAGAGTTGGAAATAAACCAACATTTTCTGATTTTCAGTACAATTCTCTAGTGCTTAATCATCTGCATAAAGGTTTCCATTATTTTTACATAGGAAGGAAATATGTACAGTTTGTACTTTTGTTATATATGGTAATCTAGGAACATAGAAATAATAGGATTTTAAAGCTGAAAATGCTACTAATTCCACAAAGTTCAAAGAATAGTGTGTGACAGCACTACCATTGTAATATAATCAAAGTACTGTGGAATGATGGGAGGTAGAAGTCTGGGCATGAATGAAGCAGAGACCAATTACATAACAGAGAAGAGCATTTAAAATTGATTTACCACATTGTCAAGCTATATTTACTCTATTTTCAGTACAGTGTTTATAAAAAGAGAAGAAGATTCTGGGATGGGAAAGAATAGTAGAATATTGTTTTAAAAGTATATCACAATCCTATAGTTTCCAGTGAAACTCCATTATTTACAAAGATGCTTTGGACCAGGATATTTCATTCATGTTATTCAAAAACTGAACTCAAAGTCCATGATGTCTGAGAAGTATTCCTTTCAAAATTCAACTTCATGTCTCAAGTAACTTGGTTTCTGTATTCCTTGTTCCACCATTAAGACTGTATGTTTAACACACTACATATATTTAATTGTATATAAAATGCTAGCCATATGGCCATCTTTTTAATTTAACTTTAAGGGTTGTTAATGGCAGAGCCAGTGTCTCATTTTTTATTTTTCTGTAATTCAAACCTCATAGTCTCTATTATTGGCCTATCAGCATGGTTAATTCAATTGAAAATCTCAAGTGACCTCTGTCCCATGTACCTCTTGGTCTTCTTTTTGGGATCTCATTTATTTATTAACTTAACGTCCACAGAAATCTCACACTAATGTCTCACTGTGGCATGGAGGTGACCATTGGCTCTCCAAGACTTTTCTGGTAGTGCATATGATTTCTACCTGTGCTAGAAAAACTTCAAATACAGCCAGTGACATACTGTGCTTGCCACTGGAGGACCAGACTAATTCAGGGATGCCATAGGATAATGAATTCTTCTGTCCCAGTAACTCAGTACAGCCTGATGACTAAAGCAGAATTGTGACCTCGCATGGGTTTAGAGTCATGATGACAAGAAAAATCATGCATCCTCAAAGTATTAAAGTATTGATTTAAGCATAACATTATGCTGTGAAAACTCAGTCTTTGCTGGTGATGGACATGTAAGTATATATATCATTACGAAGGTCTAAAAATGTCACTAAAAATCTCTATTACTGACCCTTAAGGATCATCAGTAAGTTATATCTCTAATTTTTCATTTTCATTATATCTCTAATATTTCATTTCTTAACATAAAGGTTAAGCAGTCTCATTCTATGTTCTTAATCCTTTAAAAATTCATGGGAAAAAAAATCATTCAATTAAACCAAAACCAAACAAGCTTTATTTTGCCTCAGAAACAAGTGTTAATAAGAACAATTTATAACTATTTCAGCCTCAAGAAATATTGTTATGTCCTTGAAGACAGATAACAGAGCATTAGATTAAGAAAATCAAAATGTAGTGATGTGCGTTTGTCCTTCGTTGCCAAAGAAGACCATGCCATCAGAGAAATGATGACTTGCACTTGACATTGTTTTGAGTGAGAGCTGTGCAGAGTCATCTGAATCCAGGGACCAGATATCCATCAGAATGAGGAAATTTGGGTTAAGTGACTTGCCCAACATCACACAGCTAGAGTGTCAAGTGTCTGAGGTGAGATTTGAACTCAGGTCCTCCTGACTCCTGCACTGGTGCTCTATCCACTGCACCATCTAGCTACCCCAAAAAAGTAGTGGTACAATAATACTAATAGATTAATGCAACGAACCATCTGCAAGTTATTTTCATGCTGCATATCTAGATTGTCCACCAACATTTTATGTATCTTCCTAGAATCTTAATAGGAAGGTACCCAGAACCTTTAAGTAAGACTGAGGGTTGAAGGGAAAAGAAACCCTATAAACCTGTTAGATTGTCTCCTTACACTGAATGCAATCTCCTTGAAGGCAGGGATCTTTTTTCCCCTGTTTTTGTGTCTCCAGGCCCTCGTACCTAAACAGGTTTTTAATGAATGCCTGTAGATTGTGATAGATTACAAGGACTTTACTAAATTTGTTCTTTCGCCTCTCTGGCTTTAGTTTTGCCTACGGGGTCAAACAGAACAATCTTAATTTCTCTTTCGTTTGATTACTTTTTCAAATACTTGAAGGTGCAATTAAATTGCATCCCCGTGTTTTCTTTTCCGAGTTTGAGGGATTGAGACTGGATCAGTGATTTCATAGGTATAGAGAATTTTGGGATTAGGAAATTCCCCAAATTGATAATGGGCCCTCTTTACTGTATAGCTTTCGAGTTGTCAAAGGCACTAAAAGGCTGTGACTTATCCTGGGTCACATAGGAGGTGCTTTAAATCAATGAGATGAGAGAGACAGAGAGAGAGTGCCCATGTGCGTTCTCCCCGTCAACACCGAACGCTTCCCGTGCACCAGAAGCCATGCGCTATGTGCCAGGTGTGCCCACATGAACACACAATAGGCATGCAGCACTGAACAGCAGACCGCAGCTCCGCAGTTCGGGTCCCACAGTGTCAGTTTCCACAGTGTCAGTTTCCACGGCCCTCCCACAAAAAGCCCGATGACAGATCTGCGATGCTCCGCACCAGACGATGGTGCGGAAGCTCTTCCAGAGGTACAAGCCTTCAACCTACTGGAAAAAGTCCCCGGAGGGGCGGAAGGGGAAGCCTGGCAAATACTTTGTTAAGTGAAAAGGGACAACAGATCGGAGGATTCGGAGAAGAGCGTCCAACCCTCCTGGCCCCCTCGAAAATAAACCTTAGGGCCCTGCTTCGCTGGAGCTGAACGAAGGCCGGGGAAGCTGGGCGGAGGTGGGGTGGGGTGGGGTGGGGGACCGGAGTCACATTTGGGTGTGGTTTCCCTTCAGCTTTAATAGGCGCTGTTTTGGGTGTTTGTTTTTTTAGGTGAGCAAGAATGGGGAGGGGTTATTGAGCTTAGTGAACAAAAGCTAGTAGAGGGAGCGGAGGGGGAGGGGCTCCTTGGGAGGACTGGGGAGTGGGAGAGGAGGGTCGAGGAGTGGCCCCCAAAACAAAGCCCCTCCGCCGCGCATGAACGCCTCAGCGGTGCGTGGGCCGGGAGCCCCAGGGTGGGGTGATGGGCGGATGCCTCTGACAGGCCCTGGGTGGGGGAGGGGGCGGAAGCTCTCGCTTCTCCTTAGATGGGGGACGGTTGGGTCGAAGCTGGGAAGGCTGCGCAGTCTACGTGAGTCTGAGCGGGGAGCAACGGTCACCGAGGCAGCAGAGACACCAACCGCCACCTGTGGTGACCCCAAGCTCGGGCCGCCCAGACTAAGCTAGGGCTTTCCGCGCCTGCGCACTCTTCTCCGCCCACCCCCTCGCGCGCTCTTCAGCTGCCTCTTCTCGGGGCCCCGCCTTCCTCTCCAGGGCAGCCGCCTCCGCCGCAGTGTGTGGTATTTAGCGGGAACGCGCGGCAGGCTCGAGCACGAGCGGCGGCGGGGGCAGCAAAGGGAGCCGCGGCGGCGGCGGCGGTTCAGGGCGCGCTCTCGAGAGGCGGCAGCGGCAGCAGCAGCGTGTCCCGTCGGGCGGCGCCGCGGCCTCTGTGTGAGGGGGAGGCGGAGGTGGCGGCGGCGGTGGCGGGGGCTGGAGGCAGCGGCGGTGAGGTGGAGGAGGAGGAGGAAGAAACGGAGGAAGCTGCGCGTTTGAGACGGAGCGAGAAACGGGGCCTCGGTCGCGCTCTCCGCCCACCGGTAAGTGCGGCCCAGCCTGAGGGAGGAGCCGGGGGAGCCAGGGCGGGGGGTGCTCGGTGCGGGGGGAGGTGGCGCCGTGCGGGGCTCGAGGTCCGGCTAATGGCGGCGGCCGGCTCCTCTGAGGAGAAACCGCCGCCTCGCCGCGGAGGGAGGGCAGGCCCTACCCGGCGAAACACTGCACAGCCGCCCCCGCGGGCAGTCCGCCGCCCCTGGCCCGCCTTTGTCTCTGGCCTTGGAGGGGGAGCTAGCCTGGGCCTCGCGGCCCAGTCGAGGCCGGCCCCGCCCCGCCCCCGGGGTCGGGTTTCCCCCGCCGCTGTGGGCCTTTCGTCGGCGCCTGGCACCCGAGCGGGCCTGGGATGGGAGTTTGGGAGGGGGCCTGGCTCCGAGAGCCCCGGCGACCCCGGACGAAGTGGGGCCGAGAAAGACTTTGCCTCGGCCCGGGAGCCCGGGGAGGCGGGCCTCGGCGGAGGGGGAGGTGCCGGCCGGCCTCTGCTCGGCTCCCTCGTGCGGGGCTTTGTTGTGATGGGGCCGGTGTTTGCGGCCAACATGGCGGAGGTCAGCTGAGGCTTGTGCCGTGAGCCGCCGAGCCGTCCCTTCCCTCTCCCCACCTGGCTCTCTCCGACGCACCCCCCACCTCCTCGTTCTGGGCTCGTGGTCGTCATCCTTCTCCCTTCTTCCAGAGTCCCAAACATCCGCCCTTGTAATGCGGGACGTTCGTTCCTTTTCCCCCTCAAGCCCGAGCCTCGTATTGTGCAGTGCAGAGAATTCCGTGTCTTCATTCCAGAAGAGATCCTATGAATGAATGGGTGGGTGAAAGAGAAAAATATGGCCTTTTAAAGGCCAAGATAACCATGTTTTCTAAAATCTTCTCTTGGCTAGAAGTTTGGGAGACTTGGCGGGAGGCATAATTATTTTATTTATCTGGGGCTATAATCCGAACGTCTTAATATTTCAATTGTTAACATGTGCTTCTTTAGAGCCACCTGGACGTTTTAGTTTTCCTATCCCTAACCCTCACCCTCCGTGACATATTGCAAGGATATCTAACGTTGATTAGACTTACTTTAAAAGTAATTTTGCCTTTTGAAAGTTGAATTCTTTCTCTGATGTATGAAAACAGTCTGACACATGCTGTATTAATGAACAAGGATTGTCTCTGGCTTATATCTTCTTAGTTGAACAAACTTTTTCTTTCCTTGGTAGGCAACTGCAGGTGTATGTGTTCACTGCTTAATGCATTGTAAGTGCATAGGTAGAATCTGTAAATCGACATTTTAGAAGATTTCGTTGGGTACCTTATTAGGGAAGTGAGGTAACCCTTGGTTGGAGAACCTAGGATGCTGTTATGGGGGGAGAGGATGATGTTGCTACTTGACAATTGATTACATTGTGATATTTTAAATTATTTAAATAGACTTCGAGCTATTAAATATTGTAGTCCATTTTCCTAAAACTGAGGATTACTTTATTTTGCAACTTTTAGCCCAACTCATAAACAAAGTAGGGCAGCTTCCATTTAGTGAAATGACATGTAGTGCTAACCTGCTTATTCAAGAAGGCACAGAATATTATAATGTAGTATTGTGAAAATGTGGTAGCCTTGTTTTTGTAATAAAAGGAAGGAAGTAGGCTTAAGGTTTAGTAAAAGAATTTTGGTTAGATGTTAGAAAAAATTGTGATCCTAGGAGTTACAGGATGGAAAAAGGCATTACTGCAGCTTGCTGTAGAATTTCAGTTTTCTGAGAATTTGAAAAATGGAGTAGACTATGATGTGGAATTAGGCAGAACCAGGTGTTTGGCAAATTAAAGATAGATTTCATTGGGAAAGGTGTGTTTTTATGTTTATGATTTGTGAAGTTGCTTTCAAGAATTCATTTCAGCAAACATTTTTAAGACTACTATGTGCAGAGCATTGGAAAGATACAAAGTTTAAAAATAAGGTGCCTTTTCTAGTGTAGCTAACAGGCTGAAGGATGCTATCAAATACAGCTATAATAGCTAGTATTTATATAGTGCCTTAAGGTTTGCAAAGTGTTTTACAAAAGATGAGCAGTAGGTGTTATTATGTAATAATATAATATGTATTATAGGGAGGGGTAAGTGCAATAGGAAAACAACACTAGTTTAAAGAACATGGTGAATGTTATATATTCGATATATATATTTGATATGTAGGATATATGTGTGTATATAAGTACATATATGTAATTTCTTTGGTGTGGATCTGCAATTTTATTTTTGTAGTGAGCTGTTGATAAGTTCAAGTTTTCAACTTCTGCAATTTATAATTTGAGAGAGTTGCCTAGGGACTTGACAAGTTAAGTAACTTGCTGGGGGAAAAACACAACCAGTATACCGGAGGATGGACCTTAACCCAAGTGGTCCTGGTTCCAAGGGCAAGGGTAGACTGGCTTTCTTTTACCTCTGTCATCCTCCCTAACTTTTACAGGAAGCCTTTTCTTCTCACTTTTAATCCTAGTGCCCTCCTGTTGTGATTTATTTGAAATTTAGCTTGTTTATAGCGTTATTGTTATACATGGTTATTCACATGTTGTCTCTCCCATTAGGCTGTAAGCCCCTTGAGAGCAGGGATTGCCTTTCTTTCTGTTTCCCCAGCAGGCTTAGCACAGTGGCTAGCATATAGTAGGAACTTAATAAATGTTTATTGATTGATATTGGAGTAATAACTATTCTGGAAAGGAAGGAACCAGGCATTTATTATGTGGCTATTATGTGCCAGGAACTGTGCTAAAGACTATACGCATTTCATTTGAACCTCACAAAAACTCTGGGGGGTACTGTTATCCTCATTTTACATTTAGGAAACTAAGGCAGACAGGTCAGTCAGGTATAGACAGGTTTGCACAGCTAGTGAGTCTGAATCTGATTTGAACAGAATCTTCTGGATTCTGTCTACCATGCCATCTAGCTGCCAATGTAATAAAGTGATTATATTTTGATAGAGAAACAAGCATTTCATTTTATTTTTATCTATTCACTAGATCACTTTCCAGAAGCATTTATAAATCTAGTGCAAAAGCAATATTAGTTAATAAATAAATGCAAACAAGTTCTTAGGTTAGAAGCCGCTCAAGTTATCAAGGAGTGTGTGCTAAAGTTTACTGTGCCTATAGTAGCATTGATTGTGTATTAAGAATGAGATTAGAGAGCCTCAGAGTTGGAAGGGACATCATAGATAGCTAATCTAACCTGTCCCTGAACGGAGTGCATCTACAACATCCATGACTGACTAGTCATCTATCTTTGCTTAAACACTTTAATGAAAGAGCATCTATTTTTTTTGTTTTTTGTTTTGTTTTTGTTTTAAGAATCAGTGTTGCAAATGGTATTGTGATAACAAAAGGTGTGCCCATTCTCGGGCAGTGAGTAAGTTAATAGCTATACATGTATTATCATTCGAGGATGGTGGTATGATTGATATTTTGAAGCAGTTTTTTGAATTTTTGGTTGAATGTTTTTCCCAAGGTTTGAATTAGTCTGCATTATACAGAGACAATATCTATTATAAAAATCAATGTTTTGTTTCATTGTTATTAAGCTTATTCATTTTTCACATCATCCACTATTGCGGCATGTATAATGGTTTGTGTCCATCATTTAATCAAATGCAGTTCATATTTTTATGGATTTAGTGTGAAAGATAAATTACAGTCTTCATTACAAAGGGATTCCTTGACATAATTCCTTGGATTCCTTAAAGCCATTTAAAATAGGATTTAGTGTTATACAACTTCTCAGGAAGACTTTGGGAAGAGGAACAAAATATTTCCTGCCCTAAATGAGCTTACATTCCAAAACAAAGTAAATTAGATTATTTTGTAGTCAAAAGTGTAGCATGTACAAATAATTTTGGCAGTGGAAGTTGTTACTTAATGTTCTTATTAGAAAATCTTTTTATCTTTAGCATTCTTGGAATAAGATGAGACAATGCATAAATATATGTTATTACTGCTTATTTCTTCCTAGCTGGGAATTATGCATTCTGTAATGTAGGCTGAAGTTTAGTTATATCAAGATGTGGTTTCCCCCTTCTCTTTCAGGAACTTTGACAAATTGGAATGGAGGGTAGGACAGGCAGTGTGTGAAAGTAAGATGTAGCATCTTAATTTATGGGATTTTTCCTAATTAAAAAGGTTATAATATAATTTCCTTAAGGTAATATAAAAGGTTAAGCTTACCAGATTTAAGTACTGACAGGAAATATATGATTGAATGTATTTTAAAATACAGGATCTCTTTTTTTTGGCCAATTGAGATAATGGTGGAGGAGAGGAAAGACTTGAAAAGAAGTTTAACCTAGTAAGTGTGGAACCATGGACAAGTCATTTAAGTTCTCTGAGTTTGTTTTCTTATCTGTAAAATAAGGGAGTAGATTTAGATGGTCTCTAAGTTCCCTTATAGGTTTAAATAAATGAACCTCTGGTCTTAAGTAAAATGTTAGGGAGAAGCTCTCTGGTGAGCGATTCTCAAATCTTATCAAACCACTTTTTGTTTTTCCAATGAGATATTTCACATTATCTTCCATTTTTCCAATCTTCTCGCTATGTTCTGTGATATCTGTCTTTCTCACAAAGTCCTTAGGGTCCATCTGTGCCATTCTAGTTTTGAAAGAACTATTTTCTTCAGTGAGCTTTTGAATCTCCTTTTCCATTTGGCTAATTCTGCTTTTGAAAGCATTCTTCTCCTCATTGGCTTTTTGAACCTCTTTTGCCAATTTGAGTTAGGCTAGTTTTCAAGGTGTTAATTTCTTCAACATTTTTTTGGTTCTCCTTTAGCAGGGAGCTGATCTGCTTTTCATGTTTTTCTTTCATCTCTCTCATTTCTCTTCCCAGTTTTTCCTCCACCTCTCTAACTTGATTTTCAAAGTTCTTTTTGAGCTCTTCCATGGCCTGAGCCCATTGGGTGGGCTGGGACACAGAATCCTTGATTTCTGTGTCTTTGCCTGATGGTAAGCATTGTTCTTCCTCATCAGAAAGGAAGGGAGGAAATGTCTGTTCTCCAAGAAAGTAGCCATCAATAGTTTTATTTCTTTTCCCTTTTCTGGGCATTCTCCCCAGCCAGTGGCTTGACCTCTGAATATTCTCCTCACACCCACCTGCCTCCTGGTCCTCCCAGCCAGTGTTTGGGGTCTGAGATTCAAATGCTGCTTCCCGCCTTAGGGCTTTTGGCGGGGGCAGGGCTGCTATTCAGTGTGAGAATTAAGTTCAGATGGTCAGGTCGGGGCAGGGCCGCCTCTCAGGCCCAGTTCCCTCAGGGGGTTTATGCACAGACCTTCCACAATGGATCCAGGCTCCCGCCCACTTGGGGAGCCCCTGTCTGCAGCCGCCTCTCAACTTCTATCTCCCGGGGGGGGGGGGGGGGGCACCCCAACCCCACTCCCCTCTCGACCCGCCAAAGAGACTCTCTCACTGACGCTCGTCACCTGTGGGTGGGGGGGCTTGTGCAGCCGCTGGAGATCCCGTCCCTGAAGCCTGCTCGAATCTGTACCTCTTGAAGCCGTGGCCACCGCAGGTCTGAGCTGGGCTCCGCGTCTGCAGCACGACGGACCTTTTGCGAGAGGTTTGCAGGTCCCTCTGTGGGTGGAGGGACCCGCATGGCTGCTGGAGATCCCGTCCCCGAAGCCCGCTCGGATCATTTCCTCTCGGTGCCGTGGCCGCTGCAGGGCTGCACTCAGCTCCCAGTCCCGGCGCCCAGTCCGCAGCGGGAAGGACCCCCCGCGAGAGGTTTGCAGGTCTCTCCGGAACAGAAATCTCCCTCGCTCCAATATTCCGTGGCCTCTGGGTGCAGAATTCACCGTGAGTTACTCCCCTGTAGCCGATCTGCGGGTTGTGGGTTCGGAGCTATGTGTATGTGCGTCTTTCTACTACCTCAAACCACTTTTTGACTAAAATTTGATTCTTTTTTTAAAATAAGTTTCATAGTAATATTACCTCTCAATTTGTCCTTTGAAACATGAATATTCATAACTCCTTAACTACTTTATAAATTTTCAGAAATTGTAACCTGAATGGGATAATCAAGAAAGTCCATTGGGGTGAAATTATTCTTGTGACTAGTTACAGTGATTAGAACAGTATTAATTTCTGGGGCAGGGCCCAAGTGCTGGTGTATTATGTAATATTAACATACATTTTTTAAAAAATGCCCATTTTACACCATCATTTATATCCCTAATATCCCTTTTCCATTAGCTGTCTTCATAACTGAGGGGGAAAAAAACCAAAATTGACTAATCTGGCAATGGTGTATGCCACATTCCTTATTTATAATCCTCCAATTTCTAGGGAGAGGAGGAAGATGTTTTATCTTATGAGAATTAAGACTGTTAACAGTTAATCTGAATTCAGTTGCCTTTTTAGTGCTTCCATTTACATATGTTGGTCAAATATTTATTAAGCACATTACTAAATGCCAGGCCCTGTACTAATCTCCAGAAAGATAAAAGAAAGGCAAAAAGTAGTCTTTGCTCTTGAGCTCACCATCTAATGGGGGAGACAACTATGTACAAGTCTCACACACACACACATACACACACACGCGCGCATCCTCTAGGTAAAGTGGAGGTGCTGGCCACTCTGCTGTGCAATTCCTCACACTCCCATCTCCTAACCTCAAGTATTTTCACCCACTGTCCCAAGCTCTTATTTCCTGTCTTCAAATTCCTACAAAAATCTTACCTAAAAGAAGCCTTTCCTAGTCCCCTTAATGCCTCTCTTTAAGATTGCATCTCAAATTTGTTCTGTATCCCTGCTGCTTAGCATAGTATTTCTTTTTTTAATGTAATTTTTTTTCAGATTACATGTAAAGAGAAATTTAAATATTCATTAAAATTTTTCATCATGAGTTCTTTGGAATTATCTTGTATCATATTTCTGAGAATAGCTAAGTTATTCATAGATGATCATCGCACAATGTTACTGATACTATATGCAATGTTCTGATTCTGCTCGTTTCATTTTGCATCAATTCATGTTAAGTCTTAGCAGATTTTTCTGAGATCATCCTACTCAGTCTTTTTTACAACACAATAGTATTCCATTACATTCATGTACTACAACTTGTTCAGCCAGTCTCTAATTGTTGGGCATCCATTTAATTTCCAGTTTTGCCACCACAAAAAGAGCTGCTGTAAATATTTTTTTGTATAAGTATGTCCTTTTCCATTTTTTTTTAATCTCTTTGGGATACAGACCTATTAGTGATATTGTTGGAGTAAAGGCTCAGTTTGGTTGCCCTTTGAGTATAGTTCCAAACTGTTTTCCAGAATGGTAGGATGAGTTCACAACTCTACTAATAATGCATTAGTGTCCCAATTTTCCCACATCCCCTCCCAACATTTATCATTATCCTTTTCTGTTATATTAGCTAATCTAATAGGTATAGGTGGTACCTCAGAGTTGTTTTAATTTGTATTTCTCTAATCAATAGTGATTGAGAGCATTTTTTCATAATGACTACAGATAGCTTTGATTTCTTCTGAAAACTTCCTATTCATATCTTTTCATCGCTTATCAATTGGGCAATGACTTGTATTCTTAAAAATTTCACTTCTTTATATTTTTGAGAAATGATACCTTTATCAGAGAAACTTGCTTTAAAAGTTGTTTCCCAGTTTTCTGCTTTTTCCTTCTAATCTTGGTTGCATTGGTTTTGTTTATGCAAAACTTTTAAATTTAACATAATTAAAATTACCATTTTATATCTCATAATGGTGTCTTTCTCTTGTTTGGTCATCCTTCTCCATAGATCTCATGGGTAAACCATTCTTTGCTCTCCTGATTTGCTATGTATCACCCTTTATGTCTAAATTATTTTTCCTTATTTTGACCCATTTTGACCTTATCTTGGTATACATTGTAAGATGTTGATCCATACCTAGTTTTTCCCATACTGTTTTCCAGTTTTCCTAGCAGTTTTTATCAGATAGTGAGTTCTTGTACCAGAAACTGGGGTCATAGTATTTCTTAAGCTGGAAGGGGCACCAATTGTTTTCTGTACAGCCTGTGAGCTAAGAATGGTTTTTATCTTCTTAAGTCAAAGTTGTATTGTATTTTAAAATACACAAAAGCTGGCCTCTGACCAGATTTGGACCCTAAGGTGTGCTGATCCCAGCTTTTTGATTTTGTGATCCCTAAGTCAAAGTGTAGCTACACCAATAACCTTATAAAAGCTTCATTGAGCAGAACATCATGGTCTTGATCAGGATATTTTAGTATTTTCTTGGTTTTTTTTTTTTTTTTGGTTGAGGGAAAGCAAGGCAGTTGAGGTCAAGTGACTTGCCCAAGGTCACATAGCTAGTAAGTGTGTCAAGTGTCTGAGGTTAGATTTGAACTCTGGTCCTCCGATTCCAGGGCCTGTACTCACTGCGCCACCTAGCTGCCCCTGATATTTTCTTTAAAAAGAAAAGTTTCAACCTACTTTGCAAACTTGTTTGGGTACTTTTATAGTAATTTTTACTGTAATTTATTCAAGCAGCTTTTATTAAACTGAGCTCTTTGCTAGGTACTGGGAATACAAAGACAAAACTCAACAAAACAGTCCCTTAAAAGGTGTTTATATTGATGTTCCATCCGTTCAAGGATAATAAGATAATAAAACAAGCTGTTTTAATGTCACTTTGCAGTCAATTAAAAATATTAGTAAAAATTTCAGTGTATTATTTTATTACTTAGCCTAAAAACAAATGATCTGGAACTTTTTTTTGTTTATATATAAGAATTCAAGATGTCCATGTTATTTCCTTGCCCTTACCAAACTTATAACGTCATAGAATTTGTTTACTTTTGATTTTCAAATTGTATTCTTTTTGGGGAAAAAATGTTTAATTCAGTTCTAGTAATTAATCACATAATGTATCAAATTAGAGTGGTTTTATATTCAGCATCATGGCGTTTACTAGAATTTTGGCTTGGTTGAGGTAACCCCAGGTGTGTATAAATACTGGTAAATTTGTGCTTGTGGATTACATAATGTAAGAGTTGTTGAAGATATGGGTTGTATATTGTATGAAGGTATGATTTTGGAGGTCATTCTGGTAGGCTCAGAAGATAAACGTGCTTACCTCACCATTTTGTTTTTATATTTGAGATACAGTGTATGATTACAATGATTTTGAATTCCTTTTCTCTAAGGAGATTGGGATTGCTGAATGTATGCAGTCATAGAACATGCAGACCTGCCTCAGATTCTAGGCAAGTCACTTAATGTCTGTGCTACAATTGCCTCATATGCAAAATACAGATAATATTTGCATTACCTGCTTCACTGGGTTGCTTAAAGTATATTGTAAGCATTCATAAACAAGAATTATTAGTAGAAGCTGGATTTGTGGGGGAAAAAAACAGTTGTCTGGCACAGGGCTGTCTGAAATATTTTTATTATCTATATCCAAGGTTTTCTCCTTAGTGCAGGGATTATTACCCTTTTTTAGTGTCATGGACCTCTTTATAAGACTGCTGAAACCTGTGAGCCACTTATCAGAATATTTTGAACAAAGTACAAAGAATTACCAGGATTATATTTATTCCATGCCTGGAATTCTCTTCCTCCTCCTTCTTGCTTCTGCTTCCTGTGTTTTTTTCAAGTTTCAACTAAAATCCTGTCTTCTGCAAGAAGTTTTTCTGGGTTCCCCCTTAATGCCAGTTACGTGTCTTCCTATTGTGATTATCTCATTTATATTTGTTCTCTGTCCCTTTCTCATACATAGCTGTTGCATGTCTTCTCCCCCATTAGGTTGTTCTGTCCTTGAGGGCAAGAACTGTTGTTCCTTTCTTTGTATCTCCAGCATTTTGCACAAGTGCCCTGGACATAGTGGGCATTTAATAAATTTGTGTTGACTTGGCTGTTGAAATTCAGTTATCAAAATACCCTAGCTTAGAGGAAAATTCAGATGGCAGAATTTTCCTGGTTTACTGAAAATCCCTCTGTCCCCAGAGGATCAAGTAAGATGTAAAGTGCTTAGCACATAGTAGGACCCGTAATGAATGCTTATTTCCTCATCTTGGTAATATTTAAGAAACAAAAAGGAAGATAAACTATAATTACAAATGTCTATATTACGGTTTTTACCAGTTATAAAAATATTGATGTTTGGAATTATACCCTTGAGAATGATGTGCACTTGAAAGTCAGGGTCAGGTGGTGGTTTTGCCATGGAAGATGAAAATGAAAGCAATCCTATTTGGCTGTTAGAAAATGGTTAAGGAAACAGCTTCAATAAAGAAGTGACTTTGGTGGTGAAAGCCATACTTTAGATGTTTTGAGGAGTGAATGAGTGGTGAGGAAATGGGAGATTGTAGTCACTAAACATTATTAAGCATCTACTATGTGCCAGGCACTGCTAAGTGCAGGGGATATACAAAGACAAAGATAACATTCAGGTTTTTCAGTGAAAAACAACAAAAAGTTGTAGGACTGAAAGGGCCTTCAGAAAAGCCATGAAAGTCTAATCCCTTCATTTTACTGATGAGAAAACTGTCCAGGGAGATTGTGACTTGCCCAAGGTTAGTCAGGTAGTAAGCATCTGAGGTGACATAGTTTAAAATGATTTATTTGTGCCTATTCATTTAGGTGTACTTCTAAGAGAGGAGACTGGTAGAAGTTTGCCAATATTAAAGAAGCAACTATAGGAATTAAATTTAGGGAAAGAGTACTGCTGTTAAAGTCAATAAGGAAGACAATTTAATGGAACCATTCAACCTTTTCTCACTTGGTTCCAGGATAAAACTTGAGGTGTAATTCTAGATAGATGAACATTCTTCAGTCCACAGTGGCCTTGGGGGCCTCTGGGGTTGCAGTGGAAAGTTCAGGGCCAGACTGAGGAAGGCTTGGATGCTCAATTAAATTCAATATTTCCAGGTTCACATTTGGGATTTGCCTGGGAATTATCCTATACTGGAGTTTATCTCCCAGAGATCTCTGATTATGACAGATTAGTGTTAATTTCTGGCTTTTTTTAGTCCTGTATCAAAGATATTCCAGCTTTGCTAGTTGCTAGCTATGTGACCTTTAGAAGTTACTTAGCTTCTCTGGGCCTCATTTTCTTCATTTTGTAGATAAGGGGATTTAACTAGATCCTTTCAGTTTTAAATCCTAGACTATAACATTGTAACTATGAGTCAGCCCTGACCTATTTTATAGGGTAGATGAGAGAGTAATTAAGTATGTGAGCCCAGGAATTCTACATCCTGTTTTGTGAACTCTTTACAGGGAGCAGAGTTGTTCTTCCCCCAATCCTGCATCCCCATGTAAGAGGAAAGAAATGAATAAGTAATTCTTATGATTTTTAAAATAGGGTTTTGAAAAATTTCATGGCCCAACTTTATGTTAAGCTTTGAAAATGACATGCTGAAAATTTTGATAAAGTAGGTGATGACAATACAGACCATCCAATGAGCAATAAGAAAAAAAGCTCAATTACATGATGTCTCTCTTTGCTATTTTTTCTTCTGCCTCTGCCAACACTTTTGAGGGTCAAAAAGAAGCCTCTGTTCAACAAAACTTATTAGAAGAC